>NC_047062.1:5780222-6112588 GCF_902459465.1 Asterias rubens
AGCATGTCATTAACCTTTTCTAATCAGTGCGCTCTTAACCGTGTTTTGTAATGAATGAGAGAGAAAACCAATTCCAGTGTGCAAATAAGTCAAGCCTTTAATGCCTTCTAATCATCTCGTCTTCTTCAAGATGAATTTGTCTGCTTTTGCAATTAGCAAACAGTGTGGTCTTCGGGTAAAATTAGCAGCGAGCGATTATAAGTGAGCTGGGAATTAATTTCCTGTATATGTAAAAAGACCTCACTATTTATAGACTGCCACACTTTACATCACAGTTTCTGAGAATAATATGTGGACTGACAAACTGTCTGGATCATATTCCTTTATATTTGTCTCCTATGCATTCATTGATATGCATGTGGTTTAAAGCCATTGGACCCTTTCGGTTCAGGAAAAAAAGAAAAAAAGTTCACAGATTTACAAATAACTTACAGGGTTTACAGAAGGCAATGGTGAAAGACTTCTCTTGAAATATTATTCCAGGAAATGCTTTACTTTTTGAGAAAACAGCAAAACAATATAGATTCTCGTTAACGAGAATTACAGATTTATTTTAAACACATGTCATGACACGGCGAAACGCGCGGAAACAAGGGTGGGTTTTTCCGTTGTTTTCTCCGACTCCGATGACCTGATTGAGCCTAAATTTTCACAGGTTTGTTATTTGATATAGAAGTACAAAGGCCTTGGACAACACTGTTTACCAAAAGGGTCCAATGGCTTTAAAGGCACTATTGGTAATTAGTAAAATAATTGTTAGCATACAAACTAACTTGGTAACGAACAATGGAGAGCTGTCGATAGTATAACACGTTGTGAGAAAGTGCTCCCTCTGAAGTAAAGTAGTTTTTGCAAAGGATGTTCTTACTCAAATATTAAAAGACTTATCAGGTCTGAAGCCTTTTATGGGGCCTCTGAAAGCACACAGTCTTGTACAACAATGGTGTTTTTTCTTGTATTATTCCCTTGCAACTTTGATGACCAATTGAGTCCAAATGTTCACAGATTTGTCATTTTGTGCATATGTTGGGATATAAGGCAAGTGAGAATACTGGTCTTTGACCATTACCAACTGTGTACAGTGCCTTTAAAGATAGGGTCTGCGCATACTTGACAAGGCCTCTTAAATGCCAGCTTTCTTTGATTCTATGGAGAATGTTTATATTTGTTTATATTATTCTGTATCAAAACAATGGAAACTTCAAAAGTGCACTAGCACTGTGACCCATAGGTTTGAAGATATCCGTGTAGAGAAATGATTAAGAAATAGAAAAACCCCAATACGTAACATCCATCAGGTAGGGACTGAAAACCCAACCCACATAGAAGTCTCCAGTCTGAGGTTGGATTCGAACCGACGAGTCCAACATGCATTGCCTCGAAGAGCAGCTTTAAAAAATTGAAGGTTTAAGAAAAACACATTGAACAAAATTGAAGCTGCCTCTTTCATCTTGACAAGAGGTTTTATTAATCACACTTGAGGAAGAGAAGGAAGACCTTGAAGCTCAATCCAGCACCAAGATAATCATGCTTTCCCATAACACAGAAGGTTCAGCACACCAACAGTAATTACCTCTTTGTTGGCACATCATCTCATACAGATAGCTAGCTCTCTTGGTTAAAAGGTTCGTAATGGATGTATGGGAGAGCACTGTACTGGCCATGAAAGCAATGCACACTAAAATAAAGGGTGTATCTCAGCTGAGTGGTCAAGCACATCAAGTGTTTCCAAAAAGCAGAAAGTGGGTTCGAATCCCGGTCATGATAGTTGGGTCCTTAAAGCAAGACACTTATTCTTTGCTGTATCATCTTGTAAAAGCTATACAAAATGTTATTTTATAAGAGCTGATAACAGTATTATTCATATTATTCATCTCTAAATAAAAATGGTACGCTATGTATCTGAAATGTAAAATGTGTTCAAACAGACTAGAAAAGAAAAAAAATCTGCAATGACATAGGCCTACTTGTTTCTGTCTGAATTTCCTTAATGCGTCTGAAACCGCGGATGCTTTTGCAAACATTTCACCGGTAATGCATTATGCAATGGATGCAGCTTAAAGCTAGTAGTGTACACAGTGGAATTCATTCCAACTGTGCTCACAGTGCTGTGGATTTCCAAGAGATGTCTGTCTCATGGTTTTCATTACTCTGGAAGTGTAGGCTGTCTTTATTCAACAGATAATCTTGAATGCTTGACGAGAAAGTTCGATCCGGTTGTAATAATAATAATGAGTATTTATATACCGCCTTTAATAAGATCAAAGTGCTCCACAGAAACCTAGAACCTAAACAGAAGCTAAACAGAATTAGAAAAGAGGAAAGTTTTATTGAGTTTTTAAAATGTCTGTATGGAAGGAGAATCTCTGATAAGTACAGGGAGTGTAATCCATTCCCCGGGGCCAGCTATGGTTTTCCATTTCTTTGCAAAGCAGAGAATAAGCCAGGATAAAACACTGTCATATTTGAAACCTAGAACCTAGAACCTAAACATAAGCTAGACAGAAGCTAGACAGAAATAGAAAAGAGAAAGATTTTAAGAAGTTTGTTGAATGTCTGTATATGAGAGGAGAATCTCTGGTGTGAACAGGGAGTTTATTCCATTCCCTGGGGCTGGCTATGGTTTTCCATTTCTTTGCAAAGCAGAGAATAAGCCATGCTACATTCCTGTCATGTCTGAACTTAATTCCGTAACTGATGTTCAAATTATGTTATTGAGACAAACCTCTCTCCACATCTAACATGGACTCCCTCATGATCTTTGAATATTAATCAAAACACGACCATAGAATCCATGTACAATCAGCCAACACAATCTCTCTGCTGACAGAGGATATGGGCAAACACGCACATATTTACACGGACTTCTAAAAATATCTCCATTTGAGCTGCTATTGTTACATATTTCTATTGCTGCACTGAAGCAAGAGGACATGCCCTCCTGTGAACAATGCATAATGCAATATATCTTGCGAATTTTACCAAATTTTGTGCTGCGTCAAGATCTATTTCAGATGTTAGTGGAAATTTACTAGTGAGGTGTCATGCAGGCTGGTCTATGTTTTGAATAATTACATAACTAGATTTAAGTGCACCAAACGTACCATTCTTCTTAGCCCATTTTTTGTTTCCATGCTTTTTATTGCTAAACAAATTCCATTGTTTTCATCACAACAATAGCTATTTTCACATTTGAATTTTAAATTTTGAACTTAAGGAGGAAAAAAAGGGGAAGAAGATGGAAGCCAAGATCTGAAGATGTAGAAGGAGAATATTGCAGTTCAGTACATGTACTATAAAACGTCCTTATTACAGGTTGCATTGATTTCATAAAGTTGCTTTGGCATACGTTGGAAAACCTGGAAAATTGCGTTTATTTATCAAAAGAGTTCTCCAAAGTAAGTAATTGGCAAAAAGAAAAAAACAGAGTTTCTGAGAAACAAATTATTTAAGTCTTACTCCAGATATGGAAATTTACCTTGTGATTAGTACAGATATAAAATTGCACATAAGACCCTAACATCACTGAGGTGTTGATACTATCACCGTGTTACAAAAGCCCATTATCATGTTGTGACCATGTTGCTTTGTACATGTATTGTTAATATTTAATTGCTTGTTATTTTGTTGTAAAGCGTTGTGGTACCTTTTCGTGTAAGAACGCTACATAAATGCTTAGATTATTATTATTATTATTATTATTATTATTATTATTATTATTATTATTATTATTATTATTATTATTATTATTATTATTATTATTATTATTATTATTATTATTATTATTATTATTATTATTATTATTATTATTATTATTATTATTATTATTATTATTATTATTATTATTATTATTATTATTATTATTATTATTATTATTATTATTATTATTATTATTATTATTATTATTATTATTATTATTATTATTATTATTATTATTATTATTATTATTATTATTATTATTATTATTATTATATTGGTCATGTTCCTTGTATCCAATAACAGTTATGAATAATAGTTTTCATTGCACAGAAAGGGAACCAGACTATTTTTTTTCCAGCATTGACAATTCCGTGCACTACCTGACCCACAACATGACCACGCTGCTTTAATAATTTTGACACATCCATTGTCAGGTGTTTAACTGTCGGCAAATAAGAAGCCTGAGTCCCTCTACAGAAATTGCAGAATTGTTGTCATCTGTCAAAACTCAATGTGCTACACGAATCACCTGCTTTAAAGCGAGTGACTTTACAACCCCCCCCCCCCCCCAACCCCAACCCCTAAGAAGATAATAGTTTAAAACAAAATAAGTATTGATATTTATAAATATTAAAGCAGATAAAGAAACAAAACACGGACACGAAATCTGCAAACTAGTATACTGTGCACTTTCAAGGTAACATCGGAATTCCAAGGGGTACTAAATATCCTATCCATTGATTTGGGCTGAAAAATGTTTTACTGCAAGCAGCAGTTATTTGCAAACAATGCTACTTCAAAAGGAATCTTTTTCTAAAATCGTTTTCTTCTCAACCAGTAAGTTTTTATTTACCAATCTATGACCCTATCTTTAATTGCCATCAGTAATGAAACATGAATTTTACAGAGTCTAACCCAGAGAGGCATTGAGGCGTCCTTGAATACTTTTGATACCCAAGTGGTTTTTCATAATAAAAAAAACATAAATCTTACAATTGGACCTTAGTCACCTTACAGAATCGTGTGGAATTGCATCAAATTTAAGCAAATTGCTCCTTGCTCAGAAAGAGCATGATTCTTTTTTGAGAATTAGAGAATAGTTGTATCTCCTGGAGTCTTTAACCTTGTTATCCGCACGTAAGCCAGAAATCAAATAGACTGAGAATTCCACCGACTCTGTATGATGTCCGACAAGCTTCTATTTTCTCCTGTAATGACCTAGATTGTGAATGAGGTCCTTCATTGTTAGTAACTGACCTATCAGGCTGCTCCAAGGATATGGTCCGTGTAGTGCACTAGCTTGAGTGTAGGCCTATATACAGTGTTTTATCGATAATATGTCACTCGCATCATCCTTGCTACATCTTAACAAAGAGCACACAAGGGCACGCAGTCATTAAAAGACGTCGACATCATGCACAAGATCACCAAAAGTAAACAGCCGAGTCAATTTGAGATATTCCTGTTACTAATAATTTCTGATATTTACTTCTTGTTTATGTTACTGACATCAACATTTTTATTGCTGGTGTCTTGTTTCATGTTCTTGTTTTAAAGGACTTGCGATACGTTCCTAAAGGGCTACAAGATGTTGTTCCCTAAGTGATGAAACTCATGTATGATGAGCCTATCTAAGATCCTCAACCAAGCATCTCTTATTGCTTTTTTATGGCTTGCTCTTCCCTGAAGTTATCCCATTTTATAATATTTTCAGAGGTAAGTTACATCCCAGGAAAAGATTCCAATTGAAAAAGAAGAAAAAAAATCAATGGGATTTAATGGGACCCCATTGAAGAATTGAACAGGATGAATGGGATTCAATGTGATTGGTCTGGAATATTTAATGGGATCCACAGAAGCTGATCCCATTGAATCCCATTGAATACTATTAAAACAATGGGATCCCATTGAAATCCCATTCAAAGTACCAATGGGACTCAATGGGATTCAATGGGATTTTTTTCCTGGGATTGCATAAAGGTGTACCTTTAATCTAGTTATTGGTGTGACACAAAGAGCACCCCCTCAATCCAACCAGACCTTCTAACCACTTCTACACCCAATGACTCTTTCTCATTTTAATCTGATAAGTTGGCAAAACATTGCCGAGGCTTAATCGGTGTAACCCCAGCAGCTCGTGCAGGAATGCCATTAACACTGGACTGGTAACACGGCCTCTTCCCCCAGGTTGCCCGAGAGGGATTGATACAGTGCTGACATGCACATAGCCCCTTGAGCGTACCAGAGCATTGTACACAGTGCTGATGTGTGGGGGAAGACCTACAGTAAACAGGCATGTCAATGGCTAAATGAAATCACTGTTTCTATTGATCGGAGGGGATCTAGCTGCCGGCTAGAGCTGTGTGCACACTATAGGAATAATAGAAGCAAATTGAGTTATAGCAGACTGTGTGTCATCACAATGCTGTGCTTTCAAATAGAAGATGGCGAAGATGTCTAAATTGTTCAAGAAAGATCACATGAACCCAGAAGAAATCCCCCCCCCCTCACCGTAAATCGGCAGATTAAAGAACTCATTATCATTCTTATACTCAAATTTCTAAATTGATTTTAATTAGTGTTCTTACACACACTGATGTGTGTTGGACATATTGTATTTTGAGTGCTTTACCCTAGTCCTGTGCATTTCCACAGGCATAATATTACCTGGATGGGATTTGAACCCTTCACCTTTGCCTTTCTAGAGCAGATGTCTTACCCCTAGATATCCGAGCTTGCTTGGTAGCTAGAGACAGTCCGAATCCAATATTCTTTAAAATGATCTTTTCACCTATTTCTCTGAGATGGCAGTAAGATGATCTGACATTCTGACCCCTAGCTTGCATAAAATACATGAAGTTTTTATGGGCTCCTCACAAATCCTCGTTTCTGGGTCCAATTAATTGATAGCGCTTCTTAATTACAAAATTATTACCAGAATAAGGTCACCTCCTAAACTAGCATATAATGTCAACAGTACAATTTGTGACTGGTATCTTGCTCATTGGCAGAAACGTGCTAAGCAATATTTTTACGAATTTGGGCCCTGTTCACCAAGTAAGAGAGTGGATGACTTCAATCAACCTTGGAAACCTCTTAGACCCTTCAAATAAACTAACTTCATTATGTGCATACACAGTGTGAAAAGTATCACAACATAATTTTTCCAAAGGCCTCCAAAGGCCCCCGAAACCCCTCCCCACCTTTTTGATTAAATTTTGTATAAATTCACATCCATGTACGTGTTGATGCATTTTGCTTGAAGTCATACAACTATTTAGTAATTTATAAGTCACAGGTTTCAATTGTCAGTTGATTAGTGTGCGAAACAACCTCTCAACAACTGGGGCTCTAAGTTAACTTTACCTAGGATCACCGTCCTACACCATCAGCTAAACTGAGGAAAAAACTTTATTTTTATGATTTGTTAAATTAAGCACATTTTTATAGTCTCAAACTCTGATGGCAGAATGAAGTTATAGAAGTAGTGAGCTTATTAGGAGATAGCAGCATTGTAAAGGTGTTTGTTAACAATTACTCAACCATTTAACTCAATACCGAAATCAGAAAAAGACTTGAATTTGCTGAACATTGCAAGAGAAGTACACATCAAGTGGTGTCAGATTAAGTGCTTTGGCAACCATTACATGGACAGAGGAGTACGGAAGACCTGTCAAGACATACATCAACCAACTATGTGAAGACACCAACCAGGGCCCAATTTCATCGCGCTGCTAAGCACAAAAATTTGCTAAGCATGAAATTTCTTCCTTGATGAAAACAGGATTACCAACCAAATTTCCATTTGTTGCATATTGCTTGTTACTGGTATTTAGCTGTTGTTTGCTTACCCTAAAAATCACGTGGAAATTTTGATCGTAATCTTGTTTTTATCAAGGAAGAAATTTCATGCTTAGCAAATTTTTGTGCTTAGACGCTCTATGAAATTGGGCCCTGACCTGTGAGGATATAGGCAATTGCATGCTGGACAGGAACATTTGGAAAGCAATCACAATGTCCTGTGGAAGTCGTTTTAAGTGGATATTTTCAACCATACTTTAACATGAGAAAATCAAATTAACTGTTGCATACTGCTTATCAACCAAACAGGACCTGTGGTTTGATGCAAAAAATAGTGAAAGGCCCGACGTTTTGACCCTAGCAGAGTCTGCTGGAAGGATTAAGAAGACATACTTTTGCATGTAAGTTCATTCCCATTATGGTGAGCGTGGCCGCGTGTGCGACATTGGAGCAAGGGGTTAACACTAACAAACAGAGTTGAGACAGTAAATGGAGTGCCTAAGGCGTGATAGGGGAAGTAGTGTTTCGCTCCTACAAAGGCATTAGGATGGACAGTGCCCATTGGACCATTCCCACTGACCTAACAACACCCTGTCACCTCTTCCTGTTTACGACAAATTCGGCCACCAATAGATGGGTTGCAATACGCGTCATTGACCACCATCTTTGATGTATTTAAACGTAAAAAGTGCACGAGAGTCACGCGCATCGCGTACACGTGTGCAATTTTCATGTGTAAAATACATCAAAGATGACAATCAGTGACGCGTATTGCAACCCATCTGTATATAATTTAGCTCCTTGTGCAAATCCATTGCATATAATTATTGCCATTCTTTGCATTGTACTAAACTATATGACTATAACATCGCAACATTCTTCTTGGTTTAAACATATCGTTTACATTATCCATTGAGCCTCCATGCTTTATCATTTGATGTGAGTATATGTTGTGATTGTGCGCGTTGAACAGACAATAACAGTAACAATCATTCCCATCAAGCATCTCTACATCCTGAATTGGTACAAGCTCATCAACCCATCCAAGCGGACTTTGATGAGACCGGTGGGGGCGAACAAATAAATGGATGGTTGATACTTGGTGTCCAAATGTGCCTTAAATTGCCTATATTAGTATTATTTGTATTACTAATGTAGTTTCTAACCTTCGGGTTTTTTTTCAGACTCATCTCAACTCAATTAGAGATTATCATTACTTGGTGGTACCACAAACCTTAACTCGTAATTCCACCATGCAAAGCTTCAAATCCTACTTGAGGTAGCTTCTGTTTTAGCTGGTTTCAGTGTTTCAGCAAGAAAACCTTAACCATACCTATGCTTAGACAACCAATCACTGTACCATACAACACATAAAATTATACAAAATGAGCTAAAACACAGTACAGGCTACTGCATTCAAACACTAGATGTACTTTCTGAGTTTATCCTAACTATACCACAGATGATGCCTGCCTCCCAGACATTTACAGCCAGCGAATTCCAAAGCCTTCAAGAAAAAAACCTCTACTGCTCAGGGAATAGCTCTCACAAAAATGATGAAATGATGGCGTGTCACAAGAAGAAAACACACCCAAGGGCTTGTACTTCCATCTTTCGAAATTTGAACAAAAAATCACATGTGTCAACTGCCTTTGAGATATTTTTTGTAAATGTTGGTGTTTGTCTCGCTTGCTCAGAGGAAGCATTTCCTATTTTCTGATGGTACAGAAAAAGATCCAGGAAAAAAATCAATGAAATTACGGCATGTCACCTCATCAAAAGTGCTGTCGGGTTTTAACATCAACTCTTTTAAAAATCCTACTTGAGGTAGCTTCTGTTTTAGCTGGTTTCAGTGTTTCAGCAAGAAAACCTTAACCATACCTATGCTTAGACAACCAATCACTGTACCATACAACACATAAAATATACAAAATGAGCTAAAACACAGTACAAGCTACTGCATTCAAACACTAGATGTACTTTCTGAGTTTATCCTAACTATACCACAGATGATGCCTGCCTCCCAGACATTTACAGCCAGCGAATTCCAAAGCCTTCAAGAAAAAAACCTCTACTGCTCAGGGAATAGCTCTCACAAAAATGATGAAATGATGGCGTGTCACAAGAAGAAAACACACCCAAGGGCTCGTACTTCCATCTTTCGAAATTTGAACAAAAAATCACAACATGTGTCAACTGCCTTTGAGATATTTTTTGTAAATGTTGGTGTTTGTCTCGCTTGCTCGGAGGAAGCATTTCCTATTTTCTGATGGTACAGAAAAAGATCCAGGAAAAAAATAAATAAAATTATGGCATGTCACCTCATCAAAAGTGCTGTCGGGTTTTAACATCAACTCTTTTAAAAGTCTGATGGAATTTTTACCGCTGGCATTTCAACTTTCTTCAGGAATAATGAGTTCTGATGTAAAACGGTTTCAGGCAACTCTCCTGGCAAAGTTTGTTTAGTTGAATGTCACCTTGCCACAAACATTAAACACTGCCAGGTCATGTCCAGATGGGGGGGGGGGGGGCACCTTGCCCTCTGTGTAAAGAAAATTAAAGAAATTTCCGCTTTAAAAAAAACCTTTTAATTTGAAAGCTCAGTCTTTATACAGTTTATGCAAGCAACAATCCCTTTGAAAAAAACAGTTACATCTGCATTACAGGCAAATCAAGAGAAAAGCAGTTGAATACCCTACACACCACAATTGCTTATTTTGATTGCCACAACCAAATTAAGCCTGGAGTGAACATGCACAAAATCCCTTGACAATACAAACAACATATTTCGAAGAACAATAATTATATCAGTCAAAAGGTCAAACTCAATGGCCTTTGGATTGAATATCATCAATACTCAGAAGAAGAAAAACCTTTAAAAGTCCTGTGCAAAAATGTACCTGTATATTTAAAGTGTGACCTCATAGGATGTTTCAGAATGTTGACAAAACTGCACTAGAGGAGTGTCAATTACAATGGCATTTTGACACCATTTCCATGTGAGGTTGAGACTTTCTCACTTTCATAAGAAATACTATCAAAAAATGAGGGCTTCACATAACTGAATTTAACCTTGGAGCTCCTTTATAAATGAATTGGACACCTTTGTAATTGTCAAAGACCAGTATTCTCCCTTGGTGTATCCAAACATACGCAGAAAATAACAAATATGTGAAAATTTAGACCCAATTGGTCATTGAAGTTGCAAGAGATGAATGAAAGAAAAATCACCCTTGTTGCACATATTTGTGTGCCTAATTAAGGGCTTCAGGCCTGAAGTCTTTTAAAATTTAAGCGAAAAATTACCTATTTCTCAAAACTATGTTACTTCAGAGGGAGCCGTTTCTCATAATGTTTAAAATATTATCAACACCTCTCCATTGCTCAATACCAAGTACGTTCTTATGCTATCATTTATTTTGAGTAATTACCAATAGTGTCTAGTGCCTTTAAGAGATAGTTTCTCTACAGTCATTTGTGATGATGAGGAATTGTATCGTTAGGACAGCTGGGATGATCGATGAAGCTTTCAGCATGCCAGGGAGGCAGAACGATGGGTACAGCCATTAATGACCAGTGAGGACTTAATTTAATCATTGAAGTTACTGCCCTAGGGCATGGTTCTGGCTATTTCCAGAAGCAATTACAACTTTAGAATATACATACATTTTGTTGTGTTTCAATAACTTATTGTGTAACTCCGTTTATAATGTGAAGTATTGTGGCTTGCTGATGTACTTTTGTACTTAAGTATTAAATGTTAATGTATTGTAATGTTTGTAATTTCCCCTTTGAGGAAAACAAAAGTGAATAAAACTGAATTGATATAAAAATGTCTATAAAAATAGAGCCTCGCTGGATGGTTGTATACAGCAACGGTCCATGTACAAGTCCGTGTAAGGAAATGGACGTCTGTCTAGCAAACTCTGGCGGGTGTGGTCATTTTCCGCCCCAAAATAAACTTGGAATAAAAGTTGAGCAATCTGGGACAGCTCTTAGCCATCAAACTAGAAAGATCAGATCATACTTAATGACCTCAAATATGTCAATAAATATAGGGTACTAAGACAGTCAGTTAGCAATTTATGAACTTGAATTCCATTGCACCATGTCAGACCAAACAACACTCCTGAAATGTTTTTGGAAAAACCACATAAATTTCTTGTGAAAAGGTCAACTGATCTGTGACAAACAGAGATTAAAACTGGTTTCGGCAACGCACAACACTTTGGGCCTAAAAATAGGCCCAGAATATACTAATTTAATATCCCCCCTTTCGGACATGGAAGGGATTAATAATTGACTGGCATACAATTCTAAAAATAAGCCACCCCCCCCCCCCCCCCCCACTTAGGAAGCCATCACGGAGTTGGCGGCGAGGGCATGATGAGAGAATTTTGTTCCAAAGCGCAGGAGGATTAGCGTTGAATCCTTGCGTTTTTGTAAACACAGGAGTCTAGAGTGTTTGTGCTGGAGATAGATCTTGGCATGATACCTCAGGCGATGATGCTCTACAGCAAATAATCATGCAGCGTTTTACAAGGCGACTGAGCACAGAATACGAGGGGGGAAGGGGTTGCGAGTTCTCCGCGAGAGCAGCGTTTAAAGACACCGAAAAAAAATGTCACAGATGAAAACAACAAGGGCTGGTTTGTGAGTTCTTGAGAGATCTATTTTGAGCTGTTAAGAGGTTAAGCTTTTTTTAACGGTCTGGGATTGTTCGGGGACAGATCTGACTTCTGAGGTAGAATTCAATCTGGATTTGTTTTAATGGATCTGGAATGGGGGGGGGGAGCACATCAACAATGCATAGAGACATTAATGTTGAGGGAATGTGCCATCTGATTGTTTGTTTGACTAAGACATAATTTAGCCAACTCTTCTAGTTAAAAATTTCAAGAATAAGAAGTTAAAGACATTGGACACTATCGGTAATTGTCAAAGAACAGTCTTCTCACTTGGTGTATATCAACATATGCATAAAATAACAATCCTGTGAAAATTTGAGCTCAATCGGTCGTCAAAGTTGCGAGATAATAATGAAAGAAAAAACACCCTTGTCACACGAAGTTGTGTGTGTTTAGATGGTTGATTTCAAAACCTCAAATTCTAAATCTGAGGTCTCGAAATCAAATTCGTGAAAAATTACTTCTTTCTTGAAAACTATGTCACTGCAGAGGGAGCCGTTTCTCACAATGTTTTATACCATCAACCTCTCCCCATTACTCGTCACCAAGAAAGGTTTTATGCTAATAATTATTTTGAGTAATTACCAATAGTGTCCACTGCCTTTAAGGGGATTCCATAAAAAAAGGTGCCAAATTACGACATCAACAACGACAAAAAAAACAGGAAGTTGCAATATGATCTGAACTCCATTTGAACCCGTCTTTCTGTTTGATTTCTGATGTATTAGATATTGGTTTAGTACTCATGACTTCCTATGAACATTAAACAAACACAATATTTGATTTGGTAAGGTGCCCGATCACCAAAGAAGTGCAAATAACAAAACATGAGGACCATTGAATTTTTCTCTCATCCCATGTTTTCCTATGAACAGAGGAATAAAAACAGAAAGTCAGTAATGAATGTGGTGTGTTATTTCAAAAGACACACTTCTTGGTCCCAAAAACTTAATTGGTTGCGAAGGTGTACAATTTGAAGCATTTATATAATTATATTAACAGGACATTTTTGATTAACAAGTGCATTTTTACCAGAAGAAATCCAGAGCGAATAAGTATGTCCACGCTCGAGGAAGAATAATTCCAAATAGGAATACACATTCTGAGAATTGTTACTAACAGTAATGCTTCTCATATTCAAATATTGGGGAACAAAACTGATCTCTTTTAACATATAACCATAATAAAGTGAATTGTTTCCTCAAATTGCTTTTTACTATCGAAAGCTGCTGTAGGCTTCGGACAAAAAGTTTTTATTGCCACACGTATACAGACCCTTTAAGTTTTAATTATAAAAACAAAACATACAAGAGTGGTATCAGACCTGTCAACCATCTTTCATTCTCATTACTTTCTTATAAATAGTTAATACTATTAGCACCAATTCCATAACAAACCCCAAACGAGGGAACAATTTAACACCACAGAGCGAAGGTGTCACCGTATCCGATGTCAAAATCACATTAAAGTTCGTAATGGGATGGTCGTACACCTTTTCAAGGATAAACGAAACAAGAAAGCAACAAAAACTTTATCGACGAGCTCAATATTTGCAATATGAATTTCTTCAGCCCTTCTGATTTCAGATGCTGAACAGCAAACAAGGTCCAAATTAAAATAATAAATATTTTAAAACTTCAGGCGTCACCCTCCAACGGTCAGATCGCCTTAATGATGTATTATTCATTAACACTGGGTGAGGTTGGGACCCAGGCAAGAGCAAAGGGAGCCGCTCGACAAACACACATCATAAAGCATCCTCTGGTGATTTTATGTACAGGCGGTATGTCAATGCATACAGATTTATGGATTCGGCTGAGCATGCAGCATCAATGGAATATAGAGCTGAGAGGGCCATGCCATGAGTAGTCTTGGTTTAAGACTCTCCTGGATTTGTCACAACAGGGCGCGATATCACCCCCAACGCGCTATCAACCACGAACCGCTATCACCCGAGAACCGCTATCACAGGAGAGTCTTGGCACATTCGTTAAATCTCCCCCCCAAAAAGGGGCGGGCTCTGCGGGAAACCTACGCACGCGCATTATGTTTTCCCCCCCGATTTTGGGGGGAGATTTAACGAATGTTCCAAGACTCTCCTGTGATAGCGGTTCGTGGTTGATAGCGCGTTGGGGGTGATAGCGCGCTCTCTTGTTACAAATCCAGGAGAGTCTTGAACCAAGACTATGCCATGAGTGATAGACACCATTCTCTGGTGTCGCTGGCCCTTGTTCATGGTTCTTGCGAGGGCAAAGACCTCACTTCACTTGGATTTCCACCACTGCTTTAAGATTTGCTGCCATCGTTTGATCGGAAGCGGGTGTGGAGGGGGAGCGACTGTGGAGGAGGGGGGGGGGGTGTGGGGGTAAGAAGGAACGATCAGCTTCACATCAGGGATTAATTACACCAAGATGTTCTAGCAACTTTGGCTTGCTAAGCACATACCAAACTTGCTCATCAGGTTACCAGCCACAGTATAATCTTCAAACCCTTATAACTCTTGTAACATTTTCAAGAAATTTGACAAATTATTTAAAGCCATGATTCAACTAATCGGGTTGTGTGTGATGGCACACATTTTGTACACATAACTAACCGAATGTGTGTATGCATTCATGATGTGATATTACAGGCTGGCATAGTCAATCTATCATTCAAAACCACAGTAGATGATATTGAATTGTCAGATAGTAGGAGGGTTGACTGTGTACTGTTTAGATGCATTCATTATGTGACACAATATTGGAGGCTGGCATGCTTTGTTCTGCATGTAATGGGTATTCCTAAATTGTACTCAAGCGAGCAATTTATTTAAGCATGGCAAAATCTTACTAAGCAGATTGCTCAACAGCCACAATGACAAATGAAAAACCTTCTTTTACCTCGAGCCGAGTACGTCCTCCCATCATATGTGTGTTCAAACAAAGGTCCGTTTCTTTTGGCTCAAAAAACTTAACAACTTCCACAAAGGTAAATCACACACACAATATACTTAGTTTAACACCCTCACCTGTATCCATACAGAGAATGATTTTGTCACATGTTTACAAATTTAAGGCCAATCACACTCCCTTAAATAATCAATACATGTGCGTCATGTATTAGAAAGTGTTAGCATGAGGCTTCACTTCTCTCAAATTACATGTAAACCCAAAACGCACTTCATGACTATATCTTTACAGTGCGAACTGCTGTTCTAAGCAGCAGCCCTACTATGTTATCTGTACTGCTTGAGTGTTGTGATAGCATTTCCTTATCAAAATGATATTAAATGGAGCCCATGATGGAGACAGAAAATGACGGTAGAAGAAAGATAAACACACGCACGCCATCGCCACGATGGGCAGAGCGGAGCGGATGTAACAAACCATGCATACATCGTCTTGGAGTGTGTGCTTTAAAGGCCAAGTATACATTTGGCGTTTGGAACAGTTCAATTGATTTAATCCTATGTAGATGTAGATATATACAGTACAACTAACCTGTTAAAAGTTCATTTTTATAAGGTGGTAGCGTATTCATTATCATAAAAAAAATAAAAGGAATTGTTATGTACCGAATCGAAAATTATGGAGTACACGATCTGAGAAACGTTTCTGCATGAAACATTTCTCAGATTAACCATTTTTAAAATCCTCATTTCTAAAATCACATTCCTTAGATGAGACCAATTCCGAACTGACTCCGCGGCAGTACAGTTAATTACGATCCTATAAGCTAAAGTAGTAGTCCAGTCTATGTTCTATACCATCCGCCCTGGTAATAGTTAAAAAGCAGGACAGTTCTTTTCAGAACTGAGAAGTCTCCCGAACCTCCGATTATCTACTCCGCGGCAGCAGAATAAAGCAAGACAGTTCCCTAAGAACAACTCTAATGGCAAGTAGATACACACATGGTGTTACCGCAAACCAAATACATTAGATGGGAATCATTACTCAAAAATGTAATAAACTATCAACAACCGCTATGCATTTTTCCAAGTTAGATTTTTATGGTCATAAATTTTAGAGTAGGCCTAATTGTTACCAAAGCCCAATCTGAATACTGTATCAACCATGGATGGCATACAAAATTCAAGGAAAACTCTGACCGATTTCGGCCACAGCGAACTTCTCTACAAGCTTCCCACAGAGTAATGCATTGAGAAAATCAGTGTGTGTTTTATAGAACCAAGTGAATATCAATCACAATTTAGCTAAGTGCAGTGTTGTGTACTATCGACCAGTTTGTGGAGAGAGACAAAAAATACATAAACCATGCCCGGGGGGTTGGGGGGGGGGTCCTTTTCTGATGGTAAAGTATATAATCCCACGATAAAGCCGTCATGACTACCACACCAAGTAACTCGACCAATATCCTCGTGGCCTAGCGGCACTGTAGGCATTTTTTTATCGTGTTGAAATCCAATTCACCCCTTGCTCTCGTGTTGTTCTGTCAATATTTATCTGATGTAAGAGAATACCCGTCAGCGTCGACTGATACTTATTTGTACCTCTGACTTTCAGGTCTTTGCACCAGTATTGGCACCTCTATGAAATATTATTTTATTCTTGAGGGTATAAGAATAAACTAAGATAATAGTTAACTTGCGGGTACAACCATGTACTATGTGAATTGGGTTTTCAGGCCCTACTTGAATGCATGGGTTTTCCCTGAAATAATTCTCTTGGGTTTTCCTCTTACATCTAAACTGAAATTTCTTCATCATCTTCTTTCCTCGTTTGGCTCCAATAAGAACATTGAGAATATTTACCCAGATCCAGATCCAGATTAGATCTTATTTGAGGGAGTGTTGGCTCTGAAATTAAATCCAGTTTGGTATCGACACCTCGAACTGTACACTCTGCTCAACTTCAGGAGAAAAAAAAGAGTCTTGCGGGTATGTTGGTACCATTCCAGAATGCCAGTTTGTGAACCTGCAGTCGATTTCACCAAACTCTTCCTAACTAAGGACTAGTCCTAGGCAGTGGAAGAGATAGGACTAGTCTTAAGTTAGGAGGAGTAACTCTTCCTAACTCTTAAGACTAGTCCTATCTCTTTGTTTGGTGAAATCGACTGATAAACACTGTGGACTTTTCTAAACCTCATCTTCACTCAACCCTCATCCTCATTTCAACAAGAGGTCAGCCTCTGAATAAGAGGATGCCGAGTGGACGACAAACTCAACTGACCGATTTATGACCTCTTAAGTTAAAGGCAAAGTATCGGTTTTTTATCCGTTCGATGATTTGAATTCTATAAAAAATGTAAATGTATACAATAAAACCAACATGTGAACAAATTTCACTTCAAAAGTGGCCACGTTTTTGAAGGATCGCCGAAAATCTGGAGCGATCTGTCAATTAGGAATAAACAATCTGAAAAGCGTTTCACGTAACGCTTCTCAGATTCAAATTTGGAAGCATAAAAACTTTTATAAGTGAAATGTTTCTCTGAATGCTTTATACTATCAAAAGCTGATTTAGGCTTCTAACCAACAATTGTTATTGCAATTTCTTTTAAGAGTGATTAACAAACGTATACCTTCCCTCTAAGTCTCTGACAACCCATGACGGATACATGGATTTTAAGTCCTAGTCACTTTTCAGGATCCCTTGGGTTCATTACCAGAAACTTTTACATAACTAAAATGTATAAATAACTAAAATGTATAAATGAATGTTGTCACCCACCAAACTATGGATGTGGTTGGCTAAGAATATACCTTCAAGAGACAAAAACACCATCCTCACTACAAAAAGTGCAAAACATCATCCCCCAAACAATCCGTACAACCCAATTGCCCATCAGAATCCCGTATCAGCATCCCAGTAATCTAGTCATCAAAATGATTGCATTTTGCTTTATTTATCTCAACCTTAAACGTTAACTTTTTTTTCCCTCAGAAGTTGCGGAGGCTTGCGAGATATCTACATCAATCAAACTAACTATTTGACCTAGATGTGTTTATTATTTTATCATTCCGTGCGTTATACACGTAGCTTCGGCAGCAACTTGCCGTACATTTTTTTCTGAATAGACTTCATGTCTGACCTTTTGATGCTCCGTCAATGTGCTTTTCCTGAGGAATTTGATGCTCTAACCTCTGACATTTGACACGCCTGTTACTCAAAATATTTATTTTATTTATCTATTTTTTCCGAGTGGCAACCGCTTTCACGATTGTAACCAGTAATTTTTTCAGTTATCGGACAGGACAATGATACACCAGTAGACAATTTAATTTAACTAAGAAAGTTAAATTCGTTTTGAATGCAAACAAAAATGCATGCACCTTTTCTTCCATGGGTCCTATTTACAACATCTGGAGCCCTCTACAGTATCACAAATTCTACTTTATTCTTATCTCTAATCTCTATAAATTCAACTGATTTCATAGGCACTACCTTATCGGCAACAAGAACGAAAAAGAAAAAAGGAAACACAAAGGGGTCTCCATATAGGGGTATATTCTAAGGGGTGCTCAATAAGAAATTTTGTGTACAGAGTCTATTGGAGGGAAGAACAAAACATGTCTCCACAAAGATGTAAACAAAACAAATTGTGTGCATCTACGATGTAACTTTCTTCAGTTCTAAAACTGTGGAAACAAAATCTGTGTCTGAATCTATTTCATTTGATCCATCCACCCACCACACTTTTAAAGGGGAGCCAAATCTAAATTGCTAAACTTTGGCTATTTTGAATGGCCTCTTAACGCAAAGTGCTCTCTGGCTTCCTTTGGGTATATTAACCATCTTGCTTACTGAACCTTAAGCTTGACATCTATTCCAATGATGAAAGACGATCTTTTATCTATTCAGTCCAAACTTTAAATGAATTTGGTGAATTGGTTTTACAAAACATTGACCCTTCTATGATAAATATTTTAAAGGAAGTGGACACTATTGGTAATTATTCCGAACAATTATTAGCACAAAACCTTTCATGTTTTTGAGTAATAGGGAGAGGTTGATAGTATAAAACATTGTGGGAAACGGCTCCCTCTGAAGTAATGTAGTTTTCGAGAAAGAAGTAATTGTCCACGAATTTGATTTCCAGACCTCAGATTTAGAATTTGACATTGTGTGGTTCCCCACAATGTTTTTATAGGAAAGATTCAAGGAATAGGGTCATATAGACCTAGACAACACCCGTGGAAAGCCCACAATGATGCTCTAATAGACAGTGCTGGCATTTTGGTAAGCTTGTATCTTAAATGGGACCAACTGGTAAATCAAATTGATAGTACGGCCAGGAGTAAAATATTTATGGTTCAACTTTGGGACTTCTTGACAATATGTAAAGGTTACATCCATCCACTTACAGCCACACAATCCTGGAATGCAGGGTTAAATAAAGCTCAGAATGATAAACTGGAGTCAATTTAGAAACGTGCTCTTGCAATTAAACTGGGCTCCAGCTACCTTGGTTATCTATCATCTATTATCAAATGTAATTTATTTCGCTACAAGATTGTAGACAGAAATTATGCTGACAGTTTGCTACCTCATTAAAAGACTCTTAGTCATTTAGGAACTGGTTACCACAACCTAGACATTCCAATGTGCAATACTAACTCATACAGGGCAACAAACTACCTCAAGTTAAGTATCAGATTAACAGTTTTAAAATGAGTCCAGTTCCCAATTTTGTAAACAACATTTTAATTGCCAACAGTATTGCTTCAGAACTGTTTTTTGTTTTTAGACTCTTTATTTTGTAAGGTTTTTCCCTGTGTAGTAAAAGTATAAGCTGCTGTAAATGTTCTATTTTTACCTTGATGAATACACTGTTTCAATTTAGCCTTTTTTAATAAACCAAAGTTATAGTAATTAAAATAGTATTAACCCCCCCCCCCCCCAGGAAACAAAAATGTCTTGCTGAAGGGAAGATGCACCAAGCTCAGCTGGCCTGAATTTTGAAATTTTAAAGATGACACATTTTGGACCACTGAGCCACAATGCACCACAAGTAAAGTCCTTCCTCATGAAATTTGGTATCATAACAAAGTTCAATTTAACAGGCATGATATTTAGTCCTTAATAAAAAAGTAGGAAAATGTTGTTGTGTCCCGTTTTCAAAGACTCTTCCGCCTAATTAATCACAGTTTTTCAAATTTTTGCATTTAGCCAACAAATCTTAAATTAGACTAAAGTGGGAAGAGCATCATGCCTGATTGAAGAAAGATTTTCCGATGGTATTTAAGATTTGTAACCAGGTGGAGTGCCGACTCTTTAAGGGCCTCCGGTCCACGAGGGAGGAAAACCGCATCAATGCCTGTTTTTCATAATGTGCAATTCCAACCCACTGCACTACTCGAAAGGATTAGCAAGCTGTGTTGGCGATGAAAAGCTCAGTCCTTCGCAAAATTGCTGCAATTCAATGTATGTGGCTCTGGAGACTCCTTCCCAGAACTCAAGAAAAAATTTTTATATATATATAAAAAAAACTATTGTGTCATAGCATGTGCAATGTTGAATACCTCTAACTAACTAGAGAGTAAGCGCTGAGACTCTAAGCTTTAACATGCAAATAAATATCTACGTAAAAATCTGAAATGTCGATAGAAATCCATCACCTCTCACACAGACTGTTACCATGGACAATATTTGAAGACTTACAGTCAGAATAAACCCTTAAACGAGAAATTTTGTTTTGTTTGGACACAGGCGAAACAGGCCAAGCGTTCAGCCCTTGAAGGTTGGAGCAAAGCCGAAATCAAAGCACTTGTTTTTCTTTTTGGTTCTCTTCTTTGGCAACTACTGACATTCTAAATAAAAAGATTCAGCTCCGAGCCTTGTGCAGACACAGTTGTATTCTAGTCATTTGAAATCCAAGATAGTTAAAGAGAAACACTTGTAAATTTGAAACGTGTTATCCCCTTTTCCCCCTGTGTAAATGTACATTGTCTTTACCTTTTATAAATATTTTATCGGCAGACCGATTTAAATTTTCAGTTCTTCTTTCTTTTGTTTGTCCTGTGTTTATGTTTTCTTTGACTGTCTTGTGTTTTAGGAGTTGTTGTGGGGGTTTTCTGTTTGCTAAAAGAAAAATGAATTTAAACAAAGTAAGAAAAAAATAATTAAAATATAAGATTTACATTTTCCTCCTCAGTCTTGCCTTCTCACATCTCTTTTGTGTATAATTTTGATGAACTTGTGGAGAGAAATAACATAATAACTAATGATAAAACATAATATGTTTTAGGACAACTCCTCTGTGCTGTGGAAAATAGAAGACTATGCTTTTAGGGTACGTTCAGACAAGGAGTTAAATTAACTCTTAATTCAAAAGTGCTAAAATAACCCTTGAATAAAGCTTCAATATAGTTCTGACACTGTTCTCCCTGTTTGAATACTAGGGTTAATACTTTGTTTGTCAAACTGATTAAGAGTCAATCATGTGTGAACAAACAGATTGATTAATGAGCTGACTAGGGGGGTGCCAGCTTCCAAGGATTAAATAAAGGATGTAGATTTTGATTAAGAACTACACTGAGGCAGCGGAGGCAGCGGTCAGGAAGCGGGGAGCAGGATGGAGGAGGCGATTGAAGTCAAGGGATGAGGAGGCAGGATGAAGGAATGCATCTCAATAAGGAGGAAGTGAGATGAAGAAAATGGTTGGGGGAAGCGGAGACAGAAAAGTAAACAAGTGTTTTTAAAAGGATTTTCTTTTTTTATGAGATGGTTGAGTTTTGATGAAATGGAGAAGAGACTGAGGAATGGATCTTGATTAAAGTGAAAAATGACGGCAAGTAAACTAGGCATTTCAATGAAAGGATGTGGGAAAAAAAAGAGACACACAACAAACAAAAAACAAATTTGCAAAGAATGTCTCATTTTGTGAAATATTTAACCGATGGAGAGGAGTGATAGAAAATTAGGGAAAGAATGAACCTTGAGGTATCATCACAGAGAGAGAAAATTTTATTTCCAAAGAAGACGGCCAAGATATAATGAGATGTTCGCTTTTGTGTGTGAGTTTATAATCCTGGTCGTCTTGCATGAACAGTTCAAATGCCTTTAATGATTTTGGTAAATTGTGTGGCATTTGTAAGCTTCAGAAGAGATGTATTTGTATTGTTTATTGTATTGACTGATCTATTTTCTAAAAAATAAATAAGTATTATCTGGAAAAGAAAAACAATGGGGAGAGTAAATTTAAAACGAAAAGAGAACAGAGTATGTTTTTGGAGCAGACTGGGAGAAGAGGCATGGAAGACGAAAAACCCTCAGGGTGCGTAGAGCACAAGATGAAGAGACTGACATTGAGCAGGCTTGAGCATGTGAGCAAGATGTGAAATGAGATGTACAAGATGTGGAGATAATTGATGGAATAAGTGTCAGTGACGACCAGATAAAGAGAAGGAAATCATCATTGAGAGGGGAAAGGAATCAAGCAGTATGAGTGAGTGGAGATAACACAAAATGTGCGGACGGAGGATAGTAACGACATGGTGGGAATGCTCAACACACCAGCGAGACTGTACTCGCAATTTTTTGTTTAAAGGGTTTTGATACCATTTGGGCCATGACATGAATCCCTACTCACTGTGAATGAAGATGTATGTAATATAATTTACCTGTAGAAGTTTCAGCTTCATTAGTTGTCAAGTTTTTTTTCAGGAGCATGAATAATAAAATAATGTTCTCGTAAACTTGTCATTATTTACCCCAAATTTGATTAAAATTTACCCAGTCAGTTTTCTTTGATGTTAATCATATTACATTTGAAATAAAAAGTCCCCATGCCACGCTAAACAACAATTTTGTTTTATTACATGGCCTTACTTTACGGTCAACTAGTGATTGTGGTCTCACTCTAGTGATGCGTAAGACCAATAATTCATTAGTACACATGGATGTCTTTAGTCAAGTCATCACCTTTGATTAGTCAAACTAGTTCAGATCACAGTTCCTGCTCCAGAAACTAAAAGCCAAGGGTCCCACCCAGTCAGACAACAAGACTTCCTCAATCATCGTTGACTAGACAAGGTCTGGTTGGTTGAAATACTCCCAACTCAAAAGCCCTGTTCGCATTGGACTTAATTTGGGCATGGAGGAATAAATTATTCCTCCATGATTTGGGTAAACTAACCGAGCCAATGGGTAACTTACCCAATTTTAAGTCCAATGCGAACAGCCCAGGAAGTTTTCCTCCCAGGTCACTTACCCGACCCGAAAGGGTAGTTCAACCGAGCCAAAGGTGCCCAGGAAGATTGTCCAGGTCAGTCCGAGCCAGAAAGTCCAATGCGGACGCGACGACTCGGTTAAATTTCTCACCTGTCCGTGGCCCGAAGAAGCTGACATGTTTTGTCATGGAAGAATAATTTTTCCGTGATTATCGAACTATTCAATGTCACGCAGGGGGCCAGCTCGGTTAGTTTACCCACGGTCTCGGTTAGTTTACCCGAGTCAAATAAATCCAAGTGCGGACCATGGTAAGTTTCCCCTTTAGGAATGTTAACCACTGTCTCGGTAAAACGTTAGTCCAATGCGAACATGGCTTTAGACCCCTTGCATCATAAAGTCACTAAAGGCCTTTTCACATGAGGACAATAAGCAGGGGATCCTTGGTCTTAAGAACGCAATGTTGCTTAATCCACATCATCGTGTGAAAGGTACCTCTGCTTAAATAGGCACAGAGTCTTTTTTTAACTCAAACACCGCATCCAATGAGGTCAAATAAATGCCTATCATTGGTTGAGAGTTGTGCATGGCCCGTGCACACAGTGCAAATTCCAACTGTCTAACATCAGCACTGGAGGCTAATGGGTCTAGTGTTAATAGTACAGCTTCCACGATAGGTATTCAAATTTTAGACTCAAATGGTCGAAATGACATTGCATCTACATTATTATTATATATTTCTGGTATTGAAACTAAGGATACCTCATAAGTGAGCTTAATCACTGTAGCTTGCAAGCCTGGGGGAAACCTGTAATGTGAACTAGAAACACTAGGGTTAAACCTACTTTTCCACAATAAGTGTTCTGGATTCTTTTACATGCACTAACTACCCTAGTACATGTGACCTACGGCTTTATGTCCCACCCTAAGGGCAGAGCAATTATGATAAAGTATCTTGCTCACGGAGACAAGTGCCATGAAAAAACTACACTTTGCTGATCATAAACTCAACCCAGCTCTCTATCACATGAAGCTATTGACTAAGCAAACCACAACATCAAAAACAACAAAATGTTTAATGACCAGTAGTGGAGTAATGCTGCATTTATAATCCTTGTGTTGTTTTTGATTAAGCAAATCTCATTAGCAGACACAGGAAAGCAAACAAATACAGATTATACACGAATATGATTGCATATAATGTAAACAGAGCGTCAATTAGTGAGTTCACAAACCATCCAGGTAAACTTTCTCCCCGTTCGTTTACTGCACAAACATCTCACCAGGAAATCTGACCAACAACATATTAAAGCATGTTAAATATTGACTTGACAATAAATGCCATAACAAATGGACTGCGCGCAGCAGTGACGTCAATGCCTTAATGATCTTCTCCCAGAACATTCACATTCATTCAGGATTAGAATCAATATTCAAAATGTACACATATGCTGCTTTGCACAATGAGTGACAAAGAATCATTATTAACTCAAGTCAGTTGTTTGAGTGACGAATAAGAATCTATATGGTTATATGATTGAAATTTATGCGTTTGTCAGACTTCAAAAACGTCTTGTGTAATGCAATAAATTCCACAAAGATAATTCCGATATTGAATGAAATGTAGAAATAGAAGGAATAAAGCAATTGTATACTGAAAGATGAATGACTGAACCTTCTTCATGACCAAGGTTTTGAATACAATTGTCCATTGTTTTTCTGATAACTGGTCCTCTCTGCACGTGCGATCAAAGAGGGCTATTGATAACCAACTATGTGACATTTCGCAAAGAGTTCAGACTAGTCTTATCTCAAGTCAGGAAGGGTTACTCATCCTAACTTAGGGCTAACAATTCGCTTTTAATATCTCCTAGGACTAGACCTAACTTAGAACTTTGTTAAATCGACACCAAGCCCAGTAGGCTGGTTCCCGAATAGTTGACCAGAGTGTAGAACATGTGACACAGCCTGACAAGAATCATGTTTGGCGATTCAGAAAATAGTGCTGACCCATTGTAATAACTCAGGTAATCATAAGGTTACCAGCCAAACTACCGTGTCAATGTACAAATTGTATCCTTCTTGTTTCTGCTGCGGCCGAGCAGACAATTGTTAAAAGCAATATTTTCTGTCTAAGCGGCCGCTTGCAATTGGGCCCAGTTCACATTTTGTTAGTGAACATCTGTATGTAATGTTTCCACAGGGATCTGTGCCCATAGAGGGCAGCGCAATTATGCGTGAGTAATAACGAGTGCTCCCTCTAGATCCATTATAAAACTCTATGATTAAATCCCGTCCACCCACAGGATGCTAATAAAACCTTTGGAATTAAGACTGATTTTGAAACTCATTGCCCTTTCTCACATGCAAAGATAAATCCCCCCTAAAATGATTGAAATAACAACTTCATAATATTACCACCTGGTGATATAAACTTGACATTCTGGCTCGACAGTAAAAAGCGCTAAGTGCTGAATTTCTCCTCCCACATATCAAATCAACATGTTAAAACAACTACTCTGGTTAAAGCGTTAAAGAACCCAGCCCCCCATCCTCCAGTAAAACTCATCAGCCACATAATCAACTCCCGCATCACATGATGTGTCGCAAAGAGCAGATTTGTTCCTCTTATGGTGATAACTTTCCTTGGCTGGATGGTGGCCGGCCTTGACTCAGAATGAAAAGACAAAAAGGCCTGCTTGCAGAGAAAGTTCAAGAAATTTACAGAATTGCCATGAGGGATGATAGTATTGTGCCCCTTTGACTGAAAACAACTGAAGCAAGATGATGCTCGCTCAGGCGACAAAATAAATCTGGGACGATAATCATTTGTATTATGTGTCTTTATCTGGCCTGCAGAGTATGACGTATGAGCAGATTCTTGTCTTAATGATTTTTAAGCTTGTTTACTTTGTGGTTTCTTCTTTTAGAAAACAAAACAACTCTTGAAGGGAAATTACTTTATGAGGCTAATTTGGAATTTAAAAAAAAACACATTTTAAATTATTCTGCTTCAAAGATTTTAAAACAAGTAAATGAAATAGGCCTAAAGTTTGCATTTTTAATGGAACCAAATGTTTTCATTGTCATTAATTTTAAGAGTGATAACCAAACGCATACCTTCAAGAAAATGGAAGACTCTTGGTTAACTTCAAACAGGAAAGCTTTTCATTGATCTTAAACATGAATGAAGTCACCTTGGGTGAGTTTATATATAAATAGAAATTCATACCATCACCACGACTTTGCACCGTGCTGGTTTTTAAAGGGCGCTTTCACACCACATATTTTGCATTCTCTTCTTAAAGGGTCTGTATACGTTTCGCAATGACTCTAAAATTGAGTGTCAACAAAAGCTTACAGCAGAATTGGACAGTAAAATGCATTCTCGTCTACTGCGGTTATGGAAGATCACGTTTTATCCCCCAAAATGTGACTATAAGAACCATTCAAAATAATGTGTATTCCTATTGTTAGGGCTTATTCTTACTGCGTGGTAATAATTACTCCGGATTCTCGGCCATATCTCAAAAACGTTTTAAGATGAAATTTTCACTAAGGTGCATTTTATTGTACATCTACATTTTGTATGATTGAAACATTCGTAGGGTTCCATCGTAGGGTTCCAAGAACCAATCGCATACCGACTCTTTAGAACGTGGCATGCTGAAAATTGATGGAATTGTAATTATTGAAAAAAATAATCACATTAGATCAAAATAATTAAATAAGTCCCACAGAAAACGATTCCAGTGGCAACTTCGAACCCTTGATGATATTCAAATTGTCAGAGTTCAAGTTGTCTGAGAATAACTGACCAACAATACGGTAGTCCCTGCAATTCTGTTTACTCTCTCTCAACAAATGTTTTTCCTTGTAACGGGAGTCAGGAATACATGCACTCGGAAGACTGCCAAATTAAATTACTATTTAAGATTCCGGAAGAAACAAATCATCTAATGAATGTACAAATGTGAACAGGCATTGGTGCACACCATTGTGTCACCACAGACACATGCGTATCCTGCATAATTCTAGGAAATTATACAAGTTTGACTAATACAGAGAGTTGAGAAATAGGAGGAAGTGTTCGATAGGAGAAAAGGGAAGTTTGTAAGTTAGGTTTCAAAATGCATAGATTTAATGCTTTGTTGTGCTATGCTATTACAATATTTGCCCTTACTTTTTTTCAGGATGTTTTTCACTAGTCCATAATTCATAATTTCATGACTAAACGGAAATAATGATTTACCAAAGAATGTAAACCGAGGACAGAATCTAAAATATTCAATGGGCTGCAAAGTGCTACTCAGTCAGGGTTAAAAATAAGCATTTGTTAAATAAATCTTTGATGTAATTACTTTCCCTCATACCATTACCTAAGTTATGAATACATATTTTCAAATGGAAATCACCTACCGGAAGGCCACTCGAGGCTGACAATACACAAAAAGGTGGGAGGGGGAATCAGCGGCATATTGATTGGGGGAGAGTTTGGGGCAAGGGTGCCAACTGCCGAGCAGGGGGGGGGGATTATGGGTCACTGGAGCATTTTCAAACAGGATAGCTTATATCTGGTGTTGGGTCTGAACTGGGACAGATTAGAGCAAGCTCGCCAGAAGCAGGCAACGCAAAAGGAATTTTAAAACCTAGGATTTAATATTTCCTGCCGATAACTATATCCCTGTCAAAAACAAATTCAAAGGCTTCTAGTGGACAAACATCCAGGCCTGTATGCTTCTTTTTTAAAAGGGCAAGGGCACCAAGGCATTTTCTCCTTACTAAAGGGCACCCAATGAGGAAATGTAAATTTCTACTGTACATAGCATTTCAAGGGCACCAAGGCATTGACCAGGGGGCATGGAGGCAGTCGCCTTCATTTCCTCCATGAAGTATCAATGAGTCATCGCGGATCCTCAATCTTCTACAAGGAAGAACAAAAGCCAACACCCTTGGCACTTTTCAACCACCTTAAACAGCCCTTATCAGCTAGCCAGTCTACGAACAATCAAATCAGGAATGATTGAATCATTTAGGGGCATGGAAAAACACAATCAATGTTTAAAACATTTAATTAGCACGCTCGGATGCTAACAAAGTGATGATTTAGCAAGTAGGCTCTGAATAAAACATACATCCCGTATGTCGACTGTGGATGCAGATGTTAGACGATAGTCTGTGCCAGTGTTCAAGTGTTCCTGTTGTCAATCATGTTAAAGGGGAAATGATGTATGTTTTACAATTGAGAAGGTTGCTAGATGTTAAAAAAAAGAATATTCTTTATCCCCGATGCAAACTTAACATCGATTAAATATTCTGCAGTACCAGCTGCTGAAACATAGGATTCCAACTGCCTCTAGCCACCGGGCAACCTCAGTGGTCTAGTTGGTATGACACTGCTCTAGAATTGCAAAGGTCATGGGTTCGAATCCCCCCCTGGTGACCTTTTACTTTCACTTTATAATAAAATATTTTGTTTAATGACTAATAATTTCCAACACACATTTCAATTAACTGCACGTTCCTGACTAAATGTGTGTCATATGGCTAGACCGTACATCAGGCCTGGAAATTCATTTTTGAACGGGCAAGGCCATTCTCATTTTGCAAAGTGCAATTCCATTGAAACATCTTAGACTTTTGAATGGGCACAAAGACCAAGGCCAAGACCATAGGCAACTAAGGCCATGGCCTATGTTGACTATGTGTAATTCCAGGTCTGCTAACAATTTTCTTTCAAATTTTAAACCTAGCGTCCTTGGTGTTATGGCTATGAGCTGTACTAAATCCATCAAAACTCCATTCTACATAGATTGGTAAATCTTGACCCATACGTTTACACTATTATTATATTGGTATGCCTGGCATGATGCCAAGAGTGTGCTATTTCGGGGTACAGGGTCAAATCCATTAAACTCAAGCAAAACCATGAACCAAGTATCAAGTTCAAATACCACACATTGGGCCCAATTTCATTAAGCTGCTTAACGATGCTAGGTTTGAATTTTGGCTTATTAAACCAAAAAATGTAGGTTTAAATTGCTATTGTTATTGATTCAAGAAAGTTATAAGCTTTCATTTAAGGCATGGTACTTTGGCTGGTAACCTCATTCTGGTGAGCATACATTTTTGTTGTGCTTAACTACTTTTTGTGCTTAAGCAGCGATATGAAATTAAGCCTAGTTCACATCTTCTTTAAACAAAACTTCTCAAATGAAATAACTTCTCAGATTGTCTACTACCATAAAATAGCTTCAATTTGAATTGACTCTTTTTTTTTTAGCCTGCAACCTTTGCTTATAATGTGATAGCTAAGTAGAATCCATTTTTTTGTTTTACTGCAAAATAAAATTAAATTCAGAGATTCAGAGACAAGAAAAGTTTTTTTATATTTCACTCTGGGGAAAACAAATAAGTGAAATGAACTGGGACCCCAAACTGTCCTTAGTATAAAAAAAACTTGCTTAGCATAAAAGGTTACCAACCAAAATTCATGTGGTCAGTCCCCTGCACATTTTGCTTACCCGGATATATCCTGCTGAACACCTCAAAGAAATTGGGATCTGGTCAATTTATGTTTTTGCACCAATGAGGGCAGTATACAGTAATTGGGCAGAGGCCTGTTTTGACATCTATGATATTTAAAGGCCTAGACACGATTGGTTATTACTTAAAATGATTGTTAGCATAAAAACTTACTTGGTAACAAGCAATGGAGAGCATGTGATTGTATTAAACATTGTGAGAAATGGCACCCTCTGAAGTATCAAAGTTTTTGAGAAAGAGGTAATTTCTCACTTAAATATTAAAACACCTAAAGCCTTTTTTAGGCACCTGAAAGCACACAAGGGATGTTTTCTACTATCATCATCATTAGACCGTGTAAGTATTATGTAAATCTGTGATCTTCAAAACTTAGGTTTCTTACCAATTCTGTAACGTTCCTTTAACAATTCTTGGAACAACTAACAGCACTCAGGTGAGTATGCTTCGTATTTTTAAATGGGCAAGGGCACCAAAGTATGTTGGTAAGGGGCACCCTATGAAGACATTTAAGTTTCTACTGGAGCACCAAGGCATTGACCAGGGGGCATGGAGGCAATCGCCTTCGTTGCCTCCCTGAAGTATCAGGCCTGAGCACTCCTCAGTGTTCAATTCTTGTTAGAAAATTCAATCGAGTGTAACGAGCAAGTGGTTATTATTCTAAACAGCTCCAGTAGCAAGAGGCCTATACATTGAAGCCAATTAAGAAGACGAATGAGTTAGTAACCAAATCTAATGACTTCCTCATGAAATGGTGCAGAAACTAAATTTTCTCTGGGAGCAGAAAGTACGTGGATAAAAAGTAATGATCATCAAAATTACCGCCAATCTATCAAAGGGGGAAAGTATTACATTGCTCACTGCACACATGGGATTATTGCCCTACATGTATGTTTAGGACCCTTCCTCTGTGCTGTACACAGGTACAGAGTCCTGGATATTAGGGTCTGTTTCTGAGCGGACAATTTTCAAACCCCTTAATTTAAACTCTATCATTTTATGAAGCTACTAACCTCACCGATGCCCAATTTCATAGAGCTGCAAACCTTAAACACAGTTCATCAGGAGAACCTTTCATGTGCTTTAACATTACATACATATTGTGCTCTGAGAAAATAAAGAGGTTCACATAATGTAGGGACTTGATTAAAACACTATCAGGCCTGGAGTTTCATTTTTGAAAGGGCAAGGTCATTTTCATTTTGTAAAGGGCACTTCCATTGGGAAACTTTTGCATTGGGCACACAGGCCAAGAGCAGAGGCAACGGAGGCCACGGACGCCAATGGCGTCCCGTGTATTCCAGGCCTGCACTATGTGACACACACATACACACAATTTTTTGCAGTTATGTAAAATAGGATTTTTCATTAAAAGTTTACAGAAAAATGTCCACAGAGTAACTGCAACACTAGAGCTGCATGTGTTTGCGCGGCCGCCAACAATGCACACCATAGTACACTCTCAATTCTAATGAAAGTGCTAGAACACTGTTCAAGAGAGCGAACATAAAAAAATTATTATAATGTTGAGAGCTGAATTATTTCATTAAAAAATTCAAATTTATGAAGAATATTTGACGTCCAAAACCTACCGACCAAAAATGTAGCTTCCTACAGGTAAGAATTTGAATTATGGAGCTCTGAGGTTTTTCCACCCTCATATTCAGGATGTCAGGATGTGAAAGGCCTCCAGGGCTATCATTGGATTTGCACTTCAATATGAGCTCACTCAACCATCATGTTGTTGGGGAGGTACATGTTCATGTACTACTAGGTGAGCAATCAGGAACCGATCTCATAATGCTGTTTACCAGTTAGCACTGTTTGTGTTGTTAAGCAGAATTTTTGTTTTCTATAAACAAGAGTTGGCGCTGCTTATTTACAATACTTTGATTTTGATTTTCAAAGGCAAGCCACTACAAACCTCGGCTCAAATGAGTCAGTCTCACACATGTCAAAATGAGAAAAATATGTCAAATGAAGAACGTCATTTTTTAAAATCTATTTTTTTATTTCAATTACTCCACAAGTGGTGCACACTCATGTGGCCTTCAATTTTGTGGGTAAAAAACCCACAATTTTCTGGGATATTTTCTTGTACCTATGGCAGCATTTCTGAAGGATACATCATTTGTTCTTGTCCTGAGGTTACATACATCCTGCCAAATCACTGATCATCAACTTTTTGACCATTCATCACCAATCAAGTACCATTCCTTTAAATCAATTCCTGAAGGTCAAATAAGAAGAAAAACCAATCTTCTGGGCAAAATTTCCCAAGCTCAAATCCTTAGACATCTTACTAAGGCAGAGTGTCAAACAAGCTGTTTCACTGTCACTTTAACTACATCCTAGTTGGACATAAACCAACCATTGCAGAGAAATTGTGCACTCGCTGTAAAATTACACAGTGAAATCTGATGGTTCAAATCTCCTCATGGTTAAAGGTACTGGACACTACTGGTAATTACTCAAATTAAATAAAAATTTGGTAACAAGCAATGGGGAGCTTTTAGTATAAAACATTGTGAGAAACGGCTCCCTCTGAAGTAACATAGTTTTTACGAAAGAGGTAATTTCTCACTCAAAATAAAAAACATTTTGCTGAAAGCACACAAAGTAAAACAAGAAGGGTGTTTTTTTCTTTCACTATTCTCTTGCAAATTCGATGACCAATTGAGCCAAATTTTTCACAGATTTGTTGTGTCATACATGTTGGGATACACCAAGTGAGAATACTGGTCTTTGACAATTACCAATAGTGTCCAGTGCCTTTAACATGTACAGAATTAGACGGAGCAGTCAATAAATGGTCCTATGACATGCAAACTTAACACAACCACCTTTATGCTTTACTCTTATCCACACAAATCAATCACAATGATTGTGTAATAAGATTTTTTTGATGCAACCTTGGAAATCTCAGAGAATCGTTCTTTTTTTCATCACTGCGAAACCTCTCCACATTCGTCCTTCGCATTATTTCTGAAGATTTGCAAACGAGGGATTTTATTAATGCCACTTTATATTAAACTAGAAATCCATATGGATTTAAATATTGCTCCTGTTTCAATGTTAAACAAGCCAAATTCCCCCAAAACAAATTGCTTACACCAAAATCCAGTTTAATAACAGAGAAGTTAGACTATCAATATAAATGCAAATGAGACTTTCATTTCAGCTTTGTTTTTATTAAGCATATATATTACAGACTTAATCATTGCAACTTAGTTTTGGCAATACTCTCGCTGTAAACAAATATAGACACGACGTGTAATATTCTGCCGGCGTCATCGTAAAAAAAAAAAAAAATGAGTGGGGTGACAAATTGTACAGTGGTGATGAATGCAAACCAGAGACCTGACGGAGGTGGCAACTCATTTCTGGAAAGGTAATTCCATCGGTTTGTGTCTGGGGTTAGAGACAGTCGTCATAATAATAAGTGACATTTTCATCATGTCATCTGTCGAGATTCTCTCATTCTCAGAAATATTAATGAGACCCTCGGCAGCTGCATCAACAGTCGTCAGGCCAATTATTATAGAATGATTTATAGCAAGAAATGTTCAGAAATGAAGCAGGAGAGGGATCTCTGGCATTACATTTTTTGAGGGTATCAAATTTGATTGGAAATATGAATACAGTGATTGGCCAAAAAGAAAGGGTGGGGGGTGCTAAAAGTTAGCTATTACTGGGAATTTTTTTTAGCCTTCGGCAGGAAAGAGTAAAATCAAGGTTTTTAACCATGTGAAGTCACACCAAAAAAACATCAAATACCCAATCTGATGTTTCATTGAGAATGCAGTGTACAATTTGCATAAACATTGAGCACTTCTCAGAACTTGTTAACTTCTTCTTTTGTAGACTACTCGAATTACTGTTAAAAATGATGGTACAAAATATAGGACTTCCAATATAGGACCAGTAAAGCGACCCCCCCCCCCCCCCACAGTTTCACTAGTATAAACGTGGTGGCACACCCCTTCCTAGACTAAAATGATCGTCAAAAACATTAACACTCAGACGGTGTCTGTTTGCCAGCCATATATAGAGGTCCCTATAACTTATAAGCGCCAAATGCTATTTACAATAGTATACGCAATTTGTATATCTCGCTAATAGCTAACATGTTTGCAAAATAACCAGCTGCACGATTCCAGCTAAATCATTCATTGGACTGGCCTCGAGGCCATCCACGGTAAGGAAATCACAGACAATTCAATTAAGCTTTTGTGCTACTATAGCCATAAGGGCAGAAATCAAATCATTTGTTTAATATTCCCCGCAAAGCATGAACTATATTAATAAATGAAATTGAGATGTTACAAGTGATAAAACAGGGGCCTCACTATGTGTAGGGGGGGGGGGCGGAAATGATGTCCCTCCCTCAAATTCAACACAGCTATGAAGGTATCAGAAAATGGGAAAATAGGAATCTCACTAATGTACTTTTTTTTTTCATCCTAATTAATCATTAATTTGCAGTATTCACAGCCAATTTCTGGGGGGGGGGGATTGAAAATTTGGGCGAATACAAAACAGGTAGACACTAGACAGGCCTGGAATAACACACAGGCCACGGACGCCATGGCCTTGGTGCCCCTGGTCTTAGCCTTGGTGCCCCTGGTCTTAGACTTGGTGCCCCTGATCTTAGCCTTGGTGCCCCTGGTCTTAGCCTTGGTGCCCCTGGTCTTAGCCTTGGTGCCCCTGGTCTTAGCCTTGGTGCCCCTTCAAAAGTTTCCTATTGAATTTAAGATTTGTCAGTGGAAGTGCCCTTTGCAAAATTAAAATGACCTTGCCCTTTTCAACATGTTCAAAGGCCTGGGTATATATAATGCTGTTTGAAAATAATACTAGACATAATACAGTGTGGTTGGTGCTATCAGGTACTCTAGGCTAGGTAATGTTTGAGTTAAGTTCAGATGGCATGTACCAGCCACCTAAGGGAATGTAATTCCTGCAGCAGACCCCAGCTAGCTTTAAAGTGTCAAGGCAGCTTTGGACAAAGTTGCAAATGCTCTGCTCATTACAAAGGAGAAGAAAGATGAGCACAGGAGAGAAATTAAATCTAAAATCCTTTCACAATCCAGACTTCAGACGGACATTATTTCTAGACCTAAAAAAACATTGAGCAGGTGGCAGGGGAGCCGGAGGGTATGTTTATTGTCGCATGGCTCAAGCACTTTGGCTGGGATCGTAGCTAGCGGGGCATTGCCCAAAGTCTTATATTTACGACAAAAGTGTCCAGCACAATCTCAAAAAATTCTGACCAGCTGATATGACTTTATGGAACTTGACTTAAGAATTAAAACAATAACCTTGACTGACTTCAGTGATGTAATGTTTCATTGATTTTCTGTGCACTGTATGAGAGATCAACCTGCATGAGTTGGATTTCTAGGCCCAATTGTGATTCTTGCCCAAATGGGATTCTAGATTCCAATGACTTACATGCACCAAACATGTGGCGTGTCATGGCCGAGCGGTTAAGGGCACCAGATTCAAGCTCCAGTGTTTGATCAGCAGGGTGATCATAGTTTACTATTTATTCATAGTTTCTTCTTATTTCTCCACACCGTGCAAAGCTTCAAACAATACCTAGGTTGAAATTTTGCAGACCTCACTCACCTGGTTCGTTTCGAGAAATTGCCTGACCTCATCCAGTGACATTGATCTTTGACCTGGGATATGAACGCTGACCATGTTGGGGTCATTATTCACGATGGACAAGCTGTGGTTGGTGGGGAGAATACCGGTGAAGCTGCAAATGAGCTGCGTGTGACCGATGAACAGGGTACCGACTTTCAGCATCATTTCTGTGGCACTGACCCTACAAAAGAAAAAAACAAATTATAAAGAGTGACTCAATTCTCAATGTGATATAATTTCTTTTCTTTTCTCCTTACCCATCTTCATGTTATATTCATCTTAGTTTTTTTCTACTTTCAGTTTGCAGCTGTCTGTTTTGTTTGTCCCTTTGTTTGAGGAATTTGCTACATTCAACCAGTTTTTGTTTCAATGGTTTACTTTTTCTCACTCTTCCCACCTCTGATGTTGTCATTTGTTTTTCAAACTTCTTATGTTCAAACCAGCCCCTTTCCCACCCCCTGTCCTCTCCTTTGTTTCCCCTTGCTTTTTCTTTTTCTTTCTGCCTCTCTCTATTCACTCTATTCATGTGCTTCCACTGGACTGCTTCTGCAACATCGATGTTGTCTAAACGACAAGCCTTTTCAACTAGTTGTTGCATTGATACCATAGGTCTTTTTGGTTGGTAAGCAGTTTGCAACAGCTTATTCTATTATTGTGTGTATTTTTTCTTTATTTTTTGTTTCAATAGGCAAGCCGCAACGAACATTGCCTTATCCTTGCCTCCATGCAATTTTCTTCTTCTTATAGTAATGCTTTTACCTTACTATGGACCTTATGCTTTGACGTCACCCAGCGCCATCTTAGAGGAAAGACGGAGACGAAACAATCGAGATGCACAGATTTGTTCGCGCAGCGCACAGGATTGGCCAATGAACAACCTCATTTCGACCTCTAGGTGAGGGCGCCCTACTGAAGACGTCATGTGCATAAGGTCTATTGCTTTTCTGTTAGACTTAACTTTGTGAATTGAATACAAAATAATGTGAATGAAAACTGAATTTAACCTGAAATCAAATGTGTCACATCAGTGAATAACCAACATAATATGACAGATGGATGGAGTGCTTGCTAAGTGTACAACAAACACCAAACCCATAGTACGTCTAACGTATGGGTGAACAGTCAGGGATTTTCCGTGGAGCTTGAATGCAGCAGTTTTTATTATAAGGTGTCCGTGCAATACCTGAACAACTTTGTTCTTTTTCTGTTCCCTTCTCTGTCTTCTTCATCTTCTTCTTGTAAATACAATGTTCAAAAATATTTTTCGTCCCCTGAGACAAACTCATTTCTCAAAAACTACAGCACTTCAGCAAGAAATATTTTAACTTTAAGGGAAGCTTTCTATCCCTGTTATCTTCAAACGTGTAAGTTGAATGTAAATCCGTAGACATAGTGTTTTGTGTTAAAACCATTTATCATTGCAAATGAATTTCAACACATGACGACGATCGTGTTGTCTGATAACACATGAATGTTTCCGAGGCAGACGCTGCGCGTGGATAGGATAAGTGTCAGAGAGGAAATTAAATATTGCACTCTTCTAAGAAGACGTGCGTCAGTGTAGAAATGGAATTCCCGGATTTTGACCTCTGATGACAGTACTTTGTTAGACCGGCCATGAGACCTTGTTTTGTGACCTGCATTGCCACATTTATTTTGATTACAACAATCAAAATAAAATGTGATTCTAGAGGCTCTGCAAATGCTTATTTTGTGGGATGTTATGACCTAGCGGTTAAAGGATTTGGGTACTTTTTCAAAATGTCCATAGATTTACATTAAACTTACAGGGTTTGAAGATAATGATATTGGAAAGCTTCCCTTCAAATCTTACTTACTGAGGTGCTGCAGTTTTGCAGAAATGAGTAAAACAATGTCATGAAAATACGCTTGTAAAATGATTAAAATAATTTTCATCTCATGAGACGAAAATTATTTTCATGACATTGTTTTACTCATTTCCCAAAAACTACAGCACGTAGTATTTTCAGGGAAGCTTTCTACTACCGTTATCATCTACCGGTGTAAGTTTAGTGTAAATCTGTGGACATTGTGTTTTTTTGTCCTACAAAAGTTACATAGACCCTTTAAAGGCACCAGATTCAAACTTTGCAGGAAAATACTGTTTGTTAAAGCGCCTTTAGCATCACTGGATGAGTGACGGATATGCCACTATTAAATATAATATTATTAATATTATTTTATTGACTTTGAACACTAACCAGATATGAATATTTCTCTGGTCTGGAGGATTGGTAGCCTACTGAGATTGAAACTAAAGTTTGTTTAAGTTTTAATTGATATTTCCTGATAGCACATCTTTACCGGCATCTTTGGTTTTGTCTTCGGGTGTGTCACCAACCTAACTTTTATCTTCTGTCAGGTAGTGAAGCCCCTCCAAGCTAGGCCAATCACAAAGGGGGAAAAATGCTACAGGAGTGCTAATTTCTGAACAGAAAACAGCCATCTTGGTAATGGGGTTGTATGCAAAAAAGGACAAATTTGACTTAAGCCACCCAAAATTGATATTCAACCCAAGATACAATATTGGTCCCTATTTCACCAATCCCTGAAAGAACTGACCCTCAAATCTGTCATTAACACAAAATTTGGAGGAACCTGCAAATTATTAACAGTCGCTGTTTACTTGGGTGCACCTATAACTACACATACAGCATGCTCCGAGTTCAATTTCTATGGTATACATCCAACAAACTAAAGTTGTATCTACTGTTTTTTAATACATTTACATAAAGAAAACAAACTAGAAAGCAGAATTTCAGAGAGAAACAAAATCATGAAAGTGGTCAAATCAAACATCGACAGTATACATTTCCTTCCCACTGTGTTTGACACGCGGCCTCTAAACAATTCTTAAAGGTCAAAGATCAACCCCATCTCAAGCCATAAAACACACAAATTTTTAATAAAATTTACTTTTATCAGAAAAAAAAGTGACTACTGATGATTGGTTGAATAAGTTCAAATTGCACTTGTGATACAGACAGGATGATTTTCCAAAAGATTCAGATTCAAACCAGACATGATATATATTTTTTTTCCTTATAAAAAAATTAGGACCATTTTATCGAGTACAAGGGCTGGCCTACATATACACATAAGGTAGGCTCTAATAGACTCTTCAGGCCTTATTAATAAATAAAAATTCAGATTTTTCGAAGGGCAAAATAATCGGAAAAATTTGTTAATTTTGGTCGGTGGGGTGATCAAAAAAACATACACTTACTGGTTATCTCTGTAATTAGTGATAGTAGACAGGAAGTCCTTATGGACATCAACTTGGCCTTCAAACGCTGTGGTCAGACTACTGATGTAACGACTGGCCCTCTCCTTCACTTTATCCTGTTGTTGACCTTTTACAATGGCCACTGGAGCTTTACTTCCAGACTACAAAATAATCAATAATCATCATCTTTATAGACCTTCATCGTAATATGGTCATAATTGTCAAGTACAGTACCTTGTGCTCACAGTGAGGAAGAAAATTACGTACTTTTGTTGTAAACAAAAAGGAACAGACTATTTTTTGTCTTTTTTAGTCTAGAATGCATCTGAATTGGTGGCAACAGCTATGGCTACGACTGTTGCATGTTAAAGAACCCAGTGCACTTGTTAAAAAGAGAAGGGGTTCGCCCCGGTGTTCCTGGTTTGATTGGAAGCATAGTGCACAACAGCACCTTGTAAACCACTACATGGTACCATGTAAAAGGAGTAGGTCTCATACTCAAATGTAGTCCTTACATACCTTGCAAGAAATACTGAATGTTGAAGCCTGGAGCATCACCGATGAGTGACGAATATCAACGCTCTATAAGAAGCCATTGATATTATTATGACATTGGTTTGCTTCGAGACACTTCAGTGAAACACCGCAAGAAGTGCTAAAATTTTGACCTGACCACTGCCAAGACTGAACCTGGGTGGTCAGATTGGCATTGCGGTATCTTTCCTCAGCTTCCAACTCCAGGACACTGGTTCGAGTACCGCCGAGGGCACTACATTGATAGCATTTTCAGTCCCTAACTGATTGTGTAAGTTTTCCCTCCCTCTGGGGGATTTCCTACCATATTGAAAACCAAAACCTCCTTTTCATCTCTCCGTGCAGATCTTGGCTAATACAAAGATTAATTTTGCTTTTCTGAGAATCCTTGTCTTCTCAACCAGACTTATAAAAAATCAAAAACCAAAAAGACTCGAGTACCTGTCTGGGAGTCCTTGGTACTGGGGTCATCGGTTGCTTAGCTCCTTGTTTATTATTTTCAGCTGGTGACTCCAACATGATCGTGACCGGGCCATCGTTCTGAATATGGACCTGCATGTGAGCACCAAACTTTCCATCTGTCATGATAAAAAGAAACTTTTTTTTAAGAATTTCTGAAAAACTAAGTTACTTCAGAGGGAGCTGTTTCTCGCAATGTTTTAAAGTATCAACAGCTCTCCATTGCTCATTACCAAGCAAGTTTTTATGCAAACAATTATTTTGAGTAATTAACAATAGTGTTCAGTGTCTGTAAGTAGGAAGAGTATCATGTTTGAGGAACACATAATAATAATTTGGGGGGCTAATCGTCCTTACTCTCAGCTAGAGCTGAATTGCGAAGGACGCGGCTACAATGTGTTCGAGAAGCAGGCATGCAAGGGCGCATTCAGCTGTCAGCCACATCAACCCATTATGACCACGGAGCACAGCCAAGATCAAAAGTGTTTGATTTTTTCCTGAGGGAGGAAAACCGGATAGTCTGGAAAACCCTCGTGGCACAGCAGAGAACCAACGCACAACTCAACTCACAAATGGCCCCGACCGGGAATCGAATCGGGGTCAGCTTGGTGAGAGGCGAGCGCTTTACGCACAAGCCAACCGTGCCACCCAAATGTTCTCACCTTTGATGAGTTCTGGCTTGAAATCTTTCTTCAGGATTGCCAGAAAGTCTTGGTAGAATTGTTCCGATTGATCTCCAGCCATGGCCGAGTGGAAATCAGGTTTATTACCCTTCAGGATGGAGTACAGGGTGAACTGCAACAGATACAGGGGCATAGTCTTTATTCATCTGGTTAACCCTCCTACTGTCTGACCATTTAATATCAACATGGTTTTTGAGTGATAATCTAAGCCAGCTTACAATGTCACTGCATAATTGATTGAACAGCCACGACTCATTTTTTAAGTTTTAAACATCTGTTTAAAACCAGTCATGAATTAAAAACCATCAATTAAAAACATCAAAAAACTTTCAAAAATTCAAGAACATATCTGACAGTTTAAGCCCTAGCTCACCTCAAAGTTGAGCCCTGCATACATTTTGTTTATCATTGCATCTGGGGTAAAGGACTCTCCGACCCAGGCCTGATACTTCACGGAGGCAACTAAGGCGATTGCCTCCATGCCCCCTGGTCAATGCCTTGGTGCCCTTGAAATGTTCAAGTAGATACTTAAAATGTCCTCAAAGTGTGCCCTTTAAGGAGAAAATGCCTCGGTGCCCTTGCCCTTTCAAAAATGAAGCATACAGACCTGCAAGCCCATGAAAAAAAAAGATTTTTTTTTTAAACAAAAGGTGACTGACCTGACTAACACACAGAATCTCCAGCTGTTTGTCCTTTACACTTTTGTCCCATCTTCTCTCCTCCTTCTCGTCTTCAAAGACCCTCAAATTCAACAGTTTCCTCGCTCTGATGATGAAATAGCAAACTAGTTATCACGACACTGTCAGACGTATCAACTAGATGTAGCGACTTCAGTGGAGTGAAGCCTCCAAAGGTGCTTTTTAATTAGGATTCTGGAAGGTGTCATCGGGGAAACACAAACACTTTTGTCACTGAAATCTTCCAGAGGTAAAACAGATCAACAAAAAATGTGTACTGCGAATGCATCAAGGTCCAGCAGGCTGGAACCAAGTGCTTTTTTTGGTCTCTGATGTTTCCAAAAAATTAATTTGGGGTTGAACAAAGACAAATTGACTAAAGCAGGACTTGAACATAAGAACTCCAGATTAATATGCTTAAATGTTGGCAGACTTCTATTGGCGAAAAGGAAGACCGCCAATGTAAGGCTAGATAGATAGGTCAGTACAAAGAGCACAGCTGTCACATTTATCCAGAGGTTCCAGGTTCAAATTCTTCTTTGTTCAACCCAAAATTAGTTAGAAACTTACCCATTCAGTTTCCCTTGTGGTGGTTTAATTAACTGATGTTTTTGGAAAGTTTTACAACTATTTGTATTTTTTACAATGTACTCAATTAAAAGTGGTCAAAATGTTTCATAGGTAAAACACCTGCAGCAGTTCACAGCCTCTTAAAAGTGGTCTGGCTAGTTTAGTAGTAGTCCCAGCTAATTTCCTACCTTCTGCCCAGGCAGTAGTTAATAAGCAGGACAGGTCTTTTAAAAAATTAGTCTCCTGAATTCCAACAAATCTACTCCGCGATATAGTAGACTATACAGCAAGACAAAATCTCAAAAGAACATAATCTACCCGGCTAGATAATAATTTCTGTAAACCTTATGTTACCCCAAACCATAATATAGTTCATCAAGATCAGTGTTGAAAAACATCCCAATATTGATAGGAAATGTTTTTCTAAGTGTAGATTAGATAAGATTTATTATGCATTCTTCATCAATAAGCATACAAAACAATGTAGCTTCAAAACAAAAGGAACCAAGTACAAATGCCAAGGAGAGATCTCCACTTTTTGTGAACAAGTAATCCATTCAAAATAGTACAAAACTTGAGGAAAGGTATAATGTTTGGAAAAGAAACTGTATTTAATTGCCTCCCTTTAAGCGTATCAGCTTATCAATCACAAATAGAAAATTACCTCTTGGACAATACAGAACGCACCTCCATACAAATACGTTAAAGCCATTGAACCCTTTCGGTAAACACTATTGTCCAAGGCCCACACTTCGTGTATCACAACTTCTATATCAAATAACAAACCTGTGAAAATTTAGGCTCAATCGGTCATCGGAGTCTAGAGAAAATAACGGGAAAACCCACCCGTGTATCCGCGCGTTGACATGTCATGTCATGACATGTGTTTAAAATAAATCCGTAATTCTCGCTAACGAGAATTGATATTGTTTTACTGTTTTCTCAAAAAGTAAAGCATTTCATGGAATAATATTTCAAGGGAAGCCTTTCACCACTACCTTCTGTAAACCCTGTAAGTTATTTGTAAATCTGTGAACTTTTTTTTTTTTTTCTGTACCGAAAGGGTCCAATGGCTTTAAGGCACGTCTATCATTCCCACCATTTTGGGAGTCATTTTCTTTTTACTCCCAAAATGGCAGACAGAATAGGCATGTGTGTTGGTGCACTGCACATTGTGCCAGGTGTCAATAAAAAAGGAAATAAATGAAGTCTGAAAAGAAACTTGACTAATTGTAATAAATTAAAAAAATTCTATATTTCAAAGTACCACAGGTCAGATGATTTAAAGGTCTTACATGTACTCCCTGTCTTTGGGCGTGTCATCTCTAGATATACCAACTAAGACACACAGACCTTTACCAATAGAACTGATCAGTTCATCGCCAACTGCAAGACAAAAGGCCAAAAGATATCAATTAAAATCATCCTACTGTCTGACCATTTAATGTCGTCTGCCGTGGTTTTGAGTGGAATCATACAGCTCATGTAGGAAGCTTTAAACTGGGATGGTGCATTGGTGACGTTATTGGTGGCACTGGTTGGTGGAAGGTGAAGAGAGAGAAAATAAAAGGAAAAAGTTGTGCACTATTTACAATGGGTTTCAAGTTAAACCCCACGTTTTTTTGTAATTTAGCTATTTTTAATGGCAACAACATGACAGTGCTTTATATTAAATGGCTGATGTAGCTCAGGTTGGACTCCTTCGTTCCCTGCACTGACTGACGCCCTACTGTGGGTGCGTTCGTTTAGCTTCCCTGGGTCGTCCCCGGTCTGCCCCGGTGTGTTCGAATAGCTTTGGCGTCATTTCAAGGGCTCACCCGGTCGGGAGTCAGCCCTCAGTGCCCTGCTTGTGGAGTGGGTCACTTGGGGGTGACCTGATGTGCATGGCAACATTAGAGAGGGCGAGTGTGATCGTTCGATTAGATCATTAGCTCTTGTCATGGGCTCACCCGGGGAAGCTAATCGAACGCACCCAAGCCAATGCCTACCACAAGGGCTATAGCAATGGCTGATTGCAGTGTTGAATTTTTGAATAAAACCAAAGTAAAACTCTTATCCCCTTGAAACTAATAACAACTCACATCAATTAATATACCAGCATATTGACAAGACAAACAATTGATATAGTTTAAAAAATTAACCAATCATATCTCACATGCTCAACTCAATTAATTAAAACAAGGAGCACATTGTTAGTGTCCACTACACTGGAAGCACCACACACCGTTCCTTAGATGCCGAACAGGCTTTGATGAGTACCGACATATAGATCATAGATGTAGATGTTTGTAAGTCTAACAATTTTTAACATAAAATCTAGTTTATTGCAACATCATTCATGACAAGTTTATGTTAATTAAAAAAAAAGAGAAAGCAGCATTTGTCCACTCGCCTGTTACACTGGCTTTGGTTACCCTTTGCACTAAAGCTCTCATTCTTGCGTAATGGGGGTAAATATGGCTCGGTACTGTTGCCTGAATCAGAAAAGTGACCACTTTTTTTCAAAACACAACACACCGAGTCTGACACACACAGCACATGTCATTACACCCAACTGCTGACAAAATGACAACACCGAACGGTCATGTGCAAGGGCGCCACCAATTGCAAGAACTTGTCCAGTCGGTTCATTTCTATGGAAACTTGAAGCTCGTGAGTTGATGATAGGACTTTTGCAAAATTGATCGCGACTTTTTAAAAGCAAAACTAGTTAGCTGAGTGGATTGATTGATGTGAGTACAGTGTAATTATGTTCAGGAACAAGTGTAAAACCTCATTGGCAACTTAAAATGATTCGATTATGGATCCGAGGTGCTGATTAATGAGCCTGTCACTGTCAGTGTGTGACAAAATAAACATTACAAACGTAACGTAGAAATTGAATTGATTCCCATTGATTTGAGTGTGTGTCAGATTCTACCTCCATGGTCAGAGCCCCACTTTTGTGGCCTATCGTGCTTGTTATAAAGTGACACATTCCATTGCATTGTTTGAATGTATGAAATATTGATTATTTTATTAATAAACAGTCGGTGGTAAGGTGGTAAGTTAGCTGGTCTTACTCTACATCATAAACAAAACTTTCAAGTTTCAACAGGAGCCTAGATCATGTTGTAGAGTAGACAGGTAGACCAAGTGCGAGTGCGCTGATGACTGATGTTATTCCCTTTTTCAAAATTTTGACATTTATCAGTCATAATGTCAAATTTTGAGGGGGGAAAAAGGCATACAGCGTCCCAGTTACTGGGTCTATCAAGAGCCTAACTTTGTTTGTGTTCTTTCATTCATTAATTATTACTTGACCATAATGACTTGAAAAAGACTTGAGAGAATGTACCACATTCAGTTCAATTTAACCAATTATTCACTTACTTGTTTGATCGCCGGTCAACTTGTAAATGCTGCTTACTTAAGTACCCACCAGCACACTGCAGCTCATACACAAGTATACATTCACCTGTAAAGTGTTTACAAGTATAATTTAGTACTTGTTTACATGGTAAACATCTAAACAATTAAAAGAAACAGGTTTTGCTATTTTGAATTGAAGACTGACTTTGTTACCTATTTTGCTGTCATTTTTTCTAAGGTACTGAGCATCAGACAGTATGGCAGAGGAAGAGTTGCAGAGACACAGAGCTCCGGAGCCTGTAAACATCACAGTGCTGCGAGCGAGACATCTGGTAAACTATCCCGCCCCCCACGACATCCTTAATGGGCACTTCCATTTAAAAATCTCAAAGTCTCTGAAAAACTTTTGGAATGTGCACCAAGTGAAGGACCAGGGGGGAAACGGAGGCAATGGTTGGCCTCTGTGTATCTCCAAGCCTGTTTTTGCTTTGTACACTGTACACTGGGAAAACAAATTTATTTATTTATATATTTGTATGCACAGATAAAATAACCAGCAGCAGCAGATGAAAGGATTACTTGACAATGGAAAAATACTAACATCCATTCCTGCGAAATCCAAACACTTACTTATAAGGGCCAAAAATAGAGAATTTCATGTGTTTTTATGATGACAATGAATTTTGATTGTGCGATTGATTGATTGATTGATTCTTTTACCACCAGAGGGGCAGTAAAGGTGACGGCCTAAGTTCCCTCGTCAAAGTAGAGTACGGCAGCAGCACACTTGGGGAATCCGCAAAGGTAGACTCCACTAATGACGTGGCAGCTGAGTATAACTTCAATGCTAAGTTTGATTGCAGCTTTGACGATCCCATTGTACTGGACGAGATTGCCTTTAAACCTGTCCTAGGTCAGTAGATTTTGTTTTAGGGGAATTTTTTAGGGCATTCCTAGCATTTATCATTTTTGGTTTAGTTTTTAAAAGCTATGCTAATTATTTCACAATCTTATTTATGTATTTTTTTATCAGAGAGTGTTGTATTACATTATTTTACCGACAGTCCTAAGGAAATATTAAACAAAATTAAGTCTTAAGAAAACCAGATGTGGCATTTCGATCGCCCGCCTTTCTTCCCGTCATATGACTTTGTAGGGAATTTAAATTCCAGATTGGTAAGAAAAAAGATCCCTTTGCAGTCAATTACTTAGCAACAAACATAACAATTATGCATCATTTGTTTTGTTTTTAAAGAAGGAATTTCAACGCTTACATCCTTCTCTTCAGTATTTTAATTCAGTCTTTGGACTGCGACAAGCAGATGTTTTTACAATAAACCAGTAATATTATTAATAATAATAATAATAATAGTAATAATAGTAATAATAATAATAATCCTTCTGGGAAAAACTATGGCAAACAGTTGGCCTTTATTTAATAGCCTTTGGTCCTTCTGGCAGGCTTGTCACTCCTGGGGAAACCAATCTTTCTCCAGGTCATTACAAGTCTCTATTTGATTTATTATTAATAATCTTACTGTATTAATTCAGCAAGTATTCATTAAGTCTGCTGCTTCCATATGATGTGCTTTTTCACAACAAAATCATCCTTCTATCTTAAACCTTTCACCATCCTCCACCCATCCCATCTTACAGTGACTGTTATTGAAGTCCTCCCTAAGGAGAAGAAACAGAAAGAAGAGAAGACTGTTCTCCTCGGCCAGTGCACCGTGGACCTACTGCCCTTGGTCCGAGGAGAGACCAAATATAAGAGTACCCTGGTCATTCATTCTCTGCCCGGCTCACCGCTGGAGAGCATCCCTGCTGACGGTCCTAAGGTATTGATATGCTCTTTTGTCTATCTTTTCTTCTCTATCTTTCATTCTTTGTGAATCCAGGATTTTCTTGAAGGCCTCTCCTTTCTATAACAGGCATGATAGTCTTCCTATTTTGCCTTGGTTTCCAATTTTTTATTTGCCCTTAAAAATTGTGATCAAGAAGCCTGAAAAGGATATTAAAGTCAACACTTAAAGGACCGCCCTTTGTACTCAATGAAATTTTCCTACATTTCTTTCAAGGACCAAATATCAAGTATGTATATGTTTTATTAATACACCTTTCAACTGTTTTGAATGTTGAATGTTTTATTTTTGAATTACCTCTCTTGGTTTTATTAATATGATTTATTTTTTATTGTATGTATTCTTATGGCCGTTTTTATTGCTATTTATAGTTGTTTTATAACTGGGAAAACACTTTTCATGTTTACATGATGAATAAACAAATCTAATTTAATCTAATCTTGTCTCTGTTTCCACCTAGGCGGAGATTGATGTGGTCGTGTCGGTGACCGAGCCCTTATTGTCTGAGGATCAGCTGAAGGAGAGCAACCTACTGACGATTACTGTAGAAGCTGGCTACTCCGTCCCTGAGACATGGAACCCCAGTGGAACTCAGTACATGTATAACATTACACTACCCGTACCACTGACTGCTGAGGTGGGTTAACGGCTTTATGGTACCTACGTCTTTAAAGACCTTCTAATACACACACTTTTTTTTTTTTTTCCGTTAGTTTTTGAATGAGATATTGCCCAACACTCAAGGCCAGACAGCCACTTCAAGGCTAGGGCTACAATATGAGACTTTCTGGAATGATTGGTGGCAGCAGACTTACCGAGTAAAGCCATTGTTTTCAGAATTATGTGCATGTTCAGAACTACGTAAACGATGGAAATTTACCCGGTAAGTCTGCTGCCACCTTAAGTTGGAAAGTCTCTCATTGTCTCCGGTGGCATGTTGCCAACTACCTCTACTCCAGGGTTATCCTCCTCACAGTCTGTAAAGATGCGAGTTTGGTGTATAATACAGAAAGTAGCAGAAGAGAAAACAAAGATAAATAGAAAACAAACAAAAGTCATTGCTCATCAGATTCCTGCCTTTTTGGTGAGATTTGCTGAAGCACCGTTTGTAAGTCTCTTTTGAGTTGTGTTGGCTCTAAAAAAGAGCTGGGTTCTCTTATACGTTTAGAGCATACTGATTGAAACATTGAGTTGTCAACCATCGGTTCTTTTCGGAACCCCACACTTACTCATGGTGCTACTTGATTATACTCGGACCATCTTAAGTTTCAAATCTTACTTAGTTTCTTGGCTTCTAGAAACCTATAGAAAGGTTTGCGGTAACACCATCTCCAGAAGACGATCAGAGCATACTGATCGAAACGTTGAGTTGAAACCAACAGTTCTTTTCAGAACCACCCCAACTCATTTAGAGATAGTCATTACATGGTGTTACTGCAAACCTTTCTATATCGTATTTCCACCATGGAAAGTTTCAAATCCTACTTTCTTGAAACCTCTTTATATTTCAAAGGTTTTCTCATATTTGGATAAGTGATTTTTTTTATTGTTTGTGTCTTCTAGAGGGAGTCAACTGTAGTGATATCAAACGGAGTCTTAAAAGCAGTCAATGATAAGGAGCCTCCATCTAAACAAAAGAAATGGCCTGTACCTGGAGGGGCTCAAGGGGGCGCTGTCTTCATCCCAGACAAGTAATCTTCAATCACTGTTCACTTAAGCCGAGCACGCTCGACCTGATGACGATGACTGGTCACTAGAAACAATTTATGAAAACTTAAGTTTTGGTTACGTTTGCTTATTAAAATGATTGCGTTGTTATATTTTTTTACCATTATACTTGTGTATTACTGTATACTATGTACTTTCCCAATTTCTGTGAAAAAATCACTTAGGTGGGATTCAAACCCAATTCAGAGTTAGTTGGTAATTGAGAGTTACCAATTCGAGAATTAATGTATTTATAAGGTACCATTATGTTACCAATTCTCTTCTTTGCCTTTTGATAAATTTATGTTTTAAGTGACACGATTCAAATGATTTAACTGATCTGTTTCAGATTTGTCCAAGTTGTGAGCTACGATGAAGAAGATGGAGAACTGGCTGGAAAAGAGGTAATGATAGAATAATCACAACAAACAATCATTATGATTAATGTGTTGTTCCACTGCTGATGAAAAGGCACTTTCAACTGGAAATCCAGGATCAACATATAATTTAAAAACAGGACCAATAATGATAAGGGACTCTTATAAAGCGCACAAATCCACCAAAGCTGCTCAAGGCACTGTAACAAAGGAAGAGAACAACAAAAGGGGAAGGGACCAAAAGATAACTCAGTTAAGAAGAACTACATGCTTTTGACTTGAGGTGTGTTTTGAGAGACTACTCTAAAACTTGTAGCCTTTGCCAGTAGTATTGAATTCTCTTTATTTGTGTGTTTTCTTAAATTTGTCATTACTCCTCTGCCATCCTCCTCCTCTTAGGATCGAGAGTTTCGCGTGGAAGTAGAGACGGACAAGAACCGAGTCATCTGGAATTGTGAAAGGCGTTGCTACATCGAACCATCTGCAGTGCAAAGGTATGCACAAACCCTAACTTTTAGTGCAAATTTCTTTTGTTGGTGAGGAATTCTTTGCAGTAACATCACATAAAGATCCACATGGTGAGGTGCATTACAAAAAGATTGCAGCTGCAGGTAGTCTGTTTGGCATGTTTTGCTCTGCTGCCACTGAAAGGCCGCTTCCACCAAACTCAAATACTTTGAATCCTGTGCAAGTTGTACCATTACCATACCGTTTTCCTTATGTAGTCTCTAGCCATTTTCGCACTGTACCTCTTTTGTGGCATACAGTCCAGGGAGGCCCCGGGACTTTTTTTTTTTACCCCTTGGTTACCCCAGCGCACTTTCACACTGTGCCCCTATTCCACAGGGTTCCAGTTGCATGTTTCAAGAATACCTCAGGGGTTTTACCGCTTACCCCTACTCCAGGGAATGTAATGGCTATTCCCCGGGGGATGCTCATTTGCCGGGCTAGATCGGGAGTAAAGCGATCATATTGTGGAAAGGCCGGCTGTTATTTCCCCGGGGGCGAACCCTGTGGAATAGAGTAGTGGTAAAAGGGCTTCTGTAGCTTATCACTCCACTTTTGGTTTTGTCATCTTTGTCTCTACATTTATCTTAAAGACAGTGGACACTATTGGTAATTGTCAAAGACCAGTCTTCTCACTTGGTGTATCTCAACATATACATAAAATGACAAACCTGTGAAAATTTGAGCTCAATCGGTCGTCGAAGTTGCGAGATAGTAATAAAAGAAAAAACACCCTTGTCACACGAAGTTGTGTGCTTTCAGATGCTTGATTTCGAGACCTCAAATTCTAAATCTGAGGTCTCAAAATCAAATTCGTAGAAAATTACTTCTTTCTCGAAAACTATGGTACTTCAGAGGGAGCCATTTCTCACAGTGTTTTATACTATCAACAGCTCCCCATCACTCGTTACCAAATTAGGTTTTATGATAATAATTATTTTGAGTAATAACCAACAGTGTCCACTGCCTTTAATCCGATAACGTCTCCCAACCAAAATGTCCACACTATATTTTCTCGAGTAAAATAATACGGTAAAATCTGTGAACATTTTGATTTTGTTTATATAGCCTGCAAACCAAGATCGCACATACACGCTTTTGGCCTGTAGAGCTAATGAGGATGCCTATGCCATCAGCAGCCAAGGCTAAAGGAAAGGTAACTAAGGCCGTGTCCGATACGGCGACTTCGGCTACAGCTACGGCTAGATCGCGCGCGTCTGCCTATTCTTCAACACTGGTAGACGCGCTGATCTAGACGTAGCTGTAGCCGAAGTCGTCGTTTCGGACACGGCCTATTATTGAAAACTGTTACATTCACATATAAATATCACTCTCTTTTGTCAACTAACTTACTTCACCAACATGGCTGTCTAGCAGAAATAAAAGCTAAGTTTCACAGCGCATAAAAGTCAAGTCTGTCTCAACCTCCATTTTCATAAGGCATAGTGAACACCATACATACAAAACAGTATCAAAATTACTCTGTTGACCAGTCTAGTTGGTTTTCAAAAAAAATTCTCGGTACCACCACAGAATTCATTTTGTTTTTGTTCATCTTTGTCAAACTGACTGAACAAAGTAGAAGACAACGAGCATTATACATATTTAGTATAACATCATGGAAATGAAGTTGAACATGTGACTTAATTTTGAAACAATTTGTTACTCCTGATTTCTATTTGGTTTAGGAAGAGGATAATCCGATATTCTTCCATGGTGTTGCGTACGTCAACCTTGCTCCACTGCTGTATCCTGGAGGTATGTAGACATAAGCCAACAACAATTAAGGGCTCAGTTTCAAAGAGCTGTTTAAGCAGAAAATAGTTCTGAAATAATTCCTGCTAAGTATAACTTTACATGGTACCAGTCACAGATTGCACACCTGTCACGTATAACACAGCATTTTTCTGGTAAGCACAATTTTGTTGATGCTTAGCTACCTTTTTGTGTTTAAGAAGCTCTATGACATTGGACCCTGTGCCCAATTTCACTGCTTAAGCCTTCAGAAACCTGAAGACGAGCAGAGTATACTGTTTATAGGGCCACTGATTTTCCGCGATCGCGGAAAACGGACGGAATTCGCGGAATCCGCCCTTTGAAACGGAAAACGGGATTTCAGAAAATTTGATTTTTTTTTTTTTTTTTTTTTTTCTTGACGCCAAAACTATTGAAATTGCATTCTTTATTAAGATTCTTTTTGTTAAACTAAAAAGGCATCAGAAATCAGACCATTAAAAAGTACGAGATCGTAACCATGGATCATTCTGTTCTACTTCACACCATCCTCAATGTTTACACACATGATGTACACACGTTGTTAACATGGTTAAGCGAAGGGCATTATTCGCGGCACGTTTTAAACATTTTTTGTTCACCCAAATTGCATTTTCTCCCTCTCTTTTACCAACAATAATACACAAACTAGCTTACCTATGATCTATAAGAACACATACAATGTTTTTTCATCTCGGAAAGGTCTAAAATAAAACCGTAAACTGTCAACATTCTGTCGCCAAAGCGAAAACAAAATGGCAGACATTTTGTTTGTGGATGGAGAATGGTCACGTCCATAGACTTGTTCCCAAGTCTTTGATCATGCTAAAACAGCGCCCTCTTGTGGATACACTCCTGTCATTAGCCTACAATGTGGCTGATGCAGAGAATCAACTGCAGTTTTAGACTTGGAATCAAGTCTATCACATCATGTGCATTGATACTGCAGTCACAGTGCAACCTTTTTAGAACAGCAGTATACAAAATAATCCACAATTATAAAAAAAAGTATTTTTTTGAAATTTGTCAGTTCAAATGAACATTTTACGAAGTCAACAGTGCAACTTATCTCAAATTGATTTTTATAAGTGTGTCCCTGGGTATTAAACAACCTTTTATCTAATTAAAAAAACATGAAACGGAATTTTTTGTGCCTGAAACGGAATTCATGTTTTTGCAAAACGGAATTTGCACTTTTCTGAAACGGAAAATCAGTGGCCCTATGTTTATAATGGCATCATTATATTAATGACTCTCTTCAACCCCCCCCCCCCCCCCCAAAAAAAAGAAGAAGAGACTTTCCACATGGTTATTACCCGCAAGCTTCATTTTAAGCATTTAATCCAAGTTATGCTCATTTAAATGAGATGAAATGAAATGGGAACTTATTGTGCTGATTTTTTTTTACTCCAGTGAACAAGATCAGAGGTGCTTTTAGAGTACACGCTTATAATGAGGCAGAAATTGTTGAGAAGGTAAATATGTGGTTTTCATTTCTTTGTTTTTGGCAGGTTAAAACTGCTGCTGTCAATGTAACACTACAAGATCATGGTTGTGTTACTGATCGATGAAGATGAATTAGAAGTCATATAGGCTGTTATTTTTGGGCCTATTACATGGCTTAAATAAGATATCATGAACGCACATTAGCATTGTGTATAGCTGACAAAGACAGAAGAAAAGTGGAGAACAATGGGTTTTGGTCGCTGTGTTTAAATAATATTACACTGGGCTAACCAGAACAGGACAAGAGGGATTCATCTGAGATATTTTTTAACGTAGCTTTCAATGGCGATATATTGTATATATTTTTATATGTAAACTATTTCTGTATGTAAACTACTTTTGTTTCAATTGTGATTTTTACTGTAATTTGGCCATTGGCCACAAATGTCAAAGAACTAAACTATCTGAACTATCTACATCTACAGTGTAAGTTAGAAAATTTTATAAGTAAACTGAACTTAAAAAATTAGTTTCCCAACAACTTGATTTGTCCGTTTTGGTTTAAAGACTAAGAGAAAGGGAGGTCTAGCTGAAGAGGCAGCTAGAATGGCCACCTCAATGTACAGGAATGCATCACCGTCCATCAAGGCAGGCAAGACGGGTAAAGATGAGAAAGGAGGAGGTAAAGACAAAGATAAAGATGCTGCCAAGAAGGTAAGAGATGACAAACTGATTACAATCGGTTATTTGATATTCTTGTGGGGATACAAAAATGGTGTAAAATGGGGGTGGCTGCATGGTCTACTTATTACTCATGTTTGGCAGATTCAAGAATTCAGACATAATGAAAAATGTTAAACTAAAACAGCCCAATCCAATTGGCAGTGTTGAGTCTGGATCTTCTTAAATCTTCTTTTAAAGTATAATTTTGCCTTTTGAGTTCTGTCAAGAACGTAGGTAAAGTTGACAAATTTAATTGGTTACGTAATTTTAAGCAATTTCAAGCAGCGAAGGTAAAGATGAAAAATTTCATTAGTTACGTAAGCCTACAGAGGAATGAGTATGCTACTAGTATATGGCACATGCACAGGGCTTGAGATTCATATCAATAAGTAGCACAAATAGTGTCAACAACATTTTTGTCTTGGGGGAAAGGGTGATATAACCCTCCTCCAACCACTGACACAGTACAGTTAATGGATACGGTTGTCAAGATATTTATTGGAGTAGCACCACTGCGCACAGGAATTGTAACTAATGATCACCCCAACTATTGAACACCTTGCTACACGCCTGTATGCAGCGTTTTGAAACTTAAAGCCATTATACACTTTCGGAACAGAAAAAAATAAATAAAAGTTCACAGATGTACAAATAACTTACAGGGTTTACAGAAGGAAATGGTGAAAGACTTCTCTTGAAATATTTTTCCATGAAACGCTTTACTTTTTGAGAAAACATTAAAACAAACTCAATTCTCGATAACGAGAATTACGGATTTATTTTAAACACATGTCATGACACGGCGAAATGTGCGGAAACAAGGGTGGGTTTTCCCGTTATTTTCTCTGACTCCGATGACGGATTGAGCCTAAATTTTCACAGGTTTGTTATTTTATATAGAAGTTGTGATACACGAAGTGTGGGCCTTGGACACTACTGTTTACCGAAAGTGTCCAATGGCTTTAAAGTTCAAGGCTAGCACTAGCACTCTAGATCTTTGAACCAGTGGCGTACAATATAGTTAAGTTGATATTTTGTTTCAAGCCGTCCCAGATGTTGAAACCTGGCCAGCAAGCCCCTGATGCTATGTCGGAGGTAGAAGCTCCTGCTAGTCAGAACCTAGAGGGTATGCAGTACGACGAAGCTCGTACCTACATCATCCTAGAGTTCAGTCTACAGAGACCCATGGTGCCAAAGAGGGCACCCGAAGAACTGGCTAAAAGGTTAGAGCAGAAGTGATCAAGAGTATTCTTAAACAAATGACACCCGAACCCCCCTCAGAAAACTTATACAGGAAACCTTTTTATGATTATTTCTCCTGAAAGACGATCAGAAAATACAAATTCAAACGTTGAATTGTTTCACCACTGGGTCTGTTTAGAACTAACACAACTCATAAGAGAGAATTATGAGTTTGGTGTCCATGCAAACCTTACTAGATTCTACCTTCGCTCATAACACCTACAGTACTAATACAGCCCGTAAACATTTGAGACCAGCTTTTACCTGAAGACGATCGGATCATGCTGATCGAAATGTTGAGTTATTCCATCAAATGACACAGTATCATTACACCTTATTAGATTGTATCTCCACCATACAAAGTTTATTATCCTACTCATGTACATGGTTTTGCAATAAACTTCCGAGATTGTATCTCCACTTTGCAAAGTTTCAAATCCTACTCATGTACACAACCATTGTTACAGTTATGAGCATGTTCAACAAATTGTACATTTGAGACCACAATTCATTTTTTTTTTTTTTACTGCTAGAGTGTCTTTTAATCAATATTGATGAAATACATAAACCATTAAAATATAACAAAGCAAATTTTCATTTTCTGGACAATAACCATTTAATTGAATGGACTTTTATTGAATTGTATATTAATGATATTTTTCCTGAATCCAGGGTGGCTGAGTACATCCCACCTAGACCTCTGTTTCCAAGAAGGACGAACGGTGCTCAGAGAGCCGTAGAAGACTTCCATCAGCAGGTAGCCAACATTGGAAACATGGTTCTTGAAGAATTCAGGTACATCTTTAATAAATCCCTCTGTTTTGTTTTCGTTTTTTCAGGCATGCAACTTTTATCTGATCACATGGGTGTCTTTTAATAGTTTTTTTTTATGCTTTTTTTTGTGTTGCAAGTTGCCAGACACTCAAGGCCTGTAGGCCACTTCAAAGTGTGTGCTACAATCAACTATTTTTCCAGGGGCCACTGCCACGTACTCCTAGGGCTGAAACAGGGTTACCCCCTTTACAGTCCATCCGATGTAGGCTCGGGTATCGTCAATCAGAAGCCTGGCTAGTAGATCAGAAAGCACCACCTCCCCAAGCATTTTGTTTATTTGATAACAGTGCTTTAGAATGCTGAAAAATACTATGCAAAGTTCAGTTTGATCATTAGCCATTTCCTCTATTTTTTCAAAATACAAAGTGGCGCACATATTAATTGAATGAATCATTTTGTTGCACAGGAGTGAGTTTGGCAACCAGCTGGATAACGGTCAGTTACCATGCTCTAATGATGCCCAAGAAGAAAGGAGAAGAAAGCTCATGTATGAACTCAACACATCCGGCAAATACTTTGCTTTCAAGGAACAGCTTAAGGTAAGTTCTACTAACAGACAAGCAGACGACCCATCCAAATAAAACAGACTGTCAGACTTAGCAGATTGGTATACCCATGACAGCTCATGTACAAACTCAACACATCCGGCAATGTTCTACCAACAGGCAAACTGACGACCATCCATGAAGACTCATGTATGAACCTAGCCTTATGTCGCAATATTCTTCTGTGCCGTACTAGATACAGAGTCCTAGATATGAGAGTTCGCTTCCAGGGCAGCAATTTTTCAGTGCTGCATAGTTAATATCTTGCCAGTAAGAAGTAATCTCTCCTTATTAATATTCTATGGCCGCATGTAATTTTGGGTGTGGGATGTCAAATGCTCCTCAAAAATCTGTCATTTTCATGAAATATTTAGCTCTCGATGTTTAACATTTCTGCAAACTGGAAAAATATACGCAGCCATAGAGTGTAAATCCAGTGAGATTAGTAGCTTCGTACAGGTAAGATTTGAATCATGGAGCTCTGAAATTAGTTTTTGACCCAGAAATGGACCTTCATATCTTAGACGACACTGTAGTATTTATACTAATGTGAAAGGCCTCCAGGGCAAGTATGAACCCTTGGCAGACCATGAGAAGACAGTAGCTGCATCTGATGACAGGGATGGGCAAGAAGTAACAGCTAACAGGATCTGCCTCTAGCTACCGGCGATCTCAGTTGTCTAGTTGGTAAGACACTGCTCTAGAATGGCAAGGGTCATGGGTTCGAATCCCACCCAAGTAATATTCCAGTGATTTGTTTTTGACTGAGTTTGGGGAACTCAGTATACAGTGCTAACCCAAATTGGTGTAAGGGTTAGTGCCAAATTAAAAAAAATTACGGGATCTTTTTGAATTTTAGAAACTCACTCATTGACTTGGCACATGTTTGAATTATCTGTTCCTTTTTCTCTTCTAGCACTCTGTGGTGAAGATCGTACGTGAGAAGTACCTCAAGACCAGTGCCTTTAACAATAAGGAGGAGCTACAGGTAAGTAGTGGTACAAGAGGTTTGAGTGGGTGGGAGGGGCGGGTTATGTTTCTTAGATGTAGATCTTCCAAGGCAAGGGTTATAAATATAACACAAGTATTTTGTGAAATGTACATCTCACTTGTGAAGTAACAATTCCAGTGCACTGTATCGAAAAGAGAAGGGATTCACCCTGGTGTTCCTGGTTTGATTGGCAGCATATTGCCCCTTAGCACCTTGTAAACCATTACATGGTGCTACATAAAAGGAGTAGGTCTCATAATTCAAGCGTAGTCCCACATAGCTTGCAGGAAAATATTGTATGTTAAAGCGCCTTGAGCATCAATGAGTGACGGATATGCATGCTATATAAGAGGCCACTCTTATTATTATTATTATTATTATTATTATTATTATTATTATTATTATTATTATTATTATTATTATTATTATTATTATTATTATTATTATTATTATTATTATTATTATTATTATTATTATTATTATTATTATTATTATTATTATTATTATTATTATTATTATTATTATTATTATTATTATTATTATTATTATTATTATTATTATTATTATTATTATTATTATTACATGTATTTTTCGTTGTGTTCAGGGTCCAATTAAACAAAAGTATCAGTGTTAAAGAGTTGAGTTTATTTTTCTTTAAAGCTGAAGAATAAAAATCAATTTCTCCTGCCTTTTTTCAATCAGGCTTTCCTGAGTGAACTCTACGTCTTCCTAGTGGACCAGATGCATGCTGGGATAGGCAAGGTGCTGTCGCTAGAAGACGAGACCCCAGTGCCAGCTCCTCTGACTGACTCCGCCCAACTCAAGCACTTTGCCAGAGAGGCGGAGGTGAATGAGGACTTTGGACTGGCTGCCAAGTATTACCAGGAGGTAGGTTCTTGAAGACTCAATGTTTTTTTACAACCTCTTAGGGCCAGGGCCAAGTTTTATAAAGCTGTTGAGCAGAAAATACTGCTTGACAAATTTGATTCCTTAGCAGAAATTTGAGTGGGGCATACGTCACAACAACGTTAACTTCATGTAATCTTGGCTGGTAACCTGTTTCTGTTTAGCAACACTTATCTGTGCTTTAGCAAGTTTTTTTGTGCTTACAGGCTTTTTGAAATTTGGCCCTTGTCACACGAGGCAACATTCCCAGGCATCTTGGAGACAACCAACTTCAGTGGTTTAATTTTCTCTACCGTATGGCGGCCATGAACAAATCAGAAAAGGGAATACAGGGGGCCTCCATATGGAAAGTCTAAACACAGGGTTGCTTCACTAGGAGTTGGGTGTACAAAGTCTATGGGGCATTGGACAGAACAAAGATGTCTCCACAGGGGGATGCAAACAATAGAATGTGTGCATTGCTACAGGACCATTTTGGTAGCACACAAGCACTTTTTTTTAAACAATATCCCAGGAAATTCCCAAGAAAATTATGAGAACATTCCAATAAGAGTAGGAGTGAATGAAGTGGATGGTAATCATCAAGTTGTGTCGAGTTATCATCTAATCTGTTACAATTTAATTTTGTTGGCTTATTTTTTTTTTGTTTTTTTGGCAGAGACTTGCCCGTAACAGGAACGACGCTGACCACTGGTTTGACTACGGATCATTCTGCCTCCTCATCAATGACATCTCAAAGGTTAGTCTATACTTGGGTCATTAAAATATGCACAGTTTCTTGCGAGCTTAAAGGGTGGTATACTTTTAGTAATTGCTCTTAAAAGAAATGGCAATAAAACATTTGGTTAGAAGTCTACAGCAGTTTTGGATTGTACAAAACACAGAATATTCTTCCTACTTTAGTCTGATTTCAAATTTGTTTGCTCTTAAAAAAAATCTGACAAATATTCTAGCTTTACAACTTCTTTTTTTATAAAATAATTACAGGCTGAGGAGTGCTTTAAGGAGACGGTTTCCATCAACGCACAGCATCTTTATGGTCTCCTACTCTACGGAGTCATCTGTTCCGTTGAGGAGAGGAACGAAGTCGCAGAGACGTTCTTTGAAACGGCTTCTTGTGTGGATCAAGACAGCGTACTAGCCTGGACCATGTTAGGTGCAGTTAATCAAGCCTTTATAAACTATTTGGGACTTCATCAAATCAACAATGTTTTCTTTGTTCATTAGTGATTCTTCATGCCAAAACCAGGCACTTCTGGCAAAAAAAAGTGTTTATTTGCTCATCAAATAGATGGCCTATGCATATAAACCATTCCTCTAACATTTTCAACTCCCTATGGAGCCCAAGCTGTTAGGGGTTAATCCAACAGAGTACTGTCTCAGTCCCCTAAGGTTCCAATTTAAACGCCTGGGTCAAGAGAGTAACTTATGATTAAGTGTCTCGCTCAAGGACACAAGTTTCATGATAAGGATTCAAACCCACACTCTGTGGATCCAGCCATCAGAATGCGAATCTGGTGTGCTAATATCCCTCGGCCGTGACACACCTTCATGAAAAAGCATTACATTGAACGAAACCTTCCTCTCTTCCAATTTTCCAGGGCTATTTTACGACGGGATAAACAATGACATCCAAGCAGAGTATGCCTTCATGCAGGCGCAGAAGATCAACCAGGCCAACGCCGTGGCCAAGATGAAACAGCAACAGGCCATAGAGCAGCAAGCCAACGCCTCACAGGCTCCGGGCGGTAACGAAGCCAAGATCACTGAGGAACCTGCCAGTGAAAAAGGTAAGTTGTCAACTGGATGGTGTATCAAAATAGTTGTTTCTTGAGAAAATACTAGTCATAAGAAACCTGTGTCGTTCATATATTTTAGTGGCTAGATCAATGCGCTTTAACAACATTTCCCCATTTTCAGAGCCAACACTCCCTCAAAAGAAATACATGGTTGTACGCGCAAATGTACTATTAGTTTAGTTTATTCTTAACATTACCCCTGTTCATTGGTTATACTTAGTAATCAAAAAACAACCAATCTCATCTCTCTGGGGAGCATATACCATCAAGATATTTATATTAGTGCCAATATCATCATAACACCATCTCAGCTCTGCAGGTAACCATTTATACACGTGGGTTAAGTGGAGCAATTTATGGTTTATCAGTAAAAATGCAGACCATGATCTTTGCAGGTTTCTAAACAGAAATCAGTTATTTTAAGTGTCCAATATTTTGCTGATATTATTTTAAAGTTGAATTACCATGTTTTGTTGTTTGTTTCTTACCACTGAAAGATCAAGTTTTTTCAATTGTCATTTCATCTGCTTGTAATATTACTCTAGATACATATTTTGCTTGAGATTTGTTTTACATAATTTATGGTTTAAAATTATATTTCACACATGAATCAAAAGACCTTTATCATGTCACAACCAGTTTGATCATGTTCCTTGTTTGAACTATGAGCATGGATATCAATTAACAATACGCAGAAAAAAAGGGACCAGACCCTATTCCTTTCCAAGCTCAGTTTGGTCACATTGTTCAGAATAGATAGTTCCTGTCATACAGTGCGAATTGAGCCACCTTTACTGGTAGTGGTCATATATTTATTTTTTTAATGCAGAACTATGTGTTTTGCGTAAATATTGCTTTTGGCACACCGGAGTTTAATAACCTTTCTGCATGATTTGTCAGCTGGCCACCTGGCTGTGTAGTAAAATTAAAGCTCTTCACGCACCTTTAAAGGAACATTACAGAATTAGTTTTGCTGTCAACAAGTTACTGGCAGTGTAAGCACTTTATGTACTCGACCAAGTACATAAACTGACAAACCTGTAGAAATTCGGGATCGATCGGCCATCTGGGTCACGAGAGTGAAAAACGATTACAAATTTTGCATTGCATCGATGCCAAAACAAAAATAAATAAAACGCTCACTGAGCGATAAACTCCAATGCGAAATTAGATTATTTATTTTACATCAAATATGAAATTTCAGATAGACATATTTTAAGGGATGTTTTCTACTATCATCATCATTAGACCGTGAGAAATTTTATGTCTGTGTTAAGTCTGTGATCTTTACGATTTTTGTTTTTTACCAATTCTGTAACGTTCCTTTAAGCGAAAAAAGATGGAGCCTATAGAGAAGACGAAAAGGCAATCCACCTTCCCAATATCCCTCATTATTCATACCATGGGAAGATTAATCTGTGTAATTAATGAGTGAAGCTAATTGTTAATTAATAAAAGTTATGCAAGCAAGACTAGTGACCAGAAAAAAATCAATATCGTATTATATATAGTTCCCACTTGATGTCACACAAAGTGCACCATCTTTGCAGGCAATGATAGTAATTGTCTTCAATGCACAGCTAAAAGTTATGCATAAAAAGCCACATTCTGCCTGCCTGAGTTCTATCAAATTCCTTGCATGATTGGTCGGTGAACCACTTGTTCAGAAAAGTGTTAATGCTTGATGCGTCCGAAAGCCAAAACCCAATTTGCTTTTCATAAATGTTGGAGACGAACTGTGTGAAATGGGCGCGAAAAATTCCACGCCCAACTCAAACAAAATACTTCACCAATAGTTATCTCCTAGAGGTTGCCATAGGTTTGTCATGCCTGAATGATCAATAAGTAAGGATTGATTTACTGGCGATTGGTTGCTTAAGGTTGCTGTGAAACATAATGATATGTTATTAAAGGTTGTTTGTGTGTTTTGGTAACGGTTTTGTTGTCTGTTTAATGGTCCACTTACCAGCTAGTTAATTGACATAGTTAATGTGAGTGTTTTGTCAAGTGTTGTTAAGGCCGAGTTATAGTCGGTCGCGCAATGGTCGGGCGTCAGAAATCTTGACGCGCGATCATAAAAAGACACGTTTTTTGGCCCCAGTCTTAGGATTGCGCGCAAGATATCCGTCTTGCGACCATCGCGCGACCGACTATAAACCGGCCTTCACTCGTTTTGTTCATTGTTTAATGTGTTGCGGTTTTGTTGTTGTGATAACTTGGCTCGTGTTTGTTTTCTCATTATATTGCTGCTCGCTTTTAACAAACTTCATTGCTTCTGCTTGCTTTGCTTCATTTCCCCCCTCCTCCTTCTCCTGATTGCATTCCATTCTTAGCGGAGAGTGAGAAGGGTCCATTGCTGCCTCAATTCACCAAGACCCCTGCTACACCCACAGATGCTAAGATACCACTCCGCCCACAATCCAAGGATAAAACCCCGGGCTACAAAAAGCGGATGTCCGTTTCTTCCAAGTCTGGTGAGTGGGTTGAGTAACGTAAGGAAGTTGTCTCTTCAGTTTTATCTTGTAATGACGGCCTGTATGTTGTATCAATGGCCACAAAGATGATAATGATAATAGCAACAATGAAAAACAACAGTTTGTTTTACCTGTTTTGCATCTCAGAAATTTGGTTCACACACATCTTTGCATGGTCAAACAAATTATGCTAAACGAAAATCATCCTCGGGTTACATTTCAAACTATTTAACCCACATCACATGACACCATCATCATAATGGCGTCATTTTTGGGAGTTGATGCATGTTCTTGTGTGTTATTTAGGTGATGTAGCGTTTACACGCTCATGATGGTTAGCATGTCAGCACAGTGTTAGCCACAAAAATCTTCAGGAATCAGTTGCAAGCTGTGCGTACTTCACTGTTCCCGCTCAATGTACTTTACTAATAGCAGTTTGGCTTGTTGCAAATAAACTCAAACAATAAATCTAGACAAGTGGCCTCTGAACAAGCAGAAAGCCTGTGAGCATTGAGTTACTTGCTGACATGGACAAAACTGCTCACATCTTTTAGTTGTGACACTTAGTTTTCAGAACCCATTCCAAAGAAAATTTAACCAGTTGAATCAAAAGATATATATACAAGTTAGATAAACAAGCGCCAACATAACACAACATAAATAGGCATTAAGAGTTTGTTGCAGAAGTCTTAGTTGCCTCAAGAGTTCATAGAAACCTGCAGCATGGGTTTTAAACTAGGCGTAGCTCCTCATAACTACATCTAGCCTCAAAATATAAACCTTTTGTGTGACCGCACTATGTGGAAACCTACTACTCCAACTCGGGTATGGAGCTAGCTATCCGTGACCCACAAAAGGTTTTGTATACACAACCCAAATAAAGAAGGCGCATTGACATAGTTGCCGGAGGTGTAAGTACCACCTTTCTGTGAGGCAAAGTGTGTGGATAGTATATGTACCTGTAGCTGTGCGTGAATTTTCCAGGAAAGTGAGGACATTGTTATATGAAATGCACCACTTCGGAAAGCAAAAACATTTTTTTCGGAAAGCAAAACACATTTTTGTGTTATCAAACATTTATGGTGTGATCGGAAATGAACAGAGCTTTGAATTTCAAGTGGGCAGAAGATATTTTATTTTGTTTGGTTGTTACTTCCAATTCATTCAAATCATGAACTACAATCTAGTCCTTTAACAACAGTGAAACTCGGGTAGGGAATTTTCATCTTTAAGAGGGCAAGGTCATATTTTACAAGGGACACTTCCATTGGAAAATCCTAAAGTCTTTGGGAAATTGTTGAAGACTGGCCTGTGTATCTTTCATTCATTTCCAGACCTGATATAAATACCAGGACTGAAATTTCATCCTTAGAGGGCACTGTAATTTTCAATTTGTAAAGGCGCATTAGAACATCCTAAAGTAGAAGACATTTTTTTGAAAGGGCACCAAGGCAAGGGCAACAGAGGCTGTGTGGCCTCCACAATTCCAATCCTCACCCTCTAGAATTTGCTTCCCTTTTCTTGTCACAATACGTTCAGAAATGACTATAGTAACACGTAAGCAATGAGGACACGGCCCAGTGGTGTCGCATAGCACAATGGTCCCCCACTCAATTATAGCTACAGGGCGTTAATAATAAGTGTTGTGTGTATTTAGTATGTGGGCATATTGGAAAGTTTAACCATCCATATTCCCCACGGGGAGGCAAAAGTGCTTATTCATGGTTGTGTGTACATGTGTTTTTACATTGTCTCATATTTTACAATTGTCATGCTAGACGGAAATCCATCAGGGAGCAATGAAAGCGATTTTGCTAAAGGTAAACAAACAAAACAGCAGTGGATGCACAACCCTAGAAGCCATGCTGTTTCAATTCCTGCATTTGGTCCTCATGTGCCAATAAGGAAATAAAAACTGCACTTGAATCACAGAGTGGCACAAAATTGGCTTGTTGTATTAGTAAGGAATGATATTGAAAGTTAAGTTAAAAAAAATTAAAAAGTGTATAAACGAAGAAAAACCACTGCCTGGCAAATTTGGAACTGAAATATCGTTAAAGAAATAACAGTTAATGTTTACTTGATCAATATTGATGATGCTTTCCAGCCAAAGCCTCTTATTCGGAAATAGCTGTTAAAACTCAAAATTTGACTAAAATTTACCCAGTAAGTCTTCTCCTGAAGACGATAAGGGTATACTGTTTCAAAACGCTGAGACCACACCTGCTCCTTTAAGAGCCAACACTCCCACAAAGGAGTTTACACATGGTTGTACCCGCAAGTTTGACTATTTGTTTTTCTTTGAACCAGTAAGTTTCTTTTGTGGGTGACATTTAAAACAAAAAGTTGCATCCCCTTTACAGTTATCCCTCTCGTGTCGTTTTCCCCAAGTTGCGATGTAAACTTGTGGCTACATGGCAGTGAAAGGTTAATTCTTTTGAGAAAAACAAAATTTACCCTAAACTAGACAATTAATTATAGACTTGGTTTTCATTTACTGCAATGCACTGCACCTCCCACAGGCACAGAAACATCCCAGAAAGGTAAAGCGTGTGTATGGTACTTTCATAAACATTGCTATACTAGAATTAACTTTGCTGTGTTGCATTGAAAACTTTAGCGGTAACATTTTTTTCAGGAAGTTTGATGGTTTTAGGTGGTGTTCTATAAGCTCAAAATTTAACCATTAATAGCAATACTACTTTTAAAACAAGTTTTAACAAATAACTTTTGGTTTTGTAAAACTAACCAGTTTTAACTGTGTACATCTGGTAACGATGTAACATTGCTGCTTTATTAATCAACTTTAAAACCTAACTTTTGTGTGTCCCAAAAGGTTATCTAAGTTTGCTGGTCAGTCATAGGTTTAAATAATGAAATGGTCCTATAGTACGCATCTTTCAATGATATGATAGACTTAAGGTTTGCGCTCTTTCGATACAACAGCAGCAAAAATTGTGAAGTTTTTGGGGTCTGGTTTTAATTTTATCCTGTGGGATTGTTTCTATTGACAGCTTTCAGTCAAGACAACCAGCGTATCCGCAGCGCCACTAGTAACATGCAGGGAAGTAAGATGGGAAGTCGACCCGGCTCGGCTGAGCAGGAGGAGCAGCAGAAAGAGCAAATACCCATCCCAGAGTCCAGCATCTTCATGATCGCTGTGGAGTTCCTCTTGGAGGTCAAAGCGACCCAGGTGGGTTGCCTACTCTTGATTCTTGGGCCATATCTAAATTGGTTGCTATGGCTGACAGTAGTCTTCCATGCATATTGATGAGGCTTTCCAGCCAAAGCCTCTTATTCGGAAATAGCGGTTAAAACTTAAAATATTACTTATTAAAAGGACAGTCTGAACTTCAGAAAAAATATAACCTTAAGTAGGGGTCTTTTCCAAACCTATGCTTTTACTCTGCCTTGGGCTCGGCATTATAATGTTCGTGTCGTGGCCGAGCGGATCAGAGCACCGGACTCAAGCTCTGGTGTTTCTGATCAGCAGAGTGTGGGCTCTTTAGTCCAAGTCATGACACTTGATGCTTTACAATACTTGCTATTTCCTTTGTATGTACTATCATTGGTAGAGCATGTAAAAGAACCCAGAACACTTATCGTGGAAGAGTAAAGGGGTTTGATCCGGTGTTTCTGGTTCACATAGCAAGCACCCTTGTTTACAGGTTTCCTCCGTCTTGCCAGCTAGTGATTAAGTTCACTTATGAGGCATCCTTGGTTTCGTTACCCGAAATTTATAATAACAATAGTATCATTTATTAAAGGGAAGGTACACGTTTGTTAGTTACTCAAAACAAATATTAACTTAAAAACTGACTTGGTAACGAGCATTGGAGAGCTGTTGATAGTATTAAACATTGTGGGAAACAACTCCCTCTGAAGTAAAGTAATTTTGAGAAAGAGATAATTTCTCACTTTATTCCTATCTGAAAGCACACAAATTCGTCCAACAAGGGTTTTTCTTTTATAATTTTCTCGCAACTTCGATGACCGATTGAGCCCAAATTTTCACAGGCTTGTTATTTTATGCTTATGATGGGATATATCGAGAGTGAAGACTGTTCTTTGACAATTCCCAAACGTGTACCTTCCCTCTAAATGTATATTTTCTTTTCATGATTGATGTTTCTTTGGGTTTAGTTCTGTGAGCGAGCTTTAGCCCATGAGTTATTGATACCAAGGGGTGGTCCTACTGCTGTGTACTACGTGGCCCTCGCTAGACTCAAGCTGCAACGGAAGGAGCTTCAGGAGGCACAGGATAGTCTCAATCAAGCACTGCTTCTTAACTACCAGGTAAGTGCTTGAGCGTCAACTGATCTTTTGTTCCCATTCAACAATTTATCCATAATTATTTGTACATCTGTTAGGATTGATTTGGCACATTACAAATACCTACTATTATTATTATTAATTAGTCTGTATTATTAATTAAAATTGTTTGTTTGTTGGGAGGTTTTGTTTGTTTGTTTTCTCACTTTTTAAGCCCGAATTTTGCCAAACCAATTTTTACGTTTGACAGGTGATGCTTTCCCATGTCAGATAATTAACAAATAAAATGTGCACAATTGTTTTTACATGGCTGATGGGCGCCAGAACATCAGTATCCTGACAATAATTTATTAGTTATTTTTTAATAACTACCACTTGTCCCAAAATGGGATATAGCATCTTCAAGATGACATCATATTTATTAAAATTAAAAATAAGCCATATTAACACGGACAGAATTCATCAAAGAATAAAAGATATTTGTCAAAGACGGTACAGATGTTAACATCAGAAAAATATTAAGGCACAACTATTTATTTTATTTAAAAAAAGAGAAAGTCAACTGCATTCGTCTGAAATGTATGTGTTTGTGTTATTTCTTGAGGATCCCAATGCATGGTCCATCATGGGGCATCTACGTTACTTACAAGGCAACATGCCAGAGGCTAAAGATTGCTACGAGAGAACACTAGCGTTTGTTGCCGATGCCAGGGAGATGCATGCAATCTACCTCCGTCTGGCATCAATCTACCTACAGGATGGAGAGGTAATAATAATACTTGCCGTCTATGTACTTTTTGTAGGACAAGAAACACAATGTCCACAGATTTACACTAAACTTACACCGTTTGAAGATAATGATAGTAGAAAGCTTCCCTGAAAATATTAGTTGCTGAGGTGCTGTAGTTTTTGAGAAATGAGTAAAACAATGTCATGAACATAATTTTCGTCTCAGTGACCATGAGATGAAAATTATTTTAGCATGTAAAAACAGATTTTCATGACATTGTTTTACTCAGTTCTCAAAAACTACAGCACCTCAGCAACTAATATTTTAAGGTACGCTTTCTACAATCATTATCTTCAAACGATGTAAGTTTAATGTAAATCCGTGGACATTGTGTTTTGTGTTACCCAAATCCTTTAAAGAGTACTTATCACAGCCGAGGGTTTGTCAAAGCCGAGGGTTATTTATTCTTCAAGATATGGGGAGCTATGTTTAAACTAAAAGACCAATTTACTTACATAGCACCTTGAAATGGTTTACAAAGTGATACGGTGCAATCTACAGCCAACCAATCCAGAAACACTGGGGGCAAACCCATTCTCTTAACATCAAGTTTACCGAGTTCTTTTACCTACATTACTTAACACATGGGATCGACGGCTTTAAGTGTTAAGACTGGGACTAAAACCCAGTGTTTATCTTATATTTTGAAAGCCTTAATGTGCAGTCTGAGGCATTCTTAATGGTTTTATCTTCAGCCTTAGCCTTGGAGAAAGACCTTAATGGCGAAATGTCAGGCCACTAACGTTCGCGTTTATACCACAGGTCCTTTTGGTTTTTAAGGCAGTTAGCATTTAGCTATTTCTCTGTTTTTAAGTTTGATGGCTTTTGTGAATTTGATTTGATGTCCATATATATATTTTTTTTATTTTTATTTTTTATTATTAATAATTAACTGCACTATCTAAGATTTACTCATCTCTTTTGTGGACCTCTGTGTAATTAGTTTCAGAGAGCTAAGGACACGTTTCTTCTTGCTTGTAAGCATTCACCATCTTGTATCTCATGGCTCGGTGTCGGCATCGCTTGCTACAGAGTAAGTATCTTCTTATAATATTCACTTCTGGCCTAGGTACCCTAATGTTAGGGCCCATTTCACCAAGCACAACTTTTGTTGTAGGCACAAAGTCTGTGGTGTCACTAAGTTATTACTATTAAAACTATTATTATTGGTTCATTAAAAATTCAAACATCGCAGCCTGAGGGTTGAATCGAATTTAAAAGTATACAACAAGAATATACATAGTAAAAACATTAAGAAGGGAATGTTTACCGAAAAATTCTTTAAAAGATTATGTACAATTGACAAAAAAACAACTACTTGGATTCAAGCTCAATTAAAAAACAAGAAGTTAAAAAAAATTCAACTGTTGAGAAGGGTGGTTAGGGAAGGAATTGGGCTATTTTTTGTACGTGTTAGTTCTACACCTGATTGGGCAAAGTTTGTTAGTATTTCTAAGATTATTGTTTCTGTAGAGTTGGAGCAAATGTGCTTTATCTCTTGAAGTAGAGCCAACAGAGGTGTCATTTTGTTCACTGTATTCTTTCCCGATATTTCAATTTTTCACCCAGTTGGGAGAGATGTCTGAAGCAGAGGATGCACTCTGCGAGGCCAACATTCTGAATAACAGTGACCCTGAGGTCTGGGGTTACCTGTCCCTAGTCTGTCTTCAGACGGAGAGACAGCTAGAGGCAGAGCAGGCATACAAGTACGCCATTAAGGTCAACCTGAAGGATGGTGAACTCCTCAAGGAAATACAAGCTGTCCAAGAGCAGGTCGGCTACGGAAATCCACAGTTTTAAATAGAATGATTGTGCATAGCGTCATCGACCACCATATTTTATGATAAACAATGGGAAAAGTGCATGCTTGTAAGGGCTGTGCTTGACTCTTAGCCAGTGATAGCATTTTATGCGGGCACGTTTCATCAAAGATGGTGGTCAGTGATGATGTCATGGTTTATTAACTCCATTGCTTAGGTGCGGAACTGGATACTGCATGTCCGACAGTTGAGCAGAGACACAATAGTTTTCCAATTTGTTTTGCAAAGTGATAAACAAGTTTTGATGTCATCAGTACTAAGGTTGATTTACTCTTTGGACTGTTTTCAGGAATTTCTTGGCACTAATGTTGAGGGCCCTATTAAGCACACTTTTAACATGTTATCCATTATTCTTGGATATGCATGCATGTTTGGAAACTACCTGGGCCCAATTTAATAAAGCTGATTTAAGCAACGAAATATTGCCAAACGAGTTTCTGCTAGAAAAAATGAGCAGGATACAAGTCGCAGATGGTACATGTGACATTGAGTTTTATCTGGTAACCTTAATCTGTTAAGCATAATTGCTATGTGCTTAGCTGCTTATAAGCAGCTCTATGTCTAGTGCCACAGCGTCCAACCGACTGCCGTTGTCACTTACCCCTAGAAGCGAATTACACTAACCAGCCAAAGTAAGCATGCTTTATGAGTGGTTCCCTCCTAATTTTTGTTTTGAAAATCAATTTGCTCAGCATGTTTTTTTTTCATGCTTAGCAATGTAACATATGTACTTAAAAGGATGCTTAGCAATGTAAACATAATGTGCTTGATGGGATTTAGTTCAGAGAGCAGCGCACTCTCAGATTTTAACTTTCACAATTTGGGATGTTTGGTAAGGTTGAAAATATCACAGATTTGCACGTAACTTACAGAATAAAGATGGTCATGGATGAAAACTTCCCTCAAAATATATTTTAAATTTGTAAATTGAGCACATTCTCTTATTATATTATTTCGTTGTGGGGGGGGGGGGTGTTTTTGAGCTTATTATACCTAAAACCAATACTTAAGATGTAAAGTCTGACGTTTTTGTGCTTCACTTGTAAATATTATACAAAGTATTTGTCAAGTTTATTATTATTCATAAACATAATTGTTGACCAAAGAAGAATTCCGTCCAAAAACAATCTTCCTTTGTAAAGTTTCCGTCCAATTTGTTTACAAAAATTACAATGTGCAGAAATTTTTCTTACCCACTCCACTCAATTTTCCTGGTGGTTTATAATCTAAAAAGTTATATAATTATTTTGTAAACAAGTTATACTTGGAACAATTGTTGACTTGTTGATATCGGCAAATACTTTCTTCAAATAGGTTGAAGCATTTTATACTTTTTAATTTGGTATTATTTGTAGAAAATATTCCCTACTGTAATGATGAAAAACAATAAACTTGTCCTTTATCAATGAAAACAGTTTGCTGATCATTTTATTCCTAAGATTTTTAAAAATGTTATTTTATAAGATTGGTATTAAAGGATGACCAATATTTTAAATTGGAGAACTGCTGTGGAAAACTGAGAAAAAACTTTACCAAGTTGTGTGTGCTTGGCTATTTCATCCTGTTTTCCAATAACCAAATTGTAAATCAGAACAGTGCACCCGAATGAATAAGTACAAGTAATTTAGGGATTAAACGGGAGTGGCCCTTTTTTTAAAGTGCGTTCACATCTCTGTCGTGGTCGAGTGTTGGGTTTTCCCTTGCAAACTACTGTGAACAACTTCCTTCTCTGTTTGCCTCACAATTCAAAGACTTAAATAAACCCATATTAACCCAATCCCCAAAACACCAAGCAATAACAGTATTGAGATTAACTGTGTCTTTCAAATTCAAGGCCATCGGGTAACAATGGGTTGAACAAAAATACCTGGATAACAAAACAAATACATCGCTGGCTTTATTTTCGGGGAATCCCCTTTGCTTTCCTGGCAGTGGTGACGTCGTGTTTTTGCTTTGTGAAAGTTTCAATAGAATACTAATACGGTCACCTGAGCGAGAAAATGTTATAGATTCGCGGTTGTTGGTTCTAACAACCAGGTATTTGTATACACGGAAACCCCAGTGGAATTCGTGACGTAGAATTTTTTTAAAAACTATTAACCAGATTTGGCCTAACCCAACCTTTATATTAACTAAAGGCAACGTATACCTTTGGTTTTTGAGGCTGTTCGATTGTTTTTTTTTATCTTATAAAATGTAATCAAACAATTTGATTTCAAAATGTCGTCGTGTTCTTTAGAGTGTCGCCGCAACTCCGGGGCGAATAATCCCCATAAGAATACACACTCTGATATGCCTCTCATGGTCAAATTTGAGGGTGATAAAAAAAGGATATATTTTTCCCTAATCGCAGTAGACTTACTTCAAGTGAACTGTTTCTCAAAATTAAATAAAAACTATCAAAAGCTGCTGTACTTCTTTCCACATCAGTTTGTTTAGCTATTAATAACTAATTTTCAGAGTAATTACCAAACGTTATATACAGCCCTTTAAACCGCGAAGTTCAGGTAGACTGCCTTGTACACGTAACTTTGTTTTGCAGTTGCCCGCAACGGACACACCCAGTTTTATGTTATAACCTTGCGAACAAAACCAGGTTACAGAGCATAATGGGGAGTTTAGCTCAAGCCAGGTGTGAGTGTTGGGGAGAAATGTCACTGTACGACACACCCATTAAATACTGTTGGAAATAAATGTATTCTTCAATGAATAGTCAACACTGCTTTGAATCGGCACGACCCGAGGATACCAAGTGGCGTAAACACCGGGCAGCCATTTTGTTTTATGTGCTTCAAAATTGGCTTTCGTTTTAGTGCTTTTCAATAGGGATTTTTTTTCTTCTTCGAAATCGATTCAAAAAAAGGGAATCCTTAAAAAAAAAAATCTGGACATTTTTGAGGATTGCAATAATAATGTTGGGGGGGGGGGGGGGGGGTGTTAACTGACAAAGGGTCAGCCCGGCCGGCAGCAACTTCGATTTCGCATTCCTTGTCGTAAAGGCACAGTACAGGTAGTATACTACAGATACCCTGTTAAACCATGCAGGGCATAACACAATGTACTAAGTATGGTTTGATATAAAACACAAATAATCCCAATACTGTGTGTGTCATGTTTTTGTAACATTGTCCGATTAGGCCTTTATCTTTAGAGGAAAACACAACTTGTACTCGTCTTTGAAAAAACGTGTTTGTCGAGAAAACAGTTAGTGTATACTCGTCCGTTAGAAATTGAAACGTAGATTTACTTTTTTTTTTTGCTTTCTAGGAAATTTAACATTTTATGTAGTGCCCTTTTAACAGCCAAATACACAATGCCTCTGGAAATGTGTACTTAATTTCTTGGTTCACCTTATGGGTAATGCAAACCGCTTATTGTCAATGCTTGTTAGTGTGAAAAGAAAAAATACAATGGCTGTTATAATCATGCATAATGTTACTAATACTGTATTAGTAACTGGTTGAAGGGTATAGTTTTTGTGATGTAAGAAAAACCACACTCTCTTTGAGGAACCTTTTTTGCAGTTCCAAACACAACAGATCGACCAGAACCCCATCTAAAGCTTAGTCAGTTACAACAAGCCCTCAACAACACTTGGGCAGGTTTCAATTGATTGGCTGACTATATAAGACAAACAACTTGCATTTCATTCCATTCGATAAGAGAATAAAACTTGACGAACTCTCCCCAAAAAATATAGCCAAGAGGGCTACTGTAGGCAATTAAAACTCTTTGAAAGATAGGTCATATATCCATTTTGAGAAAACTACCTATAGAGTTGTTTAGTTCTACCCTTTAATAACAAGTGATGTGCCAGATAAATTTAAACAAAACTGAAAGATCGATGTTAGTACTTAAGGCTGCCGCTCATTTCACGACTTGAGCAACAATTATTGCGTATATCCATTTTGAGAAAACTACCTATAGAGTTGTTTAGTTCTACCCTTTAATAACAAGTGATGTGCCAGATAAATTTAAACAAAACTGAAAGATCGATGTTAGTACTTAAGGCTGCCGCTCATTTCACGACTTGAGCAACAATTATTGCGTACAGTTGTACACCCACTCCAAATGTTAGTGACGCTATATTAGACGCATTTTAAAGTTTCGTGACATCGGCTGCCCAGCTATAATAGGGGGGCTATATCCAAAGTTAATGTATATCGTTCGGAGTCTGTTTCTTTGTACTTTTAGAGTACCTTTAAACAACTGTTTTTGTATGGCTATATGTAGGCCTACTTTGTGAGTATTATACTCGTTTTTATGCCAAGAACTTTAAAGTTCAGGGTAACAGTTGACTGAACATGGTTGTCACTGCCATGGAAGTACACGTTTCTATTTGGTTAAATTTGAAGTCATTGGACTGTACCAGGCAGAAGCAAAACACAAACTACACTGTATAGGCCTACGGCAAAACATTTTAAACTATTTGAACTTAATTCGACTGAAATGACAACATGTCGGTGAATAGTACCCGTTCGAGAGTCGATTTGAAGGCTTGGATCACCCGTGCAATATGGATTGTCAGGTTTTTCACTCTTGTGGTTTTCTTGGACCTTGCTGGGGTAAGTCAGTCAAATTATAGATCAGTGTGTTGCGCTGGGTGTGGTTTCAACTTGGAATGAACTTTGGTGTCAGCGATATTTAGAGTTCTTACTTAAAGTAGGCCTACATGGCCAATACTTATTGGTCAGTATAAGCAGTTTGTGTTAAAAAAAAAAAACGAACCAGCGAAACTTTAACCGGGCATAGGAGTCATCAGAAAATAGTGGAAAAATCCAGCACTCTTCAAGTTTTTGACACTGTCGCTCGAGTTTGAAACTATTTTTCTAAAAACTTCAACATCGTGCAAACAATCATATCTCAAGGGAAGATATTCCATCATGACCGCCTTTGTACCAGTGTAATTTGTTATATGGGAATCTTTGAATATTTATAAATCTTACCAAAAAGTGGAATGTTGTTCACACCCCTACAAACTGTTACCTGAATTTTCATTTGGTATAAACCCAAAGACTTACACTGAAATTAAAATTCCATGAAAAGTCTAACAAACTCCTCAAACCTTGGAAAGAGTGAAGGTATAAAATAATGTTAAACACTTTGCACATACATACTGAGATCGACCTGCAATAGTTTTTGCGAGATATTGGTATAAGGTTTTGCTCTTGCGAGTCATCGAGAGACGCGATGTGGGAGTATAGTGGAACTATGGAAGCCTTTGTTCGTATGTTTTCTTGTGACTCAAAACCAATCGAGCGGATAAACTCCTACGGGTTTGCAATGTTATTGCTTGCATGTAGGACCTGTAGGATTGTTGTGTAACTAATGGTTGGTTCACATGTAAAGTGCAGTTGTGAGTCTTTAGTGATGCACGTATTATAAATTTACATGGATTTGACATTGATGCACCCTTTTCAAGTTCATCGAGCCATGACGAACTTCCGAATATTTTCAAGCCAACTTGAACCATAATAAAATGTACAAAGAAATTATATCAAATAGTGTATAGTTTCTCGGTAAATGTTATTTTATACACAATATTATTTTTTTTTAACCACAGAGATTACCCGTCAGCGATTCTAATATAACCGTCTGAAGCCCGGTTCATACTTTCTGCGAATGCGAATGCGAAGCGAATTTGACGTGAATTTGACGTCACACCCTCCTTTCGCAGCGATTATTCGCAAGGGAGTAGAGCAGAGGGCAACTTCTGCGAATTGTTCGTTGCGAATTTTGTGACGTCAAGATTCGCTTCGCATTCGCATAAGCAGGAAGTATGAACCGGGCTTTACTTGTATTGAAAAGCTTTTCGCAATTCCGATTCTAATCTATTACTATGATTGGGAAGGGAAATATTCATGAGTGATTTGAAATTGTGTGTAAAAATGGCTATGGGCAAGTAAACGCCATGTCTATTTAACTTTCCCATGTGGGCTAATAGGGACTTTTCGTTTTCGACGACGGATGGTTCTGCGACGGTAAAGATGACATTTGGCGTCATCTGCGCATGCGTCGGCTTTGAGGACGGTCGTCCCTCAATTTCTACGACAGTACTTGGGATGAATCTTCGTTGTGCTGAAAACGACAACGTTTAGCTGAACAACCGTCGCAGAACCATCCGTCGTCGAAAACGAAAAGTCCCTAGAACTGTGCAACCTACTTGTTAACATTCACATATCTCTTCCTTATCAGATATGAATAATAAATATTTGTATGTATTAATTTATAATGAATATAACTTATATTAGATGTTTTAACATTTGACAATTAAACTGTTTGTAATCGCTACCATTAATGAAGCAGAAAGATACATTTATGACAATACACGTTCAAAAATATGGCTTCTATATTCCTTTAGGCTAGTAAAATGCACTGCAAATTTGCAAAAAGCTGAAACACAAAGCCTGCTGGTACAACTTAAGTGAAATTAAAACTACCGGTAATCAATGTGTATTTGGGGTTTTTTTTATTATAAGGGCCCTGTCACAGTAGGCAAATTTAGAGGCAACCAACATGCAGTGCATAATCCGCGATCACTTTTGGCAGCACAAGAATAATTTTTCAAAGAGTGCGTTACGATCCCCAGTAAAAAAAAAAAAAAAGCGGGGAAAGTGATCATGGAGATTGCCTGGAACTCGGGTTGCCTAAAAATTGCCTCGTTTACATGGGCCTTGGGATCCTCGCCATCATAAACAAAAACCAAGTATGTAAATTATGACCTCAAACTTTTTTATAAATTTTTCCTTCAGATTGTCACCGGTAGTATCATACTCTTCGGGTGTTCTGAAACTCCAAGTGGTTGTGCTACGATATACTGCAATGGAACTAACCATACTCGGAGCTGTTCACCTATACGTGAACCTGTGCCAGTTTATCATAACACGGATGATAATATGCCATCAGTTTTGAAACGGGTTTGTAACTTACAAGAGCCTCCGACAGTGCCAACAAGTGATCCTACAACAGATCCTGCGACAGATCCCACAACAGAACTGACCACAGAACTAACAACAGATCATACAACAGACCCTACAACTGATCCCACGACAGATCCCACAATAGATCCTACTACATATCCTAGAACAGATCCTTCTCTTACCGATCACACAACAGTTCCTACAACAGATGCAACAACAGAACCCACAACAAATCATTCAACAGAATCCACAACAGGTCCTTCTACGTATCCTACAACAGATCATACACAAGAACCTACAACAAAACTAACAACAGATCCTACAACAGATCCAGCTTCAGATCCCACAACAAACCCAACAGCAGTTCCTACAACAGATCATACCACAGAGCTGACCACAGATCTAACATCAGATCATACTACATATCCCAAATCAGGACCTTCACTAGATCCAACCACAGAACCCACAACAAATCCTACAACAGACCCTACAACAGAGCTGACCACATATCTAACATCAGACCCTACTACATATCTCACAACAGTTCCTACAACAGAACTTACAACGAACCCTACAACAGATTATACAACGGAACTGACCACAGGTCTAACAACAGATTCTACAACAGGTCATACAACAGAACCAACAACAGATTCTACAACACATCCTTCAACAGAACGTACAACAGATCTTACAACACATCCTACCGCAGAACCAACAACAGAACCTAAAACAGATCCAACCACAGAATCTACTACAGATCCTACTACAGATCCTACAACAGAACCCACAACACATCCTACTACATATTATCATACAACAAAACTAACAACAGATCCTACTACCGATCCAACAACAGTTCCTACAACAGATTCTACAACAGATCCTTCAACAGAACCCACAACAGAACCTACAACAGAACTGACCACAGACCCAATAGGTCCCACAACAGTTCCTACAACAGATCAAACAACACATCCTACAACAAATCCTAGAACAGATCCGTCTACAGAACCAACAATCAAACCCACAACATATCCTACAACAGAACCTAAAACAGATCCAACCACAGAATCTACTACAGATCCTACTACAGATCCTACAACAGAACCCACAACACATCCTACTACATATTATCATACAACAAAACTAACAACAGATCCTACTACCGATCCAACAACAGTTCCTACAACAGATTCTACAACAGATCCTACAACAGAACCCACAACAGAACCTACAACAGAACTGACCACAGACCCAATAGGTCCCACAACAGTTCCTACAACAGATCAAACAACACATCCTACAACAAATCCTAGAACAGATCCTTCTACAGAACCAACAATCAAACCCACAACATATCCTACAATAGATCCTACAACAGATCCTAAAACAGATCCGACTACATTTCTCACAACATATCTTACAACAGAACCTACAGCTGAACCTACGACGATCAAAGAAGATAACAATGGTAAATAAACATTATTGATTACATTAATTTTTCAAAGGTTACAAGATTCTTATTTTTTTTTTTTTCAATTTTAGTGTTTAATGGTTATGGGGAAGTAATAACCCCGGTATGGTTACCCCAGCAGGAAACAGTGTTTGATTTTTTGATTTTTTGGTTATTTTTTTTTTTAACCACTTTACTGAGTACTTTGAGGCTCGATTATGAGACATTTAGAGGAAGAGTTTGGCACTTTTGAATGTTTTAGCTAGTATTGTGTAACTTTATGTTTTATATTATTATAAACAATTATGTAAGATTTGCTCTACGCAGTGGCCGATGCAGAAACCCAAGGACTACAACAAAACTCCACAGGTATACCTGTGAAAAAGGTTCATTTATCTAAAATGTAATCAAGGGACAGGATTTTTTTTCTTCAGCATAGCACCCAGGCTCTGGATTTCACTTTCTGAAAACTTCAGGGAAATACACAACATCTCCCTCTTTCAGCAGCAACTGCAGAAACACCTGTTCACACCTGCGTTCACTACCACTTGGGAATTTCCTCGTGTTATTGTTATCGGGGTATATCTAAATGTCTCACCCGAGAGACGAAGCAAAAATTGTAGATACTTTGCTGAACGACACAAGTGTCATGACTGGGACTCGAACCCACACTCTGCTGATTAAAATACTTGCCAACAATGATGAACATTTATCTGAGAAGGATTTGAAACTTTGCATGGTGGAAGTAATAGATAATTTGCGGTAACACCTCACTGAAATCTCTTTTGAGTGGGGTGAAAAGAACTGGTGATTAATGACTTTCAATTCAAGAATACATTTATTTCCATACTCTTATAAAAGAATAACGACAGTTACATGTTTTACTGAGTAAAGCAAAACGTTTCTTTAAGTAAGAGTAAACATGAATAAATAAATAGAGTACGGGGCCGTTTTGGTAAGCATAAGCTTGTAAAAAACAGCCAGACAGACAAGAAAACAAGACAACCAGACAGACAGACAAACAGACAAAAGGACAGGTGAACATAATACATGTCACAAATAATTCGTAATAAAAGAGAATTTGCGGTTACACCTACTTACTTACTTCGGACAGTCTATCCAAGAAGCAATTCGACTTACCAAGTCAGTTGAGAAAGCATTTGTCCAATGATTTTATGCATGTTGGGGATGGCACATCTTTGTTAACTTGTTGTTGTTATTATTATTATTATTTGTTCTTTTTCTTTTAGTGGACCCAGCTGCATTTGCAGGTATAGCCGCTGGTATTGCAGCAGTTGCCGTAGTAACGACTGCAGCTATAGCTGGTGTTGTCGTTATGAAAGAGTAAGTAACCGTTTCTGACACCATACACATACATTACAAATAAAGAACAATCCACTGACATAAACCAGAGACATAATCCACTGAAGCCACATATAGGCCAAATCCATGATAGAGAAAATACCCACTACATGATCGAATCAACACACCAAAATCACAGAATAAAGCTAACAATAGTGATTGACTGCATGAACCTGTTTGTGTGTCGTCCGGCAAAGCAAACGAGAATGTATTGTCATTTTGAATCAGATCCTTTGATTAAATGTGGAGACAAGTACACTACAGACTTTTTAGCGCAAACCGCTGCAATTCCCCCAAATTAATAGCAGGATGTTATAATAAAACAACCGACCTTTCTATGCCTATAGCTTTGTCCTGCCTCGACACAATACAATATACAACAAATGTTTTATAGAACGGTATTTCGGCGTTTATATCCCCTGAGTTTGCCGAGTTCCCTACAGACGGAAAGATCATTTGAACAAACAAGTAACAACCCTCAGGACATCAACAAACAAACAAACAAACAAACAAACAAAATGGACGAAGAAGGTAGTAAATGACAATCTCATTCCAAGCGACAAACTCACACATTTTCAAAAGCGATTTTGTAATATATTGAGTAGGCCTAATTTATGTTTATATTTTAACTTTTTTTTTACAGGGCCTCGTCAGTAATAGCAAACAACGCCCAAGCCTCTCAGGTATTTATGCTTTCTCATTTTATACCGGCTCGTTGCGATTTAAAGATAGGTCCGAGTTCGGCCGAATGGACCCGAAAGTTTTGATTGCAGTTGGTTATTAGCTATAGTTTTATGGATTCGGAATGTAGAGCCATGTCACACAGGGCACTGTTTACGGGTTAATTGGAGGCAGCCAAAACACTGCACTGCACGCACAAAGAACATTTGGGAGCACAAAGATACATTTTTCTAGCAGTAATAGCTGACAGTATTCCCGGGAGACATTTTGAGAAACCTTAACTATGGATGGCATTTCCTTTTGGAGATTGCCTGGAACTGGTTGCCTGTAAATTACCTCGTGTGGCATGCCTCGTGTAGCACCTTGTAGTAAACCCGTAGGTGCTACACATTTGGGTCTCAAAATCCATTTAAAGGCAGTGGACACTATTGGTAATTATTCACAATAATTATTATCATAAAACTTTTCTTGATTACAAGTAATGGGGAGAGGTTGATAGTATTAAACATTGTGAGAAACAGCTCCCTCTGAAGTGACTTAGTTTTTAAGAAAGAAGTAATTTTCCACGAATTTGATTTCGAGACCTCAGTTTTAGAATTTGAGGTCTCGAAATCAAGCATCTGAAAGCACACAACTTCGTGTGACCATGGTGCGACAAGGGTGTTTTTTTCTTTCGTTAATATCTCGCAACTTAGACGACCGATTGAGCTCAATGTTTCACGGGTTTGTTATTTTAAGCATATGTTTTGAGATACACCAACTGTGAAGACTAGTCTTTGACAATTACCAACAGTGTCCAATGTCTTTAACCTATCTTTCTGAAAGTTTACCTTGTTTGGTAGATACGTGCGCTATATAAGACTTCGATATTATGGCCTTACTATGCTTTAATGTAAAGGTGTTGCCCGAATAAAACCGACAATGATACTGCCTCTAGCTACCGGGCAACCTCGGTAGTCTAGTTGGTAAGACACTGCTCTAGAATTGCAAGGGTCGTGGGTTCGAATCCCACCCGAGTAACATGGCTGTGATATTTTTTTTCACAGGACTCGGGAGAGTATACAGTGCTAACACACATTGGTGTATGGGTAAAAACCAAAATTAATGATACTTTGGTAAAGTTCATTAAAAACTGAAATTGAGTTATTGGGCCCCAAAATTATCTCACGTCCATCAGACTGCAACTTTGACTTATACGTGCTATTTCAGTGGCATAATGAGGAAGTGAGGAAGAATTACTATTTATTATGGCTTGAAGCAGCATCACTGAGAAAATCAATCTGTACAAAATCTATTGCGGCGAGAATCGGGCAAAAGAACTCTAAAGATGCTACGGTAGCCTCTTATTCTCGCAACAACATTAAACGACCTGTTGATTCAGTTGGTCGAGACTAAAGTAAGAATTAATTGTTGTTATATAGGAAGTGTGCCTCAAGATATGCATTTAAAGACATTGAATATAGAGGCATAAACGGTATACTGTTTGTCTTGACCAACCGAAACTTACTACTTCAAAGCACATTTTTCAACAATTTCAAACTTAAACAATTCTTTTTTTTTTTAAACCATCAGAATCTGAATTTTTCAAATCATCCAGCATCACAAGGTTTCCAACCAAACCATGACATGTACAACCCACATTTATGGATGAAGAACCATGGGCCGTAACCAATGGCCGTGTTACCCACACCGCGGTCAAACATCCCCCGAGTAAAACCGCGGCGTTCAAACGACGACAATCACCGCGTGGTGTGGAGGTTGGAGCAATGAGTGACGGTGTGTACCTACTCACTTCGGTACTGCATTCACACTATTCAAACAGGATGTATATCACTGCTTAAGCACCAAAAGTAGCTAACCACCAACTATAAATAATGCTTACAAGAATGTGTTACCAGCCAACATACTATGTCAGATGTACAAGCTGTGTTTGAGTCGTCCTGCCCTTTTTTTTTTTTTTACTTAGCAGAACAATTTTAAGCAATGTTTTATGCTTATGGGAAGCTCAATGAAGTCGGGCTCTGACGTCGCTTCTAAATTCTAAGTGTGATATGGAACATCGATGTCATGCATTCCTCTGATTTTACTTAAAGGAACACGTTGCCTTGGATCGGACGAGTTGGTCTATAAAAAGTGTGATATGGATATAATGATCCACACAAGTATCACTCAAAATTGCACGGTTTTCTTTTTACGTCGCGAACTATCACGGTCGGCCATTTATGGGAGTCAGAATTTTGACTCCCATAAATGGCCGACCGTGTTAGTCGACGAGGTAAAAAGAAAACCACGCAATTTCGAGGCATATTTGTGTGGATCATTGTATTCTACTTTTACAACATCTTTCTAACCATATGCATTTTATAACAAACGGTTACAAAACGCTTTTCAAAGACCAACTCGACCGATCCAAGGCAACGTGTTCCTTTAATAACATTATTCAGTCTTACCATTAAGAATAACTATAAATATAAATAGTAGACTTGCGGGTACAACCTTGTGTAATATCTCTTTCGAGGGAGTGTGGTATCGACGTTTCGAACAGTATATTCTGCTCGTCTTCATAAGATGAGTCTTGTCATTGTCTGGATTTCCTTATCTTTTTTGTGTGTTTTTTTTTCTCTTTTTGAGGTGACACTTTCGGATCACATAAGCGGAAAATGTAGATAATGCATCATTAAATCAAGCCATGATTTGGCTAAAGGGTGTCTGGTCTTGCTAAGAAATACACACTTTGTGCATCACTGAGATGGTACTAATGTTCGCTGACAACCAAGTCATGGCCACCAATTATCTGAATAGAACCTTCCTGTTTGCGGACAGGTTTCATAGAGGACAATATCGAAACTACTTGGAGTGTCACACAGCCACATTGATGGCCATTTCTCCAGACACACGGTCTTAAAGACACTGGACACTATTGGTAATTGTCAAAGAACAATCTTCTCGGTTTGTGTATCTCAACATATGCATAAAATAACAGACCTGTGAAAATATGAGTACGATCGGTCGTCGAAGTTGCGAGATAATACTGAAAGAAAAATGAAAGTAATTACCAATGGTGTCAAGTGCCTTTAACAGTTGTTTTGTTTTATGCAAGTTCCCCCCAAACAAGACTAAAAGCCACTCTAGGTAAGGGGTTACAAGAAGAAAATTATTAAACATGAAAATAACTCAGGAGAGCTGGAGGCAGGAACTGATATTTCTCTTAAAAAAAAAACAGTCCAGATTTTGCGCCATTTTACATGGTTTTGCCCTGTTTACCTAAAAAGATCCCAGCTCAAGCTGGCAGTCATAACCCACACTGCATACCAGAACATTCTCTAAGGTTTTGGCATGGTTGTTGCGACAATCAATTAATAATACAGTGAGAATGACAATCCGTTTTGTACTCTTCTTATAATTGTAGTGTACTTACTAATAAAATATGTATTTAACCTTTAAGTTTTACTTTTGAAATTATGTTGTCAGGGGGACCTATAACAATGTCCTTATTTCAAATCTCCACGTCTGAATATTGCAATTATCAAACCCAGAACAGTCGCAACATGGGCATGCACATGACAGGAGGCAATAAAAAAAAATTATTTATTACAAAAGATGAAGTAATCTGTGTTTGTTGTTTTAAACTGCCTAACTTGTCATGAATGTAACATTTTCTTTACTTAATTTTCTTTACTTAAACAAAAAATTACCCGTGTATTATGGCAAACTGAGCTTTACTGCTAATTAGAACACGATGCATACTATCGTGTGGGTATGCCATTGCGTCACCGTGTGCAGGCCTACAACTGCAGCATGCTGCACACCCAAAGTTTGCACCACTTCGGCACATTTCTTGTGGCAGAAAAGTTAAATTTTGAGCACACCAATTTACAATCAATGGACAAGTAAAAGCCAAATCCAATTTTAGCGCTGTCTTAAAAATCGTCTTAATTTCAAAAACATTGTTGTTTTCGTTCGTGGCAATAGTTCAAGCTCTAGCGTAACTAGACCCGTAGCACCCTGTGGGAAAGGGATAACAAAACGCAGTTTTGGGTTCTTATACCCAAGCAGCGCCCATGTGGTGTTGTCGAGTTCCCTATTGGGTTAAGAGGGGTTTGTTTTGGGGTGTTTTCTTCTTCAGTTTTTGTGTTTTTGATATATGTCCATGTGGCCCGTGATATCTATAGATATCTGTGGGTTTGAATCCCAAGCCGTGACACTTGTGTCCTTAAGCAAGACACTTAACCACTGCTTCGTCCTTCGGATGGGACGTAAAGCCGTTGGTCCCATGTGTTGTGTAACGCTCGAAAAGAGAAGGGGTTCGCCCGGTGTTCCTGGCTGTGGCTGCTGTAGGCGCCGTAGCACCTTGAAAACCCTAATAAGGTGCTAACTAATTGGGTCTCAAAATTCATCACTGCAATAACCTATCTTTCTGAAAGTTTGTAATTGCTCAGCGCCTTGAGTACCTTGTCTGGTAAATACGTGCACCATTTAAGACTTCGTTATTGTTATCTTTAAAGCAATAGAACGGTTAAAAAAAGCACAACGAAGCCCCCAATAAACTTGCGACAAATTCTAAATATAAAGTAAGTTGCACCCTTTTCAAAGGTGGATTATGCATGAGTAATGTTGACCGTGAGTGTTGTATACAATAGAGCCATTGTGTTTTGTGCATGCAGCGGTACAAAAAAAACACCATTACGCTAACTTACAAAAACTGCAACTCCTATATATACTTCCAACCAAATACTTTGACAAGGAAGTTGAGTTTAAAATGTTAAACAAATCTAGGCATTTTGAGTATTCGATAACACAGTAAAATGAACACTTCAATGGCTGACATAGCATTGAGTAGGCTACCCGCGTGTAATGGTTCCTCAGCAGATTGCGTGTGAATGAATGATGTCGGTTCAACGGGCCTGGCAGTTGCTGCTGGTTGGATTAGCTGCCTGTGTAACCCTTTTACTACCGGTAAGTTGAAAAATGTTATGGATAGTTTGAGTCCGGTCTCGTGAAACTTTGGTGGAGATAAACCGGTGACTGCTTTTATTACATTCCGCCTAGTGATCTACATGCTAGGGTATGATTAAGGTTAGGAGTAGCCCCCTTTGGGTCCACTCCGTATCCGTCAATGTCGTTAAGATGATTTTAAAATTTCACTCTCGAAAACCACCCAAAACGTGTGAGGCTTTTTTTTTTACTCCAGCATTCGTCTATGTACAAGTTTTATTGCCATTCGATCGGTAAGTTTCACGATGAAGATGCTTGCAAAAGAGAAACCCAAGAGGGCACAACAATAGTTTTGCAATGGTGCTGTGGCAATACGGAGGATTGGGCCCAAAATGGGGATATAGGTTTAGCAGGGTATATGAGTATATAAGGAAATACATGGGGGTGAACTCGGACGTGCACAGTGGTATGAGAACATAATATGTGAAGGGAACATTAGGTGCGTTCGTTTAGCTCCCCTGGGTCGACCCGATGTGTGGCGGGTATTTTTCTAGGACGAACGTGGGTAATTATCTGCACACGTTCGTCCTGGGGGAAAAAACCCGCCACACACCTGGGTCGAAGCTAAACGAACGCACCCATTGTGTAACCGATAGTCGTAGGAAAAGTGCCTCACGGGAAAAATGTGGTGACTTATTCAAGGTGAAAGTTTTGAGGCCACAAAACTGTGGTATCGTATTATTTTGAAGAAAGCAATAGTTTGATTAAAGACAGTGGACACTATCGGTAATTGTCAAATACCAGTCTTCTCACTTGGTGTATCTCAACATATGCATACAATAACAAACCTGTGATGATTTGAGCTCAATCGGTTGTAGAAGTTGCGAGATAATAATGAAAGAAAAAACACCCTTGTTCGAAGTTGTGTGCTTTCTGATGCTTAATTTCGAGACCTCAAGTTCTAAACTTGAGGTCTCGAAATCAAAATCGTGGAAAGTTACTTCTTTCTCGAAAACTACGTCACTTCAGAGGGAGCTTTTTCTCACAATGTTTTACACTATCAACCTCTCCCCCATTGTAATCGAGAAAGGTTTTGTGATGATAATTATTTTGAGTAAATACCAATAGTGTCCACTGCCTTTAACAGTAGCCTATGGAATATTACAGACACCGAATAGTGTATTATTTTTGTTAATGTCACATTCTACTCGCCTCATTTTGTAGCACATGAATCCCTTTGCGATTATACAAGATATACGTTGTTATTTTTGTGTGGTTTTTAAGGATGTAAACTGTAGTCTACTTGTGGGGGTATTTTAACGTGAAAGATTAACACACATGGAATCCCACAATGTCACTCAACTAAACATATGAGTTGGAATAAAATGAATAAAAGTGAAACTATTGTCCTCATTAAATCGCACAGGGGTTCTCAAATTGGCAACTCTAAAAAAAAATGTTAGCCTTTATATTTTGATGAAACATCTTTTGACGCCTCCGTATAGTGTTTCAGGCGGTCTCTTTTGGATTTCAGCCAACTGCCTGGACTCCAAAATGAAACAAAAATATAGGGGGGGAACGATGGAGTTTAAGTTTTGTTTACTGTATTTCCTTTCAACAGAACTTTGCCGAGGGTAACATCACACTATTCGGATGCACCACCGACACTGGGACCAATGTACCCTCACAATGTGCTACAGTGTATTGCAATGGCACCCAATTAAATCGAAACTGTTCGATACCAGATCAAATACCTATCTATAATAATGTGCGATGTCCTCATACAACAGAGTCGACAACTGAACAATCCACAACCATGTCGACAACTGAAGAACAATCTACAACCCAAACGACAAACGAACAATCTACAACCACGCCGACAACTGAAGAAGAATCTCCAACACAAACGACAACTGAACAATCTACAACCCAGTCGACAACTGGAGAATCTACAACCCAATCGACAACTGCACAACCTATAAACCAGTCGACAACTGGCCTACTTTTACCCCAGCTGACAACAGGTGCAAGATCTACATCCCAGTCGACAACTGCACAATCTACAACCCAGTCGACAACTGCACAACCTATAACCCAGTCGACAACTGCACAACCTATAACCCAGCCGACAACTGGACTTTTACCCCAGTCGACAACTGCACAATCTACAACCCAGCCGACAACTGCACAACCTATAACCCAGTCGACAACTGCACAACCTATAACCCAGCCGACAACTGGACTTTTACCCCAGTCGACAACTGCACAATCTACATCCCAGCCGACAACTGCACAACATATAACCCAGTCGACAACTGCACAACCTATAACCCAGCCGACAACTGGACTTTTACCCCAGTCGACAACTGCACAATCTACAACCCAGCCGACAACTGCACAACCTACAACCCAGTCGACAGCTGCACAACCAGGACTCCCGACAATTAACACAGGGACAGCAGGTAAATATTTATAAATTTTCCGGGATATAATTGGGGACAAATTTAAATACTAAATATTTTGTAAAGGTGAGTCGTCCGGTTTAAGGGGAAGTTCTTATGAAAAACGTCAAGGTAGATAGGTATTTCCTTTAGATTTTATACACTTTAATTCGAGACATATGAGATATGTTGCCTCTGATATCAAAGCAGCATGGTTTCTCGTGCTTTTGGTATGGAGTTCTTAAAGCGAAAGTGTTTTGTGTGTTTTTTCATTATTCATTAACTCGTCTAGAAGAAACAAGCCCCCCCCCCCCCAACACCCATGGAAAAGAAGGAGGATGAATCAAAAGAGGGCGCTGTCAGTAAATACGCACACACCACTGTCGTAGTGCTTTCCAAAGGTCTCCCCCAAATACTAAACAAAATCAGAATTTTTTTTTTAGGAGGGCAGTTCTAAACTGCAGAATAAATTTCTCGCGAATGGTCAGAGGGTATAGAATAATCGGGAGCAGAATCGCCCGCCTGCCTCTGCCACATCGGCGAAAACTGCTGGCGATTAAAACAAGTTTACTGCGCTTTGGTCAATTTCAATGGGAGACTTTCTGGGACGATAGAGGGCAGCAGACTTACCGGGTAAATCCATTGTTCTCAGAATTATGCGCATGTTCAGGACTACGTAAACAATGGAAATTTACCCGGTATATCTGCTGCCACCTAGCGTTGGAAAGTCTTCTATTGTGCTGCTTGACATAGATGAAAATGTCTGAAAAAGGGTAATGGGAAACCAGTATTAAAAAAGGTACATATTATGACTAGGATTGTTTTACTTCTCAACAATGAAAATGTGTCAAACGATTCGATGATTTTCTGTAAAGCATATGGTGACTTGAATGTTATAACTGATTGTTGTTTCTTTTTATGTTGTAGCGCCCCCGGATGTAGTGGTACCTGTAGTCATTGTTGCAATATTAGCTGCTTCCGTAGTGACTGCAGCTATAGCCGGTTATGTTATTCTGAAAGAGTAAGTAACTGTTGCTGACACCGTGTAAAAAATACACCAACCCAAACATTAGTTTTTTGTCTCCCCACACTCACCCGACCAGGGGCCGATTTCACAAAGGGCTAAGATTGATCTTAACAACTCAATCGTAAAGTAAAGTGTAATGTCATCACACTATACAAATCACTATGGTAATACTGACAATCTGTCTTGTAATGAATTTGACACATCCATGATAGAACCGATTCCAGAACAACTCCCAAAACACAGAAAGTCCACATCGATAACCCTAAAAATCCACTGACCGAATGTGCATAATCTTTGTTTTTGTGTCAACCGGGAAGACTTCTTAGTTCCATCTAAAGTATAGGTTTATAACATTACAGCAGACTTATGAATCTACAGGTTTTTGTTGTACATGTAAGCTTACGGATCCAGGGGTTGTTGTGGGGTCCTGTTATTATTGTTCTATTATTCCCTTTTTAAAGAATTCTCTTGTGGGGTCCAGGTTGAACAAATAATATTATCTTCTTTGTTCCATTGTCTAAAAGACCCCACAAGGGTAGTCCCGTAAGCCCATCACAATTATTCATTTTAATCCATTCAAGCACGTACATCATGGTTTGATCAATGTGATGACCATTATGACAGTTCATTTTTAATTTGTTCAAAAAATAGACTGTGCAACTGTCCCATTGAACATAAAAATAGACACTCGTGTGCGTTTCTGATTTCTTCACGCGAAAACTCGTAGCAGGTTCCCGAAAGTTTGAAAATGCGCGAGACGTACTTAGTCCAATTGAGAATAACGTTGTGTGATTTTTCTATTGGTCATACAACATCAACAAACGTTACAGTGTTGGGCCATCAAGTTATCAGTTCATTCAAAATTAATGACAATGTGTAAAATAAGTCAAGTTAAAATAAGTCAAGGATGACTTTTACTTCCAAATGGGTACACATTTTTTGTTATCCCTCTTAATTTATTTTCAAATGTTGCCCCCCCCCCCTCTTTTTACAGGGCCTCCTCAAAAACGTCAAAACTATCGCTCTCTACACAGGTATGCTTTTCTCATTTTTAACAATCATCAAAATAATGGTTTATTAGAGAAGTTATTATAACCTACCTCTTTGCAATTCCTCACAGTTAAGTGAATCGATTTGCGACCTTTTGGCAGCTAAACTATAATGTTACAACGGCATTATGTTGCTCTCTCTCTTCATGCATACAACCGTCCGGTTCAAGCCCGGTTCATCTTCCCGCGAATGCGATAAGAATCGTTACGTCACAGTTCGCAACAAATCATTCGCATCTGTTGCAATGTGCACAACTATTCAACTTCTGCGAAACATTCGCAGCAAAAACAGCCCGCTGACGTCAAAATTCGTATTGCATTCGCATTCGCAGGAAGTATGAGCCGGGCTTAAGACATTATAACTTCTTATGAATGATGTTGTCACATCGGGTATGTGCTTTTTCCTGACATGTATCTTTATTAATAGATTTATTAATAGATAAAGTGAAGGAGTGCATTGTCAATCAGCCTCTTTGAAAACCACTGTCATCTTTCAACCAATTCGAATCCTTAACATTAAAATAACTCATTTTTATTGGTCATGACAACCTCTTACAAGTTTAACCCGTAGGCTTGGACTATGGTTAGGGTACAACTGGAGTAGCGTTTTAACTCTTAATCTCACAACAAAATTAAATAACTATCTGTTTTGGAAAACAAAGGTAAGAATTCCATTTACAGGGTAAATGCCTCAAGTTTTATGCATCTAGATATATTGTGTATAGGCCGTTATTGTTTATTTCCAAACAAACTTACTGCAAAGCATACCAACAATTTCAACCTTTACCCATTTATATTTTTTAATCCATCAGCATCGGAATTTTTCAAATCATCCGTCATTACACCGTCTTCAACCACCAACCGATGACATTCATGACCGACACGTGTGGATGACGCACTACGGGCCGTAACCAACACTGCAGTGATTGACAATCTTCAGAACGAGACCATTGGCGTATACAAACGACGATAAGTCGCGTGGTCATATTATTATGTGGTGGCGCTACGGAGCAATTAGCCTGTGTGAACATTTTCATCAAATGAAAAACACCAAAACGCTGTGTTTCGACATGTGATTTTGTGTGACACGTGACCTTTAATTTATCTTGACAACCCATATGTAAGAATCCATTATCTCCTACAGGAGTCACAAGTTATCTATGTCATTGTTTTCCCCAAGACGCAAAGCAAAGTTTAACGTCTTGATATCCCAGACTGGACCATTCCATATCTAAGAGGGTTAGGTCAGGTCCAGGGTTGTGGTGTTAAATTGACAAACAATACCATTTACCCAGCGAACAAAATCTGCCACTTGGCTTCGCGTGAACGTCTACACATATTGTGGCCCACACATCCAACCCTCGAATAAAGCATGATTCCAACCATTTGTTGATTATCTCAATATTTGTTATTGTTTGTATAAAATTGTCAATTGTGTTGTAAATAACAACAAACATACAATTTTTCACAGATGATGATGTCAGGTGAATTGGGTCAATTACATCTAGGCTCCTTACTGTTTTTATTTTGCTTCTAATTACAGTGATTTTACACTTAACATGTAAACTTATTGTTTTTGTCCTGAGGCTTTTTTGTATCCATATATATATATTTTCTATTCATAATATTCTATTTGTTCATACAATAAACATAAGTGTATTTTATGCTTAACTCGTTAATTTTTAAATTATCTTAAGGCCAATGTTCAGAGTTATGATGACTCTGTGATAAAAACAATCTCACGGGCCAAGAAGTTATTTGAGTTCTTTATTTTGTGCGCTTGAAATCATTTCGTGTGCGCGGAATGATTCCGGTGTGGCGGGAGAGTCTGTCCCCCATACGGTGAATGTTGTAAAAATTCAACGTCTGATAAATACCGTACATTTACCATTGCTGTGATAGGTGGTATCCCATTCATTCGTTGCTTTGCACAGGAATTTGCCAAGCAGAATTTTCTGATAATCAGCTTAAATGAAATTGGGCCCATGGTACATTAAAGCTATGACACCAGAATCAATATTGTCCATAATTGTCAGAAAGTCTCCGCATCAGGACAGTTTTTGTTATAGCGCCCTCTCTTGAATCAAAATCTCCAATGTTTCCATGATCATACCAATCGCCATTTTACAAGTCCAAATCCAAACTAATCACGTAAATTCCTCAAATAATTCCTAAATATCCAGGTTAATCCAATCATCGAATCACTTCTATTAATCACCAAAGTCCCGTGCGTGCATCCTAATCGTGAGTACTGTTTTAATTATTACAAAGGGTGATTTTAAGGGAAGTTGGTTTTCCATGTAATTCACGTTTCGATTTGTTTACATCCACATTGTGACAATGCATATAAATGCATGTAGGCCCATATCATAGCGTATAATGTATAACGATGATTACTGTTACCAGCCCAATATGTATAATTGATTGGGGTTAATTTCTGCTTTCTCTATAGAACCACGGGTATATGATCACCAATAAATCAAAGTTCAAGTACACCTTCTTTTCATGGTCCTTCGAGCCCGTATTTGAACCAGCGACCTACGGCTATGGCTACGAATGAAATGGAGACCGAGAACATTAACCAGACAACCCCTCTCGATGATACCCATGCAGTTACCATTGGCGGTGTTACTATTCCAGTTGCAAGTCCAGCTACCAGTACACATCCAGTCCCAGTTACTGTCACCATCGTCGAGACCTCACCTTCCTCTACCGGGGTTTGCAGCACAGCTACAGCTGCAGCAGTTGGACTACAGACAAGTGCTGTTACCGTCCAATCCCGTTCTCGGTCCTCTTGTGACAGACGTATGCCGGCCCACTTTCAGGACTTTGTTATTGACCACCATCCTTCAACTTCCGGCAGAACAGATGAACATAGCGTTGTAACCACACAAACATCTCGTTCACGGAGGAGTTCTCACTCATCGAACTCACTCTACAGCGGACAGTCCCGTCACAGTAAATCTTCCTTCAAGTCAATACTGAGTGACTCCCAATCAGCGAAACTCAAACAGCAACGCAAACAGGCTGAACTGGAAGAGATGAAACGCCAGATTGAGGAAGATCAATCAGCAGATGAAGAGTTACAAAGGCTAGACGATGAGGCATATGCCGCACGGATACACGCAGACGAAGAAGCCCTTGCGGCTCGTAGACGTGCCGAAGAAATTGAGCGAAATGCTTTTCGTCAGCGCGAGTCTCTGAACACACGACTATCAAGACAAAGAAGATTGCGAGAAGTGGAACAACAGCTAAATGAAGCACGACTGATCACAGCCATGGTCAACAGTGATCCAGAACCAGAGATAGAGAAACAGCATCAAACTGTGACCCCATCTTCTATCAACCAAACAACATTGTCTGACTCACCAACCCAGGGTCAAACAATCACAGTCAGTGCTGAGAATACTCACATAGACAACTTGAGTGATGTCCCTACATACAGCAATACTGCAGCTCATAAGCACAAAGCTGAAGTACACGTAGTTGATGTCACCACTCCGGCTGTTTATTCTCCATCTAAAGTAACACCACCGTCCATGCAGCCGGCAGTTACCAATCCGTACCCTATGACTGCACCAACACAGTCGGTTGGTTGGGCACCACCTTTTCCAAACCCCTTCGCACAACCGTACCCGGCTCCATCACATCCAATGGGGCCAGCTCCAGCACAAATGATGATGCCGAACTCCACGGAGATGCTGATTGCCTCTTCATATGGCATACCAAGGCCAGTACTACCTACCTTCAGCAGTGGAAAGGAGAAAGACTTTGCCCTCCTAAAAATGGCACTCGATAACCTGATCGACGTTCATCCCCACTTAACCGAGCCGTACAAGTACCAGGTTTTGCTGGGTAAACTCAGCGGGAACATCAAGAGGTTAGCCGAAGCTTTCATCCATGAAGCCAAGCCATACACTGCAGCTCTGCAAGCCTTGAAAGAAAGGTACGGTCAACCACGGCAGTTGATACAGAGTGAAATCAACTCCATCCTGAGTATGCCCCCTGTGAAGTACAACGACAATGACGCCTTTGAGAACTTTTCCCTCTCCGTGCATTCATTGGTAGGGATGCTTAAATCTCTGGAGGGAGAGAATGGCTATGAATTAAAGTGCGGTTCTCATGTCGACCGACTCCTAAGCAAACTTCCATCAAGCTACAGAGATAGATTTGTGGAGCACTGCATTAGTAGAGACATAATTAAGGTAGACTCCAACAACACCTATACCCTACTCCACTTTGCAAACTGGTTGCAAACGAAGTCCCGAGCGAGGCGAATTGTCAGTCAGGCTACTGCTATCCAGAAGAGTGACAACCCTTCTACTGATAAGAAGGATAAACACTTTCAGAAGAGGAATGCTCCTGCAACAGCAGTATTCGTCACAAACGAAACACCAACGATGCCCCCATCGACGAACACCACTTACTCTGGACAGAAGGGCCCAAACAGACCCAAAGCCTACTGTCCCAAGTGTAACGAGACAACACACTACCTCAACAGCTGTACAGAGTTTAAACAGTTGACAACCGAACAGATCATTAACTGGATCAAGGAAAAGAATAGGTGCTGGAGGTGTGGGCGTTCCCACAAGCCAGAAAACTGCACCCTGAAGAAACCTTGTAACACCTGCAAAGAACAGCACCTGACTGCCCTCCATGCTGCCATCCAGAGCGGAGCTAGTAAGGTTTACGTCACAGAAGCAGTAACGCAAGCCCTCTTCATCGACCAACCCTCCCGACCACATCATATTATGCTAAAGGTGGTAAAAGTTCTGCTTCACGGACCAGGAGGGATGATGGAGACCTATGCCATCCTTGACGACGGTTCAATGAGAACCATGATCCTGATGCCAGCTGTTCAAGCGTTGAAGCTTTCTGGGGTAGAAGACAACATACTCCTGGCTACAGTGCGCAGTGAGCCATTCCTATGTGCAGGAAAATCAGTTAACCTGCAAGTGTCACCCAGGGACAACTCTGACGTCAGATATCCTATCAATGGTGCCTTTGCTGCCAACAACTTGTGCCTCTCTGAGTACTCGTATCCTGTTGAAGCCCTCAAGAAACGATGGTCACACCTTCGTCAGATACCCTTGCCTCCGATCAATAAGGCTTGCCCACTAATCCTGATTGGCTCTGACTATGCTGATCTCATTCACCCGATACAACCAGTTCAATTTGGCCCCAGAGGAGCACCATTAGCCGTATGCACAAAACTTGGTTGGTCTCTACAGGGTCCAGCCAATCTCCTTCAAAGCCAATCAGAAGAGCAACAGTGCTTATTCACGACAACCCTTCAGCCAACCACAGATCTGCTTAAAAATGTTGAACGACTCTGGCAAGCAGACATCCTACCCTACTCTGAAAAGCAAGTCACTCGCTCGAAACAAGATAAGCAAGCCATAGCGACACTTGAAGAAAAAATCATAAGAATAGAGATTGACGGAGTTCAGCGCTACGCCACTCCTCTACTTCGCACCAAAGACAACAACAAATTCAGAGCTACTAAGGAAGCCGTCATGCAAAACCTGAAGCGGAACGAAAGACGCCTCCAAAAACACCCAGATAAAGCTGAAATTCACAACAAACTTATCCAAACCCTTGTCGACACAGGCTTTGTGAAAATCATCAGCAACGAAGAAGCTCTGAAAACTGAAGAGTCCTGGTATATTCCGCACCACGTAGTTGAGCACAATGGAAAACACCGCTTGGTATTCAACTGCTCTTACGAGTATGAAGGCAAGATCCTCAACAATCACCTACTACCAGGGCCAACACAAGGTGCTTCACTGCTTGGCGTATTCCTGCGATTCCGCCAACACCCTGTTGCCATATCTGGGGATATTCAGGCAATGTTCCATCAAGTGAGTTTACTCCCTGAAGACAAACCTCTCCTTCGATTTGTATGGCATAAGATGAACCGAGACGTTGAGCCAGATATCTACGAATGGCAAGTTTTACCATTTGGCACCACGTGCAGCCCATGCTGTGCCACGTTTGCACTACGCAAACACGTCAGCGATGACAAGGATGTCTGCAGTGCAGTTGACCAGGCATTCTACGTCGTCAATTGCCTTGACAGTAAACCTACCATATCCGAAGCAAAGGAGCTCGTTATGAAGATGCGAAAGCTACTCTCAACTGGTGGTTTCAACATCAGACAATGGGCCAGCAACATCCCTTCAGTAGTTGATGAACTTCCATCTAATGCCAGATCTGAAGGCTACGAGCTCTGGTTAGCCTTTGGTCAGAACGACTTGTCCGAAGGCACCCTTGGACTTCGATGGCAATGTTCAACAGACGAACTCAGTTATAAACACAGATCAACTGAGTACTCGACGCTCAACCTACGAACTATCTACAAGATTCTTGCTAGCCAGTATGATCCAATTGGCTACATTTCTCCCTTCACAGCACGTGCTAAGGTGCTAGTGCAAGACCTTTGGAAGACAAAACGAGACTGGGACGACCCTCTGGAACCAGGAAAGATCCGTGATCAGTGGCTCACTTGGGAGGAGGAGCTCTCCGACCTTCCTCTGGTTAAACTGCCGAGATGTTACACCCCGCCTGATGTCAACACAGTGACTTCCAATAGAGAACTACATGTTTTCTGTGACGCATCTGAACGAGTATACGGATCAGTTGCCTACCTCCGCACTGAAGACAAGGGGAACGTCAGCGTCAGTTTTCTCATGTCTCGATCCAGAGTGGCACCGAAAAGACAACTATCGATGCCACGACTCGAGTTATCAGCAGCTCTCACCGGTGCACAACTAGCCGATCTCCTTCGTAAGGAACTTACCCTAGAGATCAACAAGGTCACCCTATGGAGCGATTCGACCACAGTCCTGCAGTGGTTGAAGTCAGAATCATGCCGATATAAGGTCTTCGTTGGTACTCGTGTCACCGAAATACAGACCCTTACAGATGTGCAGGACTGGCGCTATGTGGACACCCAGAACAACCCTGCCGATGACATTACCAGGGGTAAGTCACTCAAAGAACTGAGTGAAGAATCCCGATGGAAGACAGGCCCACTCTATCTTCGTCAACCTCCGTCTCAGTGGCCGAAAAGTCCAATCACTGACCCTACAGAGGATGCAACAGAGCTGAAAAAAGCAACCTTCTGTGGTAAGACTGCCATTGTAGAAAACCCATTGCAGCCCGATCTCCATCAGTACAACAGCTGGGACGCTCTGGTAGAGGCTTTCAAACTATCCCTTCACGGGGTGGCCAAACCTGGAGATGACACAGCACAGTTGCGGGAGGACATCGAAAATCTTCTGTACCAAAAATGTCAACTCGAAAGCTTCCCTGAAGAGCTGTCTGCCTTAAAGGCCAAACGAGGAATACCGTCCGGGAGCAAGCTCTCACAGTTGGACCCAGCCTATGACGAAACCGCAAAGCTCATCAGAGTTGGAGGACGACTACGTAGGGCAGAAATCCTCTCCGATGCTGTTAAATACCCAATCGTCCTTGATCCTCATCACCACATCACCAAGCTGATAATACGTGACTATGACGAGAAGCTTCTTCACTATGGTCCAGAACGTATTCTAGCTGAATTAAGACGCAAGTTTTGGATACTCCGGGGAAGGGAGGCAATTCGTCGTCATCAGCATCAATGCTTTGAATGCCGCAAATGGCGCGCAAAACCCGAAGTACCAAAGATGGGTGATCTTCCTCCGTCCCGTCTCCGTCTATTTAAGCCAGCCTTCTACTCTACCGGTGTTGACTGTTTCGGTCCGATGCATGTCAAGATTGGTCGCCGCTCCGAGAAAAGGTGGGGGGTGATCTTCAAGTGTATGACGACCAGAGCTATTCATATAGATCTCTTAGAAGGCCTGGACACCGATGCCTTCTTGATGTCCTTTCGGCGCTTCATTTCCAGACGAGGGAAGCCCTATGAGTTGCTATCTGATTGCGGAACCAATTTCAAGGGAGCTGAAACTGAATTACAGGAAGCATTCCATGCCATGAAACCTGACCTTGCTGCACAACTAGGCGACCAGAAAGTGAGATTCAAGTTTAATCCACCCAGTGCACCTCACTTCGGCGGAGTGTGGGAGCGAGAGATCAAGAGCATTAAAGACGGTCTCAAGGTTGTAATCAAGGACCAATCAGTCACCGAAGCCGTACTCCGCACCGTCCTGATAGAAATTGAAGGCATCCTCAATTCCAAGCCATTGGGCTACATCTCATCTGATGTTGCAGACATCAATCCCATAACTCCGAATATCCTACTGATGGGACGCCATGACCAGTCACTTCCACAAGTAGTATACCCTGTCGACGAGCTGATAGGACGACGCCGAAGGCGCCACAGCCAAGTACTAGCGGACCAGTTCTGGTCACATTTCCTGAAATACTACCTGCCAAGCCTCCAACTTCGCCCAAAATGGCAAAAGGACTGCCGTAACCTCACCTGTGGCGATGTTGTCATGATTGCCGACCCTCAGCAGCCTAGAGCTCATTGGCTAGTTGGTAGAGTCATCGAGACACTTCCTGGAGTTGATGATCGCATCCGAGCAGCCAGAGTTAAAGTCGCTGATCGCGAATACACCAGACCCGTTGCGCGTCTGATACGCCTACCTGAGATCACCGATAGTGAAGACCCCTAGAGTTGGACACCTATCGTGGACTTTTGAAGACTTTCTCTGTTTGATAAAATTTAGAGCCTAAATTTGGGGTGGCTGTCAGAAAGTCTCCGCATCAGGACAGTTTTTGTTATAGCGCCCTCTCTTGAATCAAAATCTCCAATGTTTCCATGATCATACCAATCGCCATTTTACAAGTCCAAATCCAAACTAATCACGTAAATTTCTCAAATAATTCCTAAATATCCAGGTTAATCCAATCATTAATCACCAAAGTCCCGTGCGTGCATCCTAATCGTGAGTACTGTTTTAATTATTACAAAGGGTGATTTTAAGGGAAGTTGGTTTTCCATGTAATTCACGTTTCGATTTGTTTACATCCACATTGTGACAATGCATATAAATGCATGTAGGCCCATATCATAGCGTATAATGTATAACGATGATTACTGTTACCAGCCCAATATGTATAATTGATTGGGGTTAATTTCTGCTTTCTCTATAGAACCACGGGTATATGATCACCAATAAATCAAAGTTCAAGTACACCTTCTTTTCAATAATTTTAGAGTCCGTCTACTCAAAATGTGATTAAACTGTTGTTTCGCACACAATATTGGACTGCAAACAATCTCCTGTTGAGCACGTTACGTTCACATGTGACGTGGGTTTTGGATGCACGAAGAACGATTTTTTTTTTCAAATCTTGAAATGCATTCTTCCCAATCCATTGGTGTATCAAACCTTTATACATTTACAACAAATTATGTCACGTAATACGTGGGGAAAAGTTGTGTTTAATGGAAGGTACAATAAACTGAGGTAAAATCCAAATTTCAAGTATCAGATGTCTTAGTGTTTAAACCTGTGTATAATAACCTAAATGCATTTTGTGCTCGTGCGTGGACATAATACTCGGTTAAAAGGTATAGCCTTAGCCTACCAGTATAGCCTACTTTAAAAAGACAAACTCTCAGTTACACTAACATCATCCTCACGTTGTCTTTTCATTTAGCACTTCTACTTTTCAGTCTAAGACAACTCTGTCCCACCACCAATCCACTTTAGTTTGATGCCCTCTCGCAATAGGACCTTATTCCAATGCAAAGGTTGGGCTATGTTCTTTTTATATAACTCTGTCCCACTACCAATCCACTTTAGTTTGATGCTCTCTTACAATAGCACCTTATTCCAATGCAAAGGTTGGGCTACGTTCTTTTTATAATAACTCTGTCCCACTACCAATCCACTTTAGTTTGATGCCCTCTTGCAATAGCACCTTATTCTAATGCAAAGGTTGGGCTACGTTCTTTTTATAATAACTCTGTCCCACCGCCAATCCACTTTAGTTTGATGCCCTCTTGCAATAGGACCTTATTCCAATGCAAAGGTTGGGCTACGTTCTTTTTATAATAACTCTGTCCCACCGCCAATCCACTTTAGTTTGATGCCCTCTTGCAATAGGACCTTATTCCAATGCAAAGGTTGGGCTACGTTCTTTTTATATAACTCTGTCCCACTACCAATCCACTCTAGTTTGATGCTCTCTTGCAATAGCACCTTATTCTAATGCAAAGGTTGGGCTACGTTCTTTTTATATAACTCTGTCCCACCACCAATCCACTCTAGTTTGATGCTCTCTTGCAATAGCACCTTATTCCAATGCAAAGGTTGGGCTACGTTCCCTTTATCAAGTCATCTCTGGTGTGTCATCTCTTGACATTCTATCACTGGTTTACGAAGCTCTGAAGCCAAACGAAAAAAAGTGTGTAGGCATAGTTTCCTAATCCTTGTAAGACAGCAACAGGAAATCCTTAGGATGACTCACGTCTGCCCAAGGTACTACTTGTCATCACATTAAGAAATGACCACGGATTTCTCTATGCTTTACCTGATGGGCTGATTGGGTGTCTTAAAACATGTTAGGAAAACCACATAAATCCGAAGAATTCTTCTTGTTTCTCCGTGGTGTTGGACTACTGCTATAGTAATGGTGTTGTTACCGAGGCCATCGACCATCGTCCTACTTATTAGCGCCATTTTTCATGTAAGTTGTAACCCATAAGTGCACTTTATCCACTCACACGAAACGTTGTTTGGAAAAGTTTATTTATTCTCCCGAGTTCTTCAGCGGCAACGGATCACCCGCAAACACGGCACAATCCCATACAGCAGACAATATTGCTTCAACTTTCTGCTTTGCAAAAAATGTGCAGAGTATCGGTCAATGTTACATGTTACTTTGGCTGAAAACCTTAAAACGTTTGTCACAATGTTTTAAACTGCTCTCCATCACTCCGTAAATTTGTATGGCAACAATTATTTTGAGTTATTACATCAAGTCTATAGCCATATATAGGCCTACTTTATAATTTTGACTTTTTTGTTTCAGATCCTACACAGTCTAACGGATGGTAAACTCGTCATCAATGCTTGTGTTGATTCATTAGAGAGTGACGACTACACAGAATTGTACGGTGATCGAACTCGTTTTGATTTCAATTGCACCAGGCCTCCTTTATTTAAAGCTCTATTGCCAACGTTTTTACGGTCAATGTTTCACGGCGGTCAAACTACGGGGGAACCAGCGACCTCAGAGGGATGCACAACAGAAAAACCTACACAGAGTGAACAGTTAACAACAACAGAGGAGTCTACCGTGACCACAGAAATGCAAACAACTACACAAATGATTACAACAACAGACACGTCCACTATCGCAGAAAATACTCCACCAAAAACGGAGTCGTCGGAAGAGTGGGAAGAGTCGGAAGATGCGGAAATAACCTCAGATGAAATTGCAGCGACGGATAAGTCGTCTGAAATATCTGAAAGCACAGAAGATTCTTCCACGGTAGAAGATTTCAAGATTGCCTTGGAGGAACAAATACTGGATATAACGACTAATGCAGAAGAAACTATTGCACTGGTAACACAGTCAATGGATGAAAATACAACCATGGAAACACCTGGAACCACGGAAAAGTTTACTACGCTGGAAAAACATACCGATAGCCCTACATCTTCGGATGAAACTTCAACCATTTCTTGGGGACAATTTAACACACAAGAGCCTACCACACAAGGAACTCCAGCCAAGGAAGAGCGAACCACCGCCGGTAAAACAACATCTACGGAAACATCAACGACTACAAAGTCAACGATGATGCCAACTGGTGAACCCATCACAAAAATGCTGCCAACTATTTCGTTGGAAATCGTACCAGGTTATGTAACGTTTAAAACCAAATGTTAATTTGATTAGTAAATCGAACGGTTGTTTTTAGGATTCATTATTCCACATAATAGGCCTATGCAACAAAATCATACAGCCTCATTATTACTATATATAAACAAAATCACATATATTATTTTTACGATTATGAATACTCAAAAATACTTGTCTAAGACCGTAAAGCGGTCAAACAGAAACATTCTTTTTAAAGATGTGTTTGTCTTTATTCAACTACACGTGAAAGCCAACTTTAATTTCGTTTAAGAACCGGTACCTTATGGAACTGTATTTAGAATGTGGGCTTTATTACCGTGTAAAACAGATTAATTCCGCACGCAAGAATTACTTAGGTTGTAGACAGCTTTTCGCAGTGGATGGTATAGGCCCTACATGTGTGCTCTTTGAAATAAGCGGGCGTTAATTGTGCTTTATTTTTTTCTCTACCATTTTCCTTATCAACAGAACTCAAGGCCGATGACAGAGTCAACATGAAGGCCATACCGGCCGTGGTTGGTTCGATTGCTGGCATTGCAGTCATCATCGTCGTTGTTTTAGTTGTGCGGTTCCGTGAAAGTTGCCGAAGGTGTGTAGTGTCAATTACTAATTGCACAATGACATCACAGGCCCAAACAGCGAACTCATCGAGGTCAATGAAGACATGTCAATGGCTTTATAGGAGTTGTGCCCACGGGCACGTTTCCATTGTTTTATCTCGGGGATGGTGGCAAAATAATAGGTAATTTTGAGGTATGGTGGACACATCACTACTGGACTAGTTGGTTTGGGTAAATTTGTCTGTTTGCAGGCCATCCAAATAGTTTCAACCGTACCTCAAAAAGACTAATGGTTCTAGGCCTAATTGTCTCTAGGGCCTGACAGTGACAGGCCGAGAAGATCTACAAATTTGCTAAACACAAAACATCTTGCTGAGTCAAATTTGAAGATGGCATTTAATGTCCAAATAACTTTTCGAAGCACCCGTTTCCCAACTTTCATTGCACACGATAGCTTTTTTCACTCATGAAGGAATTTTTGAAGAAAAAAACTAATCAGCCTAGTCCTCATTGCGCTTGAACATACATAAAATTTTAAGACAGTTTCTTTTCATTTTTACACCGTCAACGGGTTAAAAAGTTAAGTCTCCAAAAGAAGAAAATATTGACATATTTTTTGTTTTCTTCAACAGGCGTCTTGGACAATACCTTTCAAGTCCTTAACCCGAAGACAATGTAAGTTCCAATAATCCAATCGGTAACAATTGTAAAATACATTTACATCCCCATCAATGTAACGACTATCTGTGTCCATAATACTACACAATGGTAACCCACGCAACAGATCACCACAAGACAGAATAATAATAAATTACATTTATATAGCGCATAATATGAATTAACATCTCTATGCGCTTCCATCCCCATCAATGTAAGGGATGGCCCCAATATTTGTCTTGGCATTCAAGCTGAGGCATCAATATAGGTACATGTACATGTACATGGTTTGCTGTAACTTCATGTCAGTGTATCCACTTTTCTGTGTAGATTTGTCTTGCTATTATGTCTACTACTGCACAGTAAAATTTGGAAATCCTCCATCCAACTCATATTCCGAATATCTACTCCATGGTTGTGGAATAGTGGCAAGCCAAATTGCAACAAGAACAATCTATTAATTTTGTTTTTTTACCCATACACATGTGTTAGCACTGTATACTCAGTATCTCCCCGAGTCCTGTGAAAAATATATCACAGGCACATTATTTGGGTGGGATTAGAACCTCTGACATTTGCAATTCTAGAACAATCTACAGAAGCTTACACTTGTTATGTTGTTTTTTTGTGTGCAGGGAACGTAACCAAGATGGCGGCATCATCTGGGTCCCCGAAGAGTACATGGACAATAAGAAGATAGTTTGCAACAAGAACCAGGCTATATGAAGTGAACACAAAGACTTAGTTCAAATTTTCTCGTTAAAATGGTTGCAAATTTTATATCAAGGTTGTTATTGACACATGCTGCTAAACTATTCAGTGTTAAACATCAATTGTGAACAAATATTTTAAGAAAATAATTGAGTGAAAAAGACAAATACAATACAGTACAGGCAAACTATAGCGGACAACAGAATAAAAAAAAATGCAAATTATAGTTTTCACAAACGTATAAGTACACTTTTATTGCAAGTTTCATATTCTTCAGATGACTTTGTGAAAAAAGTTAGTTTACAATCTACATGTGGAAAGTCCAACACCCTTTTGTGAAATCGAAATAGACATGATTGACTACATAATATTACGTAAGTTTTGCTGTACAACGATATGCAAATATTCCAAGCACAATCCGTGTTCATGTGAGCAAAATAAGTTATTATAGTAAATAATAGAATGTCAGACAGTGTTATAACCAAAGACAAAATTATATACTACATCTCAATTTCACTTTTTGTGTTTTACTGAATGCCACCAACCTTCGAAAAATAACCAACTGCGTAGTACACAGGCTGTGCATATTTAAATTTTAAAAACAGAAGGCGAGTGTGAATTTTAATGGGAAGAAATTTGTAAAATAAATTAGAATGAAAAATAATGCTGAAATAACTGATTCTATGTTAGAAATAAAAAGTATTATAGACATGACGTTTTATCGTAGCTTTTTACTCCGTCATCAACTATCAAGAACCCGTATGGTAGAAAATAGTAATTTGCTGGGATGAACAATCCAAAATCTATCATGATTTTGGGGGTTGGTGCTCTCATTCTGCAAGGACAAAGTGTGTGCAGGGCAAATATATAAATGTCTGTTGCTGGAAAGTATACGTAGTTGCTCAACAAATTTACTGGCCGAGGAGTACTAGTAAAACAGTTGCACCAATTACGGCTATGGTTCCGGGTGGCCCCTTGAAAATGAGGCTAGATAATGAAATTTTTAAAAACATCTACTCACACACAGGAAGTGTTTACTACCCGCAAGTACAAACAAAACATCTAAGAGACTACCTTTGAGGCAAAGCCAAACTCCAGTCGACACATCGCAGCTGACTGTTCCTTGTAAAGCATCGAGAGAAAACCTTGTGGTTTGTGCCACTTTTCAGCTTGCTCTGTCATATTAAGGTTTGTTAGCTCGCGCTTGTGTCAAGTCCGTTTGGCTACACACAAATAAAAAAGAGAAATGAAGTAAAGCAATTTCAAAAAGGACCGTAAAAAGATACATTTGAAGGAACTTCATGATAGAAAGCTTCAGAAGAAATTCTGTGACTTTTCAAGACTTTCAAGGGCAAAATAGGGGTATTCCAGGACCAACTGCTATGCTGTTTTTGTAACCTTAGGAGTCTTATTACAATTCACCAACTGTTTGTCACACTGAAAATGGCAGTTTAGTTCTGTACACACTTCCAGTCTGACGCATGACCACTGATCACCTAGAAAGGACCGTTATGTTGAAAGTCATTTACTTCATACCCTGGTCACATTTGAACCTTGGATAACAAAACAATTTGCGCCTTTTTCATGACTTTCACAGATGGCTTGAAATTCCATGATTCTCCATGTCTTTGGAAAGCCTGTCATATTCTTTTTAGTTTTCCCTGCCCATCATTGCATCATTCATAACTACGGCCTTAGGTCAGTAAATCTGACTGACACATGGGAACATTTAATTCTGTTAAAAAAAGGCGCCAATTTCATGGCACTGCTCACCATAATTTTGCACTTATGACACAAGAAAATTGTACGCTTTATGTTGTGCTGGAAGTACATAATTCTGTGGTTAGCAGAACTCATAAACATGGTCCCAGATAAAATGGAAGTCTAGTCCTCACCTTTGCTTAACTTGTTTTTCAAATCCTCACTTAAGCCTTGAGGGCTTCCCGGATTCCATCCATAATCTTCTTCGTTTTTTGGTTAGAGTCAACGTAGCCATCACCATTCTACAAACACAGAGAGCAGGAAAGAACAAAAATGTCAAGAATGCAACACGTGTGTAATTACTACAAATATGTATTCATTTTGATTTTACCCACATACATGGACGTTTTTAAGCACTGTATACTCGGTATTTTCCCGAGTTCTGTGAAAAAATATCACAGGCATATTATTAGACCTTTGAAATTCTTGAGCAGTGTAACGCCAACTAGACATACTACAAGCGTGTTTGAACAAATGAATACAAGCACCAACACTTGCTCGGAAAATCAAGAAACACATAATATTGATGTAGCTTATTAAAATTTAGTAATACGTCAGAGAGTTTATGCACTATGATTGGTCAAAGACGTGAGGGTGTTTTAACATGTGATATTAAGACATGCTCTATGAACTAGCGAAAACATGGCCCCTAAACAAGCATTGTGTTAAAGTTTTGTATGCACTGTGCTTGTTGTGATGGGAACTAACAAATCAACTGTTGTCTTGCACATTATCATAAATATTTTGCAAGGACAGATGGTGCCACGTTCTCAAAGGCTATTTTGTGAAACTTGAGATATGTACTGGTACAATTTTCAATGGCAATGCATTAAACCATTAAACAACCCAGACAGATATCACAAAATGTCATTAAAAAGAGAAGAAAACTATTTATGCAAACCACATATCAGCATACAGACTGCCTAGTTTCTGTGTGTTTGGCAAGACACAACAGCGGATTGCATGTACATGCCTTGACTTTAAACAGAGAGCTGTTTCTTTCACACAAGCCAAGATTTTTTGCAAAGATGGATTTCTGCTACATTGCCACAAAGCCTGCTATGTCTTGACAGAGCAGGTACCAGTAAATAATCAGGAAAAGGTTTTTAATCCCCAAAAAGACTGGTTACTATCTATTGTTTGCATAATTAACAATACATGATTAATTTAATTGTTAGCCAACCAGATAATCAAAAGTAATGATGAGGCCTTTTCAAACTATCACCGTCAAATCAGTTTTGAAATCAACACAGGTCAACTCCATGTTGTTTCAGCTAAATTGCAACATGGTTCAAATCCACTCTTTATTCACAAGCTCTGTGCAAAATAAATGAAGTTTTGAATCCGTGCGCTGTGTGATAATTTCACTCCCCTGCCAGAATCCTACATCGATCTAAGTGTTAAACTCCAATACTAAAGTCTGCAGCTGGGGCAACGCACACTCAGCATTGATAATAAAATGAAACCAGGAGTGTTCACAGCTTCAGACGCATGTTGGAATTTTTTACATGGATTGAAAACTCTCAATCAACCTTTACAGCAAGGTTAGATTTGGCACGGATAGAGCCCTTTAAACATATATATCAACACCATGTAAAAACGCTGTAGCATCAAAAGGTCGAGATTACATGGATCAGACTTACCCGACAAAGACTTTCTGCTGTGTAAAAAAGCCAATAGAGAGCTGAAAAATGCTTTGAAGGGCTCTTAGTGCTTGCTTAAAATCATAAACCTGTTCAAAAGCGCCAACATATGAACATGGTGTTACCGCAAACACTAAAGCTCGGTTCATACGAATTGAATTTTGCTGACGCGATAATCCGTACACGCCACCTTTCCAATTGTGACGCAAGGAAATTTGCTTCGCAGGAGGCATTCACAGGAAGTATTGAACCGGGCTTTACATCGGGATTTGCCTCTAAGATGGAATAACTCACCTTCTTGGAATGGAACACCTTGCCGTTGACGGAGACCTCAAAGTAACCGGAGACACCAGGCGTTGACTCCCCTGCCTAGTATCAGCCAAGAAAAGAAGAAAATACACGGTGAATGCTACAAACAGTAGACTGTGCAAGTCTACCTCAGTGAATGCTACAAACAGTAGACTGTGCAAGTCTACTCAGTGAAGGCTACAAACAGTAGACTGTGCAAGTCTACCTCAGTGAATGCTACAAACAGTAGACTGTGCAAGTCTATGTACCTCATTGACTGCTATCAACAGTAGACTGTGTAAGTATACCTCAGTGAATGCTTCAAACAGTAGACTGTGCAGTCTACTCAGTGAATGCTACATAGTACAAACAGAAGACTGTGCAAGTCTACTCATTGACTGCTATCAACAGTATATTGTGCAAGTCTAAGACAAAATGAACAATGCAAGATAAATTCAACAAATAAAAAAAACATGAAAATAAAACTTGACCTCTGGATTGCTTACAACCATTTAAAAATTTTGCCCACCTGAGTTTCATTTTATCATAAAATGTAACGATTGCACAAATTTGGGCATGATTTGCAAATAGGCAAGAGCCCATTTGCCCATTAACCCATTAACCTCACACCCAGGGCCAGTGATTTTAGCATCGGGCTAACATGTACACATGGTGTAGGCTTTAATAGCAATTCAGGCTATGGGTACTGGGTTCTTTTTGAAGGACACAAAACACAATGTCCAACGATTCACAATAAACTCACACAGTTTGAAGATAATGATGGTAGAAAGCTTCCCTGAAAACACTACTTGCTGAGGTGCTGTAGCTTTTGAGAAATGAGTAAAACCTGTCACGAAAATAATTGCGTCTCAGGGGACGAAAATTACTTAACGACACTAGACACTATTGGTAATTGTCAAAGACTGGTCTTCACAGTTGGTGTATCTCAACAATGCATAAAATAACAAACCTGTGAAAATTTGAGCTCAATCGGTCGTCGAAGTTGTGAGATAATAATTAAGGAAAAAACACCCTTGTCACTTGAAGTTGTGTGCTTTCAGATGCTTGATTTTGAGACCTCAAATTCTAAATCTGAGGTCTCGAAATCAAATTCGTGGAAAATTACTTCTTTCTCGAAAACAACATTACTTCAGAGGGAGCTGTTTCTCAAAATGTTTCATACTATCAACCTCTCCCCATTTCTCGTTACCAAGAAAGGTTTTATGCTAATAATTATTTTGAGTAATTACCAATAGTGTCCACTGCCTTTAAGCATGTAAAACGTATTTTTCATGACATTGTTTTACTCATTTCTCAAAAACTACAACACCTCAGCAAGTAATATTTTAAGGTCAGCTTTCTACTAATCTTCAAACAGTGTAATTTTAATGTTTATCTGTGGACATTGTGTTTCGTTTTACAAAAAGTACCCAAATCCTTTTATTCACAATTCTGTATATCTGATTTTTTTCAAGGGCAAACAAATTGGAAATCAGACTCAAGTATGAAGAATATCATGCCAGACATTGTGCACCGAAACGTACCCAGTCTACTCATAGAGTCCTGATGGAGTCCATGCGTGGACGGACTCAGTGTGTAGACAAATAAAAGACAAACAAGCAGCCAAGGCTAGCTTTTAAAGAGTTCTTTGTTTAGTGCAAACTGATACATAAAATCATTGAGAACATTTTATTTTGATGCATTGTATTGTGTACTTACAAAGTCCAAGTCATCCTCACCAAGCTCGTCAATGATCTCAGACTTTAGGCGGCGGTACTGTATGGGGAAACAAAATCATCCAAGTCAGAGTTAAATCAACTGAACAGAAAATAAGGAACTGGAAAAAAGGGATAGTTACTGTAGATCCAACTTAAGTTTATCACATTGTCTATGTTCCGTCCCAACTATTTAAATTATCCAACTATAGTTATAGGAGTGATTGACCAAAGGGTCAACCCAACTAACACTCAGGTTGGGACTGGTCCCAACTATATTTAAGGGATTGTCTATATTGGGGTGCACTTTGGGGCGGAACATCTGCAAGTATACTGTTAGCGTTAATTTATTTCCCGTTTTAGTACCATAAAACATGTTTTTTTGAGAAATAATTTACAAAAAACATAGGCCTACCAATAATAAAACAGAATAACAGAAAAACTGTTCTATGGAAAAGATTATGTTAAACTCAAATTTAATTTATATAAATCAATTTTTACTTCTTACAACATTCAGTAATTGTTCTACAAAAGAGAGTATCATCAAAAAAACAAAACTACCACAAAACCCAATTCATAGATCTGTTTCTTTTATAATAAGAGGGCTGCATGCAGTGCATGTAACTTAATTATTTTTTACAGGGGTCCTTCACAGTTATAATGAGCTGTTTAAAAAAAGGTATGTTCGTAAAGTACATTGTAGTTTCAGACAGGCCTGTGATGACATGGCGAGGTCATGGCCTATTAAAGTTGCCCCGGGTTTTGGCCTGGGAGCCACTTCAAAAGTTTCCTATTGCCTTGTCCTCTCAAAGAGGAAGTTACATGCATGTTCAAAGTTAAATATCTTTAAACTAATAAAAACAGATACTGGAGTGAAAGTAATTACCCTGGAACCGTACCCTCATCCACCGCTGAAAAAAAGAAAAGAAACCAAAACAAATGTTATTATTGATATTGCACAGTATCACTATCTATGATTATCATGAATGAATGCAAAATACAGTGGGCGACGATGGATTATAGATATTTCTGTAAACCTAAAACTAAATTTTACAAATTTTCAAATAAAAATTACAGGGCTGACATAACTGTATGGGTCTCAGAATATGTTTGCTAAATATCGAGACATCATTCAATCAAGACTGTGTATAGCTCAATCCCATGGTTGACAAATTATTATCAAAGTGCAGTTTTAAGATTGAGCGCACATTCTTAAGAATTGAGCCTTTACCCGGCTATATCAATAGCGGATTATGCTCAATTGAGCAACACAATTTGTAATTGTAAAGGCGCTGATAGTGCTATAGCCCCATGATGAAATTAAGGAAAATCCTTGGCTTGGTGGTTTCAAAGACCAAAGATGAGTGAATTAGTATAAAGTAAAGACAAATTGACATGCAAGACGGACAGGAAAATAAGGAAGTATCCAGGTATCCAACGTTCAGACAGGCAACCTCACTTTGTTTGCAAGTTCCTGCCTCACTCACTCACTGGACGGAGTCGTGGGAATGGCTCGAGGGATATTCTTTTATTTCTACCTAGAATTCTAGCTTGAACCAGGATTTGTTAAACCGCACACTTGCTCCAAACTGCTCACTATATTCACAATACTCACCAGTAGAGAACGTGCACCTTGACTTTCCCCATGTTGGTGAAGTTTGTAAACTATTTTCAGAGTTCCAAATGAGATTTAACGCGTTCCCTCTACTGCTGCTTTGCCTGTTGTTTTGTGATTGATCGCGTTATGTTCCGGTTATATTACGCTGCCCGCCCGAGTATCGATCAATATCGAGTATTCGTCTAAAATCGAGTATTTGTCTTTTGGGGGTCACGTCTTGAGCTCTCTGATCTTTTGCGCGCGCATGGTATGGGGGTTTGCTCTGTGGGTTTGCTCTAGTTTTACAGGGGGTGCAGAGTTGAATAATCTTGCCATCAAGCGAACTCGGCAAACTCCCACAAAACAAGCAATGCTGGCAACTGCCAATCCCTCTATAAATTACACATTATCGATAAATTGTGATTCAGTAGGCCCGGACGACAAAATTTATGCTATAATCATTGTGAAATCATTGGTTTCTTCCGGTTCCTCCATCCAGTGTTCAAATCAATGAGGAAGAAAATTTTAAAAACTTATTCTGGCGAATATTTTCTTTCGCTTAAAATGATGAGACGAGATAGATTGGGGGTGTATGTAAGAGGCTGACCCCGGCCCCCATGTATCATAGCGGGACCATGGAGTCTAGTTTATTGTTCCATGATAGGCCAGAGACAGCGGTAAATGATGCCGAATTTATTGGGGACGGGGGGCATGTAATATTGGTAAAAACACCCTTGGGTCGACTTCTTAAAGTCTGAATAGGGCAGCCTGCAGAATATTGAGAGCTGTGACATTGCAATGTCATTCGAAAAACTACTCTGGGGCATGTTCTTGAGAAAAAGACCAAGTATTCGATACCGCAGGAAACTGTATTGTTTTGGTATCGCCATGTGAGTTTTAGGTGTGTGTGGCTGGTAGGTGTGGCGTTTGGTGGGGGTTCATCGACCCAGCTTGACTGCATTGGAATGGCATGCATGATGGACCCCCTCAGCTAGCGGAACAAAGATCTGAGAGCACAGCCCAGAGATAAGGAATAATTGTTTGAAAAGATTAGAATACATGCTAGCTACGCAGCACCCGCAGCATTAGCTCTTTTGTATGAACGTGCAATACGCACGTATAGAATTCGCCAGCAATGGTCATTATGTTCTGCTATGGTTTGTTGCGTGGGCCGGTGTCAGATGCAATTGTGTCCGCCATGCAATACTGTCCGCTCCGGACACGTTCGCATATGCAATCGTGTCCAGGGCTATGCTGAACCATGCAGCATGAATAATTCACGTATTTTATGATTGCAGCGAATACCCAACGGCCGAACATTTCCCATATGTCATTCATAACATGCACAAACGTGTTCCGTCGACCAAGGGCGTTTTGTTTTCTGCAAGGACGGTTTTGCACGGGGGCGGACACAACTGCATATGCAAATGTGTCCGGGCGGACACAATTGCGTTATGCAGCAGCGTCCGGGCGGACACGATTGCATATACAAAACAGTCCGGAGGACATTGTTATGCATAATGTCCTCCGTATAGTATTGCATATAGAGGGAAAAATGCATGCGACACCGGCTAGTTAGGTAGCCTTGAATTAAAGTGGCGTCCAATGTGGCGTCCAAACATTATTGTTCAGCCACAGTAGGCCTATGTTAAATTTGCATCGAGGAAAGAATATCAATTTGGTTTTTACCCATACTATGTGTTAGTACTGTATACTTTCCCGAGTCCTGTGAAAAAAATATCACAGACATTTTACTCAGGGTTGATTCGAACCCACGACCTTGCAATTCTAGAGCAGTGTCTTTACCAGAGTCGAATCTATGTTTTGGAAGCGGGTGGGCCTCACCGCAAAGATAGTAGATGTTATCGGGGATAAAAAAGACATACTATTTTTGTTTTTACCCATTCACCGATGTTGTTCAGCCCATGGCGAGGTACGCAGCCTAAGTTCAATCATGGAGGAATAAATTGAATTCCTCCATGTTTCAATCATGGAGTAAATCGGCGCTGAGGCTCCTTATCGAGAGATGACAAAACTTTTTCATAGGCCTATATCCCTCTAGTCCCTGCACCGCCCGAGTTTGCTGAAAACTAATACTTCAAGATTCTTGCAGTTAATTACTGGAATCGTAGTTCAAATTTTAAAAGATAGCCACAGCTTAATTTTTATGCACAGTTTGAACCTTGATATTTGTATAAAAGTACAAGTTCGCATGAGAACAATACATGTCTCTCGTTAAACGGCTACGGTAATTTTTATGGCGAATATTTGTTTGTAAGGATAAAACGGACACAATAGCTTTTCAAGGCTTTTATCTGACTCAATGATTATACTGATTAAATGCGAAGGCGTGAGTTTCCGACAATATTATCATGAATGATGAATAAATACAGTTTCCTTTGTGTTTACTAATGAGCGTCTTGTTGGGGAAAGAGCTAAATTATTTCACCATCATTAGCTTCATTAGCTTAATAACGACTATCGAGGATTCTTTTGATGTTCCTTTTTTTCCACAAACACAAGCTAGCAAGGTTTCCTCCTACCACTACAGTATATCGATAGGCGGCTGGGCGGTCCAGTGGCTAAATGGATATATTATAGCTCTATGAGCACAACGGAGGAATCTGGAGGCATTCTTTGATGTTTGCAAACTCACTTTTCAGACCTGAGAATGTGTCTTTCTTGTCAGGCTTACTTTCCAAACACTTGTAATTAATTTGTTCAGAATGTTTAGAGCAGACAAAATTATATGAAAATATCTGGTTATAGTGTGTTTCACAGTCTTGTCCTATCCCCATTTTAAGTCCTATCGGCTATCCCCATTATTTTGTTTTCTAGTTCATCTTTAGCGCTTTCACCGCTTGTGCGTAGTGTAAGACCAGTTCAGGAAAGAACGTACTTTATAATGTTTTGAGATACAAGTCATAAGTCGTGTCATGACTTCAATTTTCTTTTCTTTTTTCCCCTTTTGTTGTATGCTCTGTATTTTCTTTTTTTCTCTGGGGCTTTTTCGTAACAAAATAAAAATAATAGGGAAACTTTTCTGTTGTCTGCCCGAGGCTCGCAATAATTGTTTTATTTTGTACGTACATTTTTCACTGTCGTATTATTATAATGCTTTTCAATGGGGATTTTTTTTCTTTCTACATACATCGATTCATATAAGAGAATCCTTAAAGAAAAAAAGAACTTTTTAAGGATGGCAACTCTATTACAGTAGGCCTATAAAAATTGCTGCCCGCTCCTTGCGTAAGACTTAACCGTTTGCCGTTATCAGCTCTCCGATCGGATATCCCGACCATTATGATTGTCTAGCGCCCTCAAGTGCTAGGATAAGTAGGGGCGGTGGAATTGGTACATTTTAGCGCGCGGCTCAAGTTCGTTGGCTCGTTAGTTGGGTTTGTTTGTTGTTATGTTTTTACAAAGATGAACAACTTAAAATTCTTTGCACTTGTTTCTACAAGTGAAAAACCACTGGAAATTCAGAAGGTCGTAGCAACTGCTGAGAGTGATGCTGGAAAATTTGATGGGTGAGATTGTTTTTGTCGGATGTTTTTTGTGATGACTGTTGAAGTGTTGTGGTAGTCCACCGTCCATCCTCATCAGCCATACATTGTGTTTAGGTAACGCTGAGTGAGTGGAAAGGACATGCCTGTGTGACACATGCGTCTACTCTAACTTCTTGTAACTGTACAGTAGACATGTTTAGGGAATTCCATGTTAAGACCTGCCTTACTGCTTCGCTACCAACTACTTTATTACAACAAATAATCGAATCCATAGAATATTTATAATTATTATAGGGGATAACTTTCCGTATATGGCGCCACCACCTTTTCACTCATTTTTACAAAAAGGCATACATGTATCTCATTGAGGTAAATTAGAATTAGATACTATCCTATATTATTATTTATATCAGGCTTCCAGAGGCAAAAATATATGAGCGTATTGAATGTTTTACACACAGTAGACCCAGCAGTGACTGGGGCGCTAGTATTAAGTATATAGTAGATTTCCCTTTTTCGAAATTTTGACATAATCGGTCAGCTAGATGATCTTTTTTCGAAATTTTGACATAATCGGTCAGCTAGATGACCGATAATGTCAACATTTTGAAAAAAGGAATCTAGCTAGCGCCCCAGTCACTGGGTATAACAGGATACTATTTGCAATAACTACTAAGGTATTTCCCTGCTTCCGACAAATGGTGAAGCCTTTATTTATACTTTATAGTTTCTAGAACTTGTAATGTAGAAGTAGGTAAAGGGCACCCTTTGAAGAAATTGTAAATTTCTACTGGAGCTTTTCAAAAGGGCACCAAGGCAAGACATGAAGGCATTGAGGCAATCGCCTACTTTGTTGCCTTTGTGAAGTATCAGGCCTGTATCATGTATTCAGTGTTTTTGTTTTGTTCAACAGTGGGCAGCATGATTTTGAAGGAAGCATACCTCTTCCACTTCCTCAATTTCTGCTCATCTTTTCCGTGGGTGATTGGCCGTCAGACTCTCACTGCAAAGAGATGAATGCTCAGATCCATCTGGGCAAAGATTTGGAACCATTCTACCTCGGCACACTTTCAAAAGAAAACAGGTAATTGTTTAGCCTCCACTACTCAAAAGGGAAACAAAATAACTAAAAAGTTGAAAATATAAAAATAATATTGATAAAAATATCTATTTAAAAAAAACAGTTTCCATGTCACATAGATCACAGAGCAGTGTACAATTAAAAATCCACAAGTTTTTAAGATATATAGGTGTGTACTAAGAAATACAGAATGTTGCAAAAATAAAATTGAAAGCGACGCGCACTCGCTTAATAATGTCACAAACCCATCACTAACTAAGCAATGGTCCTTGACCAGACTTTATCTATTCTGATAATGATAAGTTTTCTTCTGAAATAGAGCCCTCTGTTGGCAAGGTGTTTGGAGGGATGATCTATACGTACGAGGCATCCTAATGTCAGACGAGGGACAACCTGGCCTTCTTTTGGTCACACCCAGTTTGGAGCAAAAAGACAGTGGTCAGGTCAGGTGCAGTTATCAAGGTGAGATGAAATGTGTAAAAACATTCTTTGTTTATAAGTTTGTTAGATTAGCAAATAAATTTACTGGTCATTTTCAATAACGAGTATTTAAACAAATGTATACTGTGTCTCTGCCACTGTAACAGTAGAAACATCCTACAGTTGCACTCAGTCCTTCTTCACTTTTATCCACTACTTCTTGTCCTCAGCGAGCATCCTTAGCTCCTTCAGTTTCTTTCCGGATCTCAGTGTCCCCTGCATCTTAAAGGTCAGACCAAAGTAGACTGAGTAGGTTAGAACAATGTGGACCTTCTACCTCTTGGCTCCTACTATGGTGAATTCCATTCCAATGCTCTCTGCGCAGGTGTGTCTCCTGGCATCCGCAGCACTTTGGCCAAACATAGACCACCTTTGTTGGCCTGCTTCCACAGACAGTGGTGTTGTGTTGCACATTTTGTACAGTGCCTTGTTGGAGATCAGGCCCAATTTCATTTTTGCTTACCATAAGCAAAGAATTGGCGCTTGCGGAAGCAGGGAATTATGCGCTTTAGTTTGTAGGAAATTTTGGCTTGTGTGCAGATACTATGTGGTACTAAGCATTCTTCGCTTACACAGTTTTACACAGCTAGCGCAGAAATTCGGCGTTGCAAAGTAAGCAGAGAATCAAGAATGGTGTTCATAAGCGCAGTTTTTGGTGGTAAGCAGAGCCGTGAAATTGGGCCCAGACTGTTAGGCTATTGGTGTCTAATGAAAAATATTAAAAGCACCTTGTTATTTAATATTCATATTTGTTTTGTAAAAAAAAAAAACACAGACCTATCCTCAAAGACTTCCCCTGCAGACGTGACCTTCGACCCGATGGATGACTTTGAGACATCTCAGACAGAATCTCAGGTGATGGATTTGACTTTGGACGTTGAACCCCTGAGAATAAGAGATAACGTCAATACAGGGAAAAGTGATACCCCGAACACCAAGAGTAGACTCAGACAGCGGCAGACAGAAGTTACCCCAGAGGTATCGTGTTGTTTAAGACCTTTGACTTTCTTTGGTATACCCTGCTGACGAAGCCAACATTTGTTGAAGTATTTGTCTTGTCCTTCTGTGTGTGGGTGTGTGTGTGTATGTGCAATCATTGTCTGAGAGTGGTAACCATTAATTTATCAATTTTCCTCTGGTGAGGGGCACTTTTATGAGGGAACCCCAGCAAAAGCAGAGAGCACCACAGCAATTGCTGTGGGTGTCGCTGGACATTTAATGCTTTTCAACACACCATTCGCATTTTCCTGAGGATTATGTTCCATTAATTCACATTTTAAAATAAATCAATATCTTCATAATGTCATTTTTTTATTGTTCCACTCCAATTTGTTGGAAAGGCATAAAATAGAACTATTGTGTCTTATTCATAAGAAAGAATCTGAATTGACAAACACCCATGACTAGCGGCTCATGTACCACATGTAACTGGTGCCCTGTTAATTTTTGCTCACCAAAAAGTTGTATGTAATACTTTTCTTAAACAGGTCTATAAGAATTGAGCCCAGGTCTTTTTCCATGATATACAGAAAACAAGAGGTTAATCTGAGATTTTTTTTTTTTTTTAAAGGTTACGCCACAGCTCTCTCGGGCACCAGTCATATCCAAGTCCAGCAGGAAAAAACGCAAGACAGATGAGGACCAGTCGACGCCCAGTCCTAGGGGTAGGGCTAAACGATTGCAGCTGAAAAGGACGCCAGCGAGTGCTAAAAAAGAAAGCCCCGCCCCTTGTAGGACACCCAGTAAGGCAAACTGCGACCAAGGTAAAGGAATAACCAAAGCAATCAACCCACTGCCCCACAGTGTGTGTTTTTTACTCCCACAGTTCAACTTTTGTATAAATACCAGTATTGTTAAATCTGTGAGATTGCAACAACATGACACAAAAGATTGTATAATAATTTTAATATTTACTTCTAAAAACCCTTTAAAAAAATGATGGAAAATATCCTTAAAGAGGAGCTTCAATTTGATAAAGACATTTTATTTTTGATGATTATTTTACATCATATTAATTTTTCCTAGTATTTTTAATAAGATGAACATTTCCTGATAAGTTAATGCTTTTTTTTTTTTTTTTTTATCTCACACAGTTTGCTCCCACAAAATGGTCAGGCAACTCAATTTAATCATAGGGTCAATTTGTTTTAGATTTTGAAACTTATTTTTCCGTTCTCCTTTTAATGTTGATGGCCTGTCCATGTACATAGTCCCCAGTGCCAGATGGGGTCATTCCATGTGTTCAATCAGCAACAATCAAGCCTTGGTGATAGGTGGTCAAGGAGAACAACAGGTGCTGAGTAAAGACAGCATTTGGCTGTTGGACACCGGTAAGAACAGGGTCTGATTTCATGGCTCTGCTTACTGCAGAAGTCTGTGTGGTGAGCAGAGCCATGACATTGTCCCCAGATGCCCTTTAATTTAATGATTCTTAGGTTGGATAACCTGTGTCTGTAAAACAATTTGCATTCTGAGGGCTGACAGCTGTGCAATCAAATTAACAGTGTTTAAAGTGAGGGTATATACCTTTGGTATAATTAATGACCATAAAAAAATTACTTGGTAAAAGCACGGCAGCTGCTGATAGTGTTAAACATTTTGAGAATCAATTCCCATCAAAGGAATGTGGTTTAAGAGACAGATCTGCTCTATTAATGCAAAGGTCGTACGTTGCCAATCCCACCTGACTGACTTGTTCACAGAACTTGGAAAAAAATACTGAGTAGCAGTTAAAAACAAAATTATTTTCTTTTGCCAACAATAAAAAGATATGAAAAAATTCTTTTAAAGGCAGTGGACACTATTGGTAATTACTCAAAATATTGGTTAGCATTAAGCCTTAGTTGGTAATGAGTAATGGGGAGAGGTTGATAGTATAAAACATTGTGAGAAACGGCTCCCTCTGAAGTGACATAGATTTCGAGAAAGAAGTAATTCTCCACGAATTTGATTTCAAGACCTCAAGTTTAGAATTTGAGGTTTCAAAATCAAGTATTTGAAAGCACACAACTTCATGTGACAAGGGTGTTTTTTCTTACATTATTATCTCCCAACTTCGACGACCAATTGAGTTCAAATTTTCACAGGTTTGTTATTTTATGCATATGTTGAGATACACCAAGTGAGAAGACTTGTTTTTGACAATTACCAATAGTGTCCACTGTCTTTCAATTTGTCAGAATTTTAACAAGAATCAAGTCGATCATCTAGTTTCAGTTAACAATGATGCCTCCATTTAGGGTAAATTTCTTCCTCTCTATCTGAGTCTGTCTCTCTCTCCTCGTTTTTACATCAGAAAGTAAGACATGGTGTGTTCCCGGCATGACTAAGATAGAAGCCAACAAGCCACAGAATAGAATGGGCCACACTGCAGTGTACGACCCAATGGTCAAGTGTGTCTATGTGTTTGGAGGATCCAAGAATCTCAGATGGTTTAATGATGTCCACGTCTTGGACATTGAATCTTGGAGATGGTCACATGTTGAAGTAGGTTTTACCATCTGTTGGGATCTTAAGTGACCTATTATATTATATAGGTCAACTTCAGCAAAACATAGTCAAGTTTTTTCTAACATGCATTTACATTCATGCATGTTTCCCAGGGCAAGAAGGCTGTGGTCTCCGTGTAATTCCACATCGGATAGTAGTCCTTAATTATTTTCAACCTCTTCAGGTAGATTAAGCAGGAAAGTTTTTTTTCTTCAGAAATAAGCCCGGTTCATACTTCCTGAGAAAGCGAATGCGAATTTTTGTGACGCAACAATCGGTACGCACTCCATTTCCATTTGTGACGCAGAAATTCACTTCGCTCGAAGCATTCGCAGGAAGTATGAACCGGGCTTTAAGCAGTCTTACAAATTCCCTAATCCACTCTGCGACAGTAGAATAAATAGCAGGAAAAGTTCTCTTAAAAAATATCACAGCAAAGTAAGTAAAATTAGAAACAGTGTGGAAACATCAGGAATGATACTTTTGTTAGTAATTTCTGTAAGCTATAAGATATCCTAAAAAGTAGCTGTTGTTCAGTAAGCTTCCCTTCACCATTCACTTTGCAGGCCCAGGGACGAGCACCCACAAGGGCTTATCACACCAGTACCATCTACCGCAACGAGATGTTTGTCTTTGGTGGTGTGTACCCTAACCCTGACCCTGAGCCTGACGGCTGCAGTGACCAACTACTTATATTCAACCCAGGTAAGAATCCATCAGTATGTTAGGTTAGGTTCAATGGATCGAACATGCTGTCATTCATTGAGTAGTGACCAACTACTTTTCTTCAACCCAGGTAATAATCCATCGATTTGTTAGGTTTGGTTCAGTGGATTGAACACCCTGTCATTTATGGATTTGTGCAATTCATAAATGTAGATGTAAAAGCAATGTTTGTATGAGAGAGATTGGCTGTTGCCAGCTTGGTTTTATGTCCCATTGTGGGAGTTTGCCGAGTTTCCTTGATGGGAAGGCCTAAACTCACAAAATGAGTTGCATCTTTAGCGTGGGATGGGGTGGATGATTTAACCTGGTGTTAAGACTAGTCTTATCTAGCCTTGCTCAAGGCAGTCGAATTATTTACTCCGAAAAAAGACCGCCGCTGTATAAAAACTCACCCGTATTCACTGTGCGTCACATCGCACGACACGATGCCCCCGTACACTATCCGCATGCGTCGGCCGTCAGGCCGACAGCCTTGTAGGGTCTGTGTTGAAGCCACTGACCTCATTACTATAATAAGCGAAGAGTTCCCACGGTCAGCTCATTACCATAATGCCCGCAAAAGACAAGACATGTTTACATCACACACCACCACCACAGACGCTCAGCGAGCATGATAGGATCCAAAGGTCGTGATAAGGGAAGTGCGTGATTGGACGTCAAAATGAATAATTCATTTGCCTCACATCCTGTGTTGTCTGATAGGTCCGACGAAAGATATACATATTCATGGACTGCATACTAGCATATCCGAGAGCCCCCCCCCCCATTTTTTTCCACTAGTGGAAATTTTTTCATGAAACACATTCAACCCGGAAGTTACAGACCCGACAAGGCTTTCGGCCTGACGGTCTCCGCATGCGGTTAGTGGTACGAGTGCGGATGACTTGTGTGCACAGTGGTCGTACGATGTTACAGTGTGTATACGGGTGGGTCATGCGGTGTGATCGCACGCACCACGCACAGGGTATACGGGTGGCGTCTTTTCGGAGCGAGTAATGCGACTGCCTTGAGCAAGGCTTAGTCTTATCTCGAGTTAGGATTAGCCTTACGTTTTTAATATCTCCTAGGACTAGTCTTAATTTTCCTAACTCTTTGTGAAATCGATCCATGAATTAGTCTCTAACCATTGACATAGTGTAAAAGCTTTTGCAATCTTAGCGTGAGGTTATAATTGATATGTAAAATTTGTCTCACTTTTAGAAGTGCTCCGTTGCAAAATGAGTGCATTACAAAACTGAGCTTGACCTTAGCACCACCCCTCTTAATCATTAAAGCCATTGGACCCTTTCGGTAAACAGTGTTGTCCAAGGCCCAAACTTTGTGTACCACAACTTCTATATCAAATAACAAACCTGTGAAAATTTAGGCTCAATCGGTCATCGGAGTCGGGAGAAAACAACGGAAAAACCCACCCTTGTTTCCGTGCGTTTCGCCGTGTCATGACATGTGTCTAAAATAAATCCGTAATTCTCGTTAACGAGAATTTATATTGTTTTGCTGTTTTCTCAAAAAGTAAAGCATTTCATGGAATAATACTTCAAGAGAAGTCTTTCACCATTGCCTTCTGTTAACCCTGTAAGTTATTTGTAAATCTGTGAACTTTTATTTTTTTTTCTGAACCGAAAGGGTCCAATGGCTTTAAGGGGATTAAACATTCTGTATTCATTAATTTTATTTTCATTTTTCTTGCGTTTTACTCCATCAGCCTCTGAGAGTTGGTATGAGCCGTTGGTTACCGGAAAGAAACCCAAACCTCGATCGGGGTAAGTTTAATAGCAAACCTTTACAGTCTTAAAAGTATCTTCCTCAATGTTTTGAAGACCAATAGTTATCTGTGAAGGTAGAGATGGTTCTTGCGATTGAAATAGCTTGGTGTGATCCCGAGGGAGCTAAGATGGTTTTACGAATGAAACAAATGGCCCAGTAACTTACCAGGCGTAGGAGCGTAAGGAGCGTCACTGAGTGACGGATTTACGCGCTATATCAGAAGTAACTATACTTGTCCATGAAGACACTAGCTCCTCTAAATTTTCTTCAATATCGTTAAATTCTTCCAAACCCTTCCAAAAAATTCACATTATTTTCTTGCAGGCATTCAGCCACACTCCTCGATGACCAGTTAGTTATATTCGGCGGATGGGACGCCCCAGAATGCTTTAATGACGTACACTGCCTCGACCTCAGTGAGTATATTATGCAATTCAACCCCAGGAATTTTCAAGTATCACAGTTAATATTCAAACCTCACTCTAAATATGCAAATCATCCCTATAACTTTTCAAACCTCCCATGAATATTCAAATCAACTCTAACTGTTTTTCATTTGTTTGCCAGCTCTGTTTGATTATGAGAATATTCAAGTGATTGGATCTCCACCTTGTCCGCGTAGGTAGGTTGAATTAATACATGTAGTTTTACTGCCAGTGTAGTTTTTAGGAAGACGTTGTGCAAACATGTTGTATTTCTGTCTGTGACGGCCAGGAAACACATAATTTTTCAGTTTCTTCAGTGACTTGATTTATTCATTTATTCACACATCTCAACCCCAGATTAAGCGCCTTGATTTTCAAATTGATCCAATTGGGTAATTCTACTCTGTTATGTCGGGAGAAAGACTTGTCTTTACACTTCTGTGTTATTTCTCCGACAGATTTTGTGATCAAAGAGAATAAATCTTCAGCAGAAGAGAAAAGTTTCCACAACCATTCTATTCAACCCTGTTCACACTTTAAAAGAAGGTTTAGATTAACTCATTACAGATCTAGGATTTGAGGCATTGCATGGTGAGGTATCAATATATATTTGGTTTGCGGTAACACCATGTGTGTACCTACTTGCCAGGTAGAGTTTGTTCTTAGAGAACTCTCTTGCATTTATTCTACTGCCACGGAGTAGATAATCGGTTTCGGGAGACTTCTCAGTCTCCTGACGATGACTAGAGCAAGCTAGTCAAAACGTTGAGACCAATTCAGAAATTACTCCGCGGAAGTACAGTTAATTTTGATCCTATAAGCTAAAGTAGTAGTCCAAGTCTATTTTCTATACCATCTGCCCTGGTAATAGTTAAAAGCAGGACGGTTCTTTTCAGAACAGAGAAGTCTCCCGAAACCGATTATCTACTGCAGTAGAATAAATGCTAAGAACAAGCTCTACATGGCAAGTAGATATGGTGTTACCACATGGTGTTACCGCAAACCAAATATATATCATTACAGATCCATAACATGGCCACATAATGCAACTGACAGTTTCAGACACTTTTTTTCAGGATATTATTTTATCACAAAGATTAATACACATTTGTTTGGTTTCCATGGTCACAGTTGGCATGCCTCGGCTGCTATGCCTGGCAAGCGGATTTTCATCCATGGAGGTTTTGATGGCGACATGGCAATGACTGATTCTTTCATTTTTTGTTTAGGTAAGCATTTTTGTTTTCCCATTGAACGTAATAGTACTAGTAAATCATATTTGTAAACCTTATATCACTGCGAAAATTCTACGCTCTATTAGGAATAGAAAACTTTAAGTTATATATATAAATATAAATACCAACATGTTAATAATAGTTGTTACTGATAAACAGTGAATAGTTAACTTTTGAGGTGATTTTTGACTTGTTCAACCCTGACTGCCTCCATGCCATTCCAAAGTTTAGCTGCAGCTACTTGAAATGAGTGAGCTCAAAAAGATTCTGTCACAGAGGTGGAATTTCTGAGAAGGGACTTTGATACTTGAAGGAATGCATTTGTGAATTATGTCCTGGAGGTAACCTGGGCTGTGCCTTGTAAACAGTGAAAAGTTAGGAGGAGTAATTGAGTACGTCAAAGGCAGGAAGGGTGATTTCGGAGAAGTTTCTGCACTAACCATGATGGATCCAATTAATTTGGCTTTTCAAAGAGCAATGTTTCTTTTAAAATTACACAAAACAAAACTTGTTATTTTTCCCAAGAGATCAACTTTTTGGCAGCTCAAATATTCAAGAGAGAGTTTGTAGTCCACCTGTAGCTGGACACAGATCTTCATTCCTTTTCCCATTTTGATTGTGGCTTCTCATCAAAATGCATGACAGCTCAATTTTCAAGAGAAAGTTTGTAGTTTTATGTTTCAGCCACCTGTAGTTGGACACAGGTCTTCATTTCTCTTCTCGGTTTGATTGTGGCTTCTCTTCAAAAAGCAAGATTTGCTTTTAAAATTACAGAAAACAAAGTTGTTATTTTTCCAGGAAATAACCCTTCTTGGTAGCTCAAACTTTCAAGAGTGTTTGTAGTTTTATGTTCCAGCCACCAGTAGCTGCACAACAGGTCTTAATTTCTCTAACCATTTTGATTGTGGCTTCTCATCAAAAAGCAAGAATTGCTTTTAAAATTACCTAAACAAAAAGTTTGTCGAGGAGATAAACCCTTTTTGGTTTCTCAAACTTTCAAGAGTGTTTGTAGTTTTTATGTTCCGTCCACCTGTAGCTGGACACAGGTCTTCATTCCTCTTTCCATTTTGATGTGGCTTCTCATCAAAAAGCAAGATTTTCTTTTAAAATTACAGAGAAAAAAAAAAAGGTTTTCGCGGAGATAAACCCTTTTCGGTAGCTCAAACTATCAAGAGTGTTTGTAATTTTTATGTTGCAGCCACCTGTAGCTGGACACAGGTCTACATTCCTCTTCCCATGACACCATGTGCTGGCCACACCCTCATCACTCTCAATCAGAAGTTCAGAGACGATGGCGGTAAGGACAAGGAGAACGAGACAATAGAAGATGACAGGAGACAAAGACTGATGATATTCGGCGGCGGGAACAACGAGGGAGTCTTCTCCAACAAGCTGAAGACATTCAAACTTGAGCTTGCCTAGTAATGATTACGTTGCCTGTTAAGAGTCCATGTCATATCTTTGTATTCTTGATAGATCAGGATTTTTTTAACCGCGTGCGGTAAGTTACATGTTTGCAAATTCATCACGAGTAGCAGGCCTGATACTTCCAGGAGGCAACATAAGGTTCCATGCCCCTTGGTCATTGCCTTGGTGCCCTTGAAATGCTGCAGTAGAAATGTACAATTGTACAATTTTCCTCATAGGGTGCCTTTACCAAGGAGAAAATTCCTTGGTGCCTTTGCCCTTTCAAAAACGAAGCATGCAGGCCTACGAGTATCCTGTATTTTCTTTCCACAGGGCTTGGTGGAACCATGAATTCTACCTCCATGGTGTGGTGCTAAACATATATTGGTACTGTTCCTAAACTTCCTGTTCAGATAGGTGATGTAGTTCCAATTAAGCCATGCCGTCGCCATGCAAACTGGCTCCACTGATTTCCAGAAGCCCATACAAGTTGCATTGACTTAGTTTTTCTCTGATGGTTTATGCACGCAAATTTGTATAACGCAACTTTTGACATCGTTTCTCAAAGACTACAGGTCTTCTCAGAACTAAAAGTTTTGACAATGAAATTTGTGTTTTTTCAAATGACACACAATTGTATGCAAGCTTAGGAGCTGGAAGCAGTGAATACTTTGGTCATGCAGCAGATACCCACACATGTGACCCAACATAACAGCTGTATTTCTGCTGCAGCTTTAAGCTGTTAAATCATGTACTTTAAGTCTGAGGTGGATTTCTTGTTTTTGAACAAAAATCTCCTTTTATAGTTAGAAAAGTGGCAGAAATTCCTAAACACTAATCAACCATATTTGGGCTGAATGGTCTTATAATCGGTATCCCCACCGAGTTATAAACTTTTATCCCTATTGTGACCTTCTCGTAATAAATGTATCGGTGCTTCCATTAAGGAAATTTTGTGTAAGTTACAATCCAGAAATTGAGGATACTAGTGTTCCAAATTGGGAAGCTCTTTGGTAATATTGGTCTTGAAAGATTCAATCAATCTGTTTTTGTTTTTGTTTTTTTAATCAAAGACGTTTTTTTTAGCGAATTTTAATTTACGAAATGATGTTGCTGAGGTTGTAGTAGATATGTAACTTTTGTTGATAAATGATCAACCATACGTTTAACTGTTTATTTCCACATGGATTGGTTTGTATAAATCAGTTTTGTTTTTATTTGACAAGATTTGTTTGATCGTGTAAATTCTTTTACCTCTTTAATAAAGAGGGCTCTAAGTTCAAAATTTGTTTTGTGATCCACTGATTTTCCAATAGATAGTGTCTTTAAAGGCAATGGACACATTTGGATTGTCAAAGACCAGCATTATTACTTGGTGTATCCCAACAAATGCATAAAACAACAAACCTGTCAAAATTTGGGCTCAATTGGTCGTTGAAGATACAAGAAAATAGTTCAAGAAAAAAACAATGTTTGTGTGCTTTCAGATGCCTAATAAAGGGCTCCAGGCCTGAAGTCTTTTATTATTTGAGTGAGAAATTACCTCTTTCTCAAAAATGATCTCACAATGTTGTATATTATCAACAGCTCCCCTTTGTTAAAGGTTAGGTAAGACACTTGTAATTTCCCTCCACTTTCATGAGGACTATTTGAAAAAAAAAAGTGAAGATCACAAAACTTGATTTGGCCTTGGAGCACCTCTTTTAGACTTGTACCAGATTTCAGGCAACTGCTTTGCAGCAAATGGTGCTTAAAAAGCAATCTACTAAGCAGAACCTTGTTGGGTACCAGTCACAAACAATATACATTTTTTTTGGAAAATTGTGTTTGGTATCAAATTTTAATCAAAGATGTTTGATTAAAGATGTTTCATCAAGTTTGTTTCATCAACTTTTTGCACACTTAAAAGCCAAGAAAGAATCGTGTTGCTGAGGTTGTAGTTAATAGTTAACTTTTTTGATGAATGCAAACAATTGGGAATAGTTCCATTTCTACCTGAGCAATTTTTGGCTATTTATTTCCACTCTTTCAGTGCATGGTATTTTAAATGGTAGGCCTTACCTGCAGGTACCTGTTAAACAAGTTTATTTGTGCTTAGAGGCATTCTGTTTGCATAGGCGTTTCCATGAATTTTGGCCAAGAACAATGAGTATCTTAACTTTTCTCAGGTGACCTAAACTCGGGCTTGCAATTAATGTTTTTTAGCAATATTTTGTACTTTTTTCTTAACAGTATGAACAAATACAAAACAAAGTTTGTAAAGCAGGTCTCATAAACGTGTCAGTTATTAACAAGTGTCTGGTTTTCAGAAGTTTCCAAAAGCTACATGTACCTTGAGCATTTAAACCCGGGCCTGCAAGCTGTGTTATCCAGGAATTTCCAAATTTTGCCAAATCTCAACCCTGTTTTAAGAATCCAGAAGTCTAGAATACTTGCGTGTTAAAAACATCCATTATCGTTTTTTAATCAGTTCAATAGAAGGGAAATAGATCAATTCAGTATGAATCTCTAAAGCTGGGCCTCCAACTTCATCTTTCGTTTTCAAGTGAAAAGAAAAACTAAATCAAGACCCTACAAAGAATGTGTTAACCGCGAGCTGATTCATTGGCCCTAATCAAAACCATGACTTGTATTGAGCTAAGGATCCAGTAGTTATTTAGAAAATGTGTACTTTCCTTACAGGGATAAGAAAGAAAACACTTGCAACGTTCAGGTAATCAATTGTGGGTGGTTGGTGGGGGATGTTCACAATTGTTTTCGTATGAAACTTCACTCAGTGATGACACATACAGGCTGGACCTCAAACGTTAAGCACTCAGTTAAATATTGTCCAATCTAATTCTCATGGTGATTCATGGTAAACTTCTTGTCAACATCATCTAATCTTACAGGCTGCGCCTTCACAGCAGCGCAACATGCATTCTAATTTCAATGCCTTTTAAGTTTTATATTAGAACAAGACACCATGTTTGGTGAACACTCGATCATCTCTGATCCTTTAGCTTCACTCAAAAACCCTAATTAAACAAATGATCCATTTGTACACAACTTGATACATATGATGTGATTCATATACTGTGAAGATGATGCAGTTGCGATGATGCATCGATCAACACAACACGCGCATGCTCTTTCCAAAGTGTGTTTTCCTCCTCCATTATGATTTAGTCTGTGTCACATGCACAGAATAACCATTGCCAATGCCTTTCGGGGAAGATCAGGTACCGCACTATACGATGATGACATTGCCAATGGCATCGTCAGTGCATGATGACAGGTACAACGTGCTGAACGTGTTTTGCGTATAACTGTATGTACCCACATGTACATTGTACATGCACATCGTCATTATGTAAACTGAATCAGAAATATAACGGTACGTCTGTATACCCTCTCAAAGTGCGCGAAATAAACCCACGTTGTGTTTACGGCGAGAACACGATGGCGGGCATTCGCGATCCCGCAAAACAATGTTTTCCTCTGCAGGAGATCAAATCAGTGGTGTCACTTTTCCGAAGCGAACTGACCGACACTTCGGAACCCAACCTGGCCATGTTGTCAATAGTGGCCGGCATGATCGAGAACGTTTTGACCAGCAACCGTGGTGCATCGTCCGCGGCCGGCGAGGCCGTTGGTGCTGTCAACAATACGGTGGGCATCGAACCCATTTTCCCCGTGGTCGAGTTGCCCAACGTGGAGGCGCTGTACTGTAAATTCGAGACGCAAATCAAGGGATCGGTGGACCTGAGTGACTACAAACCTGGATATGCCACTCGGAGTTTGATCAAGAAAGTGTCTGACATTGTTTGGAGCTCACTGACGAGGTCTTACTACAAGGAGAAGGCGCATCTTCAGTCACTTTTCAGTTTGCTCACAGGTGAGTGAGTCATCCATAAACAAAACACCACAACATCATAACATAACAACTTGAGCACGTTGAGATTTGAAGTGGGATGGGCACTAAAACTGTAGTGTCTTTTTTGTTTGGTTTGGGTTTGAGATTGGTGCTCTTCCTCGACAATTTCATGAAGTTTATGGGGATAACTTTCCGTATGGCGCCACCACTTATTCACACATTTTTTACAAAAAGGGATATCTCATTGAGGTAAATTAGATACTATTTTATTTCTTATCGAATGAAAAAGTGGTGGCGCCATACGGAAACTTTTCCGTTTATGGTTACATGTTTTTAACTGTCTATTGAATTGTTCTTTTTTTTTTATTTGTATGGACAAGTTTGTGTTTTTAATTTGGGGTTGAACATGCAAAGACAAGATAGTTTCTTTGTTCAAATAGAGCGGGGTTTGAACATGCAATCTCCGGACCAGTGCTCTACCAACTGAGCTAAGTAATATTGGTCCAGTCAGTATCCTCTCCAATGGTCCGGCCAACTAGTTCAGCGTTGAAAATCATCCATGTTTCATTTGAAATATAACTAACGTGAGAAAGCTGACGAACTAGTGAAAGGACAGACTAACTGTGGACCTATCGGCCAGTCACAAGAACGTTTAGGGCAAACTCGGACTAAGTGAAAGACAAGTTATGACCAAAAAGCAATAAAGGGAAATTATTTAAAAAGTTCAAGCCTCATTGGAATTAACGTACATCTTGCATGGAAGCCTTTCAAATGAAGTTAATATTTAAAAAGATGAGTATCCAGAACTGTGTAGTAAGTCTGGTGCCTATTGCTATACAAGTTTTTGTTTGTGTGGTGGTGCACTCTAAAGCTTGAGTGCGTGTTCATAATTTGGAAATTCTGGAAAGCTACATAAAAGTCCTGCAGTGAACTTGCCTTCGTTTAAAAATATATCAAAATTGTTTTAATTAGTAATGTTTTCATTTTGCTATTGAATCCTGACCATAGATGGTTGATCTGTGTCCAAGTCAAATAATCACTCGCAGTCACTCAACAAAAATATTTCTCTAATAAATGAACTTCCCTCCCTGCCTCCTTTGTGGTAAATGCTTAATGTGAGCAAAAGATAAATTGGTACTAAAAGTAAGCAAACAATATGTTTGAGTCCACCAGTTCCTTGGAACCAAACACTTGAAAGACAGATTAATTACAGAAAACTTAACCGTTTTCTCTATCCATCATGCAAACATCTTAATTAAACAGCACATCATTGGTAGTAATATATTAACTAAGAAGTCCTGATGGACACAGCTAGAACAAAAAACAAAGGGAAGGTGATCGCCAGTGAGGATTTTTTTCAAAAGTGTGTGGCACTCTCGGAATAAGATTCTCGGAATAGTTTTACCCGTTGTTTATCTTTGGTTTGAAAAACCCTACTCTGCAATCTGGAACATTCTAATTAGTTTTATCTTAACCGTCTGCTCACTTGGTGTACCTCAACATTATGCATAAAATAATGAACCTGTGAAAATTTGAGCTCGATTTGGTCGTTGGAGTTGCGAGATAACTAATTACTATGAAAGAAAAAACTATTTTGTCACACAAAGTTGCGTGCTTTCAGATGCTTGATTTCGAGACCTCAAATTCTAAACTTGAGTTCTCAAAAACAAATTCGTGGAAAATTACTTATTTCTCAAAAAACTATGTTGCTTCCAAGGGAGCCGTTTCTCACAATGTTTTATACTAGCAACCTCTCCCCCCCCCCCTTAATATAATAATAATAATGGAGTCTTATATAGCGCCGGTATCCGCCACAAAAAGGCGCTCATGGCGCTCGCTCAGGATACAAAATAAACAGTTCAAAAGAAAGGAACAGAAAAAGTTTGTAGAGAGTCGCTGGTCATTGCTTAACTGCAAAGAGGTGGGTTTTGAGGACAGTTTTGAAAGAAGATGCTGTATTTGCAGTCCTGATGTGGTAGGGAAGACTATTTCACTTGTTACCAGGTGAGGTTTTATGCTGATACTTATTTTGAGTAATTACCAATAGTGTCCACTGCCTTTAACAGTTCTTGATTATATTTTATCTGCGTGTTTCCTTGAATTACACAAAGACCAAGAGTTTATTTTTGCCCTGGCACTGTTCTACTATTCTAGCCATTGTACTTCATGAGATTTGTTCTCTATTCACCGTAAAACATTCTGAAATTGTTATAAAAGCAGCCATCAAGAAAGATGGCCTTGGCCTTTCAGGTACGGTATTAGGCTACATGATGTAATTAGGTGTTCGTGCTGATGCACGAACACCTATTGTTATTGCTCTGTTTTTTTTTTCTTCTCCATCTTCCTTCTTCTTCCCGTCAACTCTTATCTACAGCATAACTCAAGATTCAAGCCAAACTGAACCTTGAAACTCACCAGACAATTGAACCTCAATACGAAGACGGCACAGTTTTCATTACGTCATGATGACGTCATTAGGTGTCAAATTACAGGGTTTTTAAAGTTGAAAAGGGACCATTTTCGTTTCGCTGTATCTCAACGAATATGAAAGCTATGATGTTCAAAGTTTTCGCATCTGATAGACCAAGACTGGGGCAACATTTGAAAAGTTAACGCCAAAATCGTACGACCTTAGCATCCGGGTCGTTACCCTGGGTCGAAGTTCACCTTCGGGTTTTTTTCGTCAAAAAACAACTTTCGAGCTTTTCTACGGAATAACTCAAGATTGAGATTGAATGGAATGTTGAAACTCAACAGATAGTTGAACCTCAGTATCAAGACAACACATACTTAATTACGTCATTATGACGTCATCGGGAATTGAATTACGTTAGATCAAAGTTTAATATTTGTAAAAATCATAACTCAAAAACTATGATTCGGATTTTGACAATCTACACATCATCGGATAGATCATTAAAAGTTGGACAAATGCTTCACAGAACACGTAAAATATTTTAATACTTCTAGTGCAAAACAAAATTTGAAAATTTCATAAAATCTTATCGTATTCATGTTTTTAAAACTACTGATCATTTCAACGTAATTTTTGTTTCAGATTGTAAAACAGCAATCCCGCTCAATCTTGCACAGAAATAACAAAATTTGGACCTTTACATCAGTCGAAAAGGGATGTCAAAGCACCTGTTGACCCACGCGTTTACCCCATTTTGATCAACAACGCACGCTATGTAGGCTATGCAGTGCAAGCGCGGGAATTCCCAAAAGTGCTCTCTTTAGTCCAGCGAAAGAGGGCGCTGTAACGTTTTTAGTAACATCGAGCGCTGAGTGAATCGCGGTGAATCGCAGTAGTTGAGTAATAATGAACAACGTCTCGCACCAAAACTACAAGTAGGAATACATATGCATTGATGTTATAAGATACATTATACACCTTCAGATAGTCCATCACATAATTATAAAATGTTTACAAGTCATACATCAGCTGAAAGGTTTTAATGAACTAGTCAGGATCTACACAAATGAAATCAGTTTAAACTTGGCTTCTTGTTCAAACCAGAGGTTGAAAATAATTGGTCAAGAAAAATAATTTCACAACCACACATTTGATTTTTTATATATTTATACGTCATTGGGTAGGTATGTAACAACTTAAGAAACGATACACAACATTGACTATTAAACCTTGACCTCCAGTTAAACAGGAAGATGCAGTTAATTATTTGAAAAAATATTACCCCAGAACCAGAAATAAGTTGTTTATTATCTGAACGTCGTCAGATAAGGCTTTGAAAAACATTACTAACGCTATAATTTGTGACCTGACAAAATTGTCTTCCGGTTCAAACCGGATGTTTAATATTTGAAAAAAATCATAACATCTGAACCATACATTGGATTTTTTCAATCTATGCATCATCTGAAAGGTCTTAATAGACTTATCACGTGCTATACAATATGCGACCCTGTTTGACCTTGACTTCCAGTTAAAGTTGGAAATTGATGTATAATGTTTGAGAAATAAAAAAATCCTAAACCACATGATTTGATTTTTATCATCTATACGTCAAAAGATAGAACTCAAAAGACATCACCAACGCTACCAAGTGTGACCTCATTTGACAGTACCTTCCGGTTCAAAACGGAAGTTGAAACTTTATATTTGAACAAACCATAACTTCTAAACCAAATATTGGATTTTTACAACCCATCCATCATTTAAAAGGTCTTAATAAACTTATCACGCGCTACATAAAAAGTAACCCCTATTTGACCTTTTCTCCAATGCAAACCGGAAGTTGGTGTTTAATTTGTAAAAAAATCATGATTGATGAGGTAAAATGTTGTCACCAATTCATTCACTCACTCACCACGAACACCTTGTTTTTGTAGTAAACAAAAACTGTACATGTACCTCTAGTTGTAATTGTACTTGATAGTGTGTAGGTCTGATGTGTCGTTCTTGAGATTTGTTCACTTGGCACATCATTTTTCAAGAATTATGAAAGGAAATCTGATTACCACCCACTGCTTAATTAAAATCAAAGCTCTTAGAATAGCTGTGTGAACTGGGAGTCTAAATCTATTAAAATCTATTGAAGTCATTGCAGTACCCATAAATTGAAATGTAGGATGTAGAATTGTAAAATGTAGAATTTAAACTGCCTATGTACTGGGCAATTTTGGTGGACTAGTAGACTTACTCTAGAATGGCAAAAGTCATGAGTTAGAATCCCACCTGAGCAATATGCCTTTCACATTTTTGTTAAGGAGTATACAGTGCTTGACACATCTGTGTATGAGTAAAACACATGTTATAGGCCTATTCTTAATCTCTGATGCAAATTTGTCTACAAAATGTATTTTTTGTATTACTTTTTTTTTTTTTTTTTTTACATATGCTGGATCTTTTTCGGATATTAACTTCTCTGAATGCTTTGTGAACTTTTTAAAAAGTGACCAGGGAATGCACTAGTTCCAGAACATTTCAGCACAATATTTTGAAAGTGAAAATGACCAATTACAAACATTGTAAGTGTACCTTTGTGAATGTTTTGAACTTTGGTCAATGTTAAACAAATTAGGTACATAACTCGAAATATTTGCATTAAAAAATACTGCCCAACCATTTTTGCACTAAGCCCAAATGTGCCCAGTTGATGTGGGAACCTATTACTCAAGAGACCCTAAGCTGCCTGCATAACGTTAGAATTACCCTGTGGGACGTGAACGACCCACACACCACCAGTTGAAGAAAGAACGACATTTGTGAGAAAAACAGTCACAGGTTTCATTTCTGTTGACAATCGGTCTGCGTCAGAGATGTTGCACAATAGAAGATTCAATAATACACACACGCACACCAAACTTGTTTATTTTTACCGTTTGCCATTATGTTCGGCGCTACTAAACCACCCTTTAAAAAATGTATTCCTGTTTGCCATTCTGTTGTCATACTGCTACTCAAGGCTTTTCTCTACTGGATTAGTTACAACTGGACTGAATTTCTCGCTGTGGGGACAGCACTGTTAGTCAGACAGGCTGCAAGGGGGAGGAGGCGTAGGAAGACTTCAATAGGATAGACAGTCTATCCCTCAAGCCATAAATGAAGCATCAATAAAAACTAATTGCCAAAAATATTGCCATCATTGCAGTGAGTCCCCCTCCCTCTGAAAATGTTCAGCTGCGGTGATTGGAATAAAGATTTTACATCTCTAAGGGAAGGCTGTCCCATACGGAAGCCCACAGGATACTAGAAGATGAAGTTTACTAGGGTACATTTAACAGGCCGGCAAAAAGCCAGACATATATTTACATGTAAATGATGGTTAAGCCTCATCAATCTTGATAGTACCGATAGGTACTTGAGATATTTTTACCAAGCATACAGAGTCTACTGACAGGCAAATCAAACAGTCTAGTGTAAAATTAACAGGAATTTTTATTGGCTGAGTCGAAAGCAGGTCTTATCCTACCGTTTTCAATTAACAAAAAAAAATGTTTTGCTCAATATTATATTTAAGTCCGAAGTATTGTCCAAGCCCTAGGTCCTTTGGGTCCAGAGTGAGTCCATATCTTGAGTCATCTTGTTTGAGTGTGAGTCTGAGTTGTTTGGGTTGAGTGAGTGTCTCAATCACAAGTTGTTTCTGTCAAGTTCAAGTCACAAGTCACTTTGGCCAAGTTTGAATCATTAGGGATTTGGGTCAACGAGTCTAAGTCATAAGTCACATGTCACTTAATTTGAAAAGTTTATTTAAAAAATAAAATAAAAATGACAGAATACGCAGGCTGCTGAGTTTGTGTGGGAGTGGGCCACCTCACTTCTCATCAATTGTTACTTGATAAAAGTATTTTTTACAAAATAAGCAATGTAAATGTTTGGTATTTTGTCACGAAGACTAGTAGTTGTAGTCAGGCTGGTTGGAGTGAACAATTCTTTGATAAGTGATAGCCATTTGAAGGGAAATTTCACCATTCACTATTTTTACTATTTTCCAATCATTGAATATTAAAATGCTGTTGAGTCTCTAGTTACAAAAACTGAGTCTGAGTCTAGATGGTCGAGTCAGAGTCTTAGGTCTGAGCCGTTGATCATGGGACTCAAGTTGGAGTCTGAGTTATTAGAAAGTGACTCGAGTTCTGGCTCAAGTATGAGTCTGACTCAGGAAACATTCAACACTTCTAAAAAGTCACATTTTTTTTCAGTCTTTTTATAGTTAGAGGTGGTTTCAGTATCAACCATAAATGAGACATTGGTTCAAGACCAATAAATAGATGGTTTTGTGAAAAGGAAACAAACTAAATTATTGCACTATATTTGCTCTGATGATCAAGTTAGTATAATTACTAAGTACGATGAGTTTACAGGTCATAATAAGCACACTATTGCCATGTGTTATATCCGATTAGAGCCCGCCAAAAATGCTCCTGACTCCTGATGTGCACAGCATACATACATGTACATGTGCACTGATCAGTCATGACTTCATGCCAACCACGTTTGCATGTGTGGCATCAGCAGCACGTGCTTACTCCCATGACCTCATTTGACCTGGCATCGGTAGACTGTTGTTGGAGATCTGTGTACACGCCCCCAAAATGAGGTCACTCTGGCACTTCTAAGTGCTTACCAGAAAAACCACAGGATTACATGGGTATGGATTATTGGCATGTGGTTTTGGGATCAGTAGTAATGAAATAGCAATGATGTAATTGTGGTAACGGTAGCATTTTTGGATTGCAGGCCTGATACTTCACGGAGGCAACTGAGGCGATTGGCTCTTGCCTCCGTTGCCCCTTGCCATTGCCTTGGTGCCCTTGAAATGCTCCAGTAGAAGTTTACAATTTCCTCATAGTGTGCCCTTTGCCAAATAGAAAATGCCTTGGTGCCCTTGCCTTTTCAAAAATGAAGCATACAGGCCCAGGATTGCCACCAAACCTAAAGGTAATTGGTTTTGTGCAACTGCTTTGACCAAGAATTTTTTTTTTTTTTTTGTGGGGGGGGGGGGGTGAGGGAAGTAATTTGGGAACTGGGGGGGGGGGGGCAGGGGCAATAATCTCTTTAAGTATTGGAGGTACAATTTTATCCGAGCCCTTTTCACATGCTCAAGACCTTTTTTACCCCACTGGTCCCCCCAGCGCACGTTCACACTGTCAACACCTTGGTCCCTATTCCACAGGGTTTCTGGCTGCACCTTTCAAGAGTACCCCAGGGATTTTTTTATTACTTACCCCTACTCTAGAGCAGGGGGGGATATTCAAGGGGTGGCTATTCACAGGGTATTGCCTATTTGAAGGGAAGGTACACGTTTGGTAATTACTCAAAACAAATATTAACTTAAAAACTGACTTGGTAACGAGCATTGGAGAGCTGTTGATAGTATAAAACATTGTGAGAAATGGCTCCCTCTAAAGTAGCATAGATTTTGAGAAAGGTTATTTCTCACTAAAATAATAAAGGACTTCTAGCCAGAAGTCTTGTATTCCTACCTGAAAGCACACGATTTCGTCCAACAAGGATGTTTTTTCTTTCAGCATTTTCTTGCAACTTTGAAGACCAATTTAACTCAAATTTTCACAGGCTTATTATTTTATGCTTATGTTGGGATACACCAAGTGAGAAGACTGGTCTTTGACAATTACCAAACGTGTACCTTCTGTTTAAAAGGGGGGTGTATAGTGTTCAGTGTGAAAACCATTTTCCTTTATAGAAGAGAATCTTTTCTCACTATGTTCTACTTTATCGACAGCTGCAGTGCTTCTACCAAGTAATTGTTTATGGTCATTAATGTTTGGAGTAATTTACCAAAGGTATCCCTCCTTTATAAGTGTTAGTGTCTTTTAAAAGTGCTTTGCAGTTAACTGATAACATGCCTTTGTGGTGCGAGTTTAACAGTGGTTTGACAAAGTTATATAATTTTATGAAAGTTGTATTAAATGAAGTTGTTTTTTTGCAGGAAAGTGACACCTGATTCGAGTCAATGCAACATTGCACACAGTCTTGAAAATGCCCACTCTATTCATTGCAAGGAGTGTACATCTGTGCGTTGTTACTGTACTGTGTACAGTTAAGATAAATGCATCAGTACGCATCCTGGAAATTCATACATTCACAATGCAATATATATGTATCTGAAAATCATCTCCAGCGTGGTGTTTCAATGGTAATAATAAGACAGCACAAATTGAAAAAAAAATCATGGCTAAAGTTGATGAACAGGTCAAAACTGAAGGCTTGGTTTCGTATCGTTCTTTTGATGACTTTCTCTTTTTCGAAGCACGACCAAAAAGCTGATCTTACATGACTTTATTAACGATGGCTCTAAGGTCAATTTTAGTGTTGTGATGCATTCATTTTCCAATAGATAGAGTCTTCATGAAAGTGGAGGGAAAATGTACAAGTTAAAATGACACTTGAGTCTTTCAGAGCAAAATTTGAAACATGACGTCATTGATATCAACAACAAATGGGTCTGTAGGAATTTTGGCGTCAGTCAAAATGTCAAACTCATTGCAGTTTTGATTGAAAATCATCAAAATTCAGGAATGAACTAAAAACATTTCCTGTACTGTAAACAAAAATGTACTGACCCATAGATTTGAAGTGTGACGTCTTGGATGTTTTGGGAAAATTGCACTTAAAGGGTATCAGATACAATGGCATTTTACAACGTTTTAACGCAAGGTTAGAGGCTCGTATGAATTTTCCAATTTCATTTAAGGACTCTATCTATTGGAAAATGATTGTTTTATAAAACTGAAAATAACCTTGGGGCCCCTTTTCAAACATGATGCGCAATGTTTATAAATTATTAGTCTTTCCATAGTCTGACGACTGTGGGGGTGGTAGGTACAGTGTACAGTATTTATCCTGCAGAGTTTGTTTTTTTAAGTAAACAGTGCTGTTTTAAATAGGGAATTAAAAAGGAAATGTTAATGTCGCTGAAAAAAGGAGTTCAACTGTAAGATGAATGTCTGTGTTAATGGTTACCGTCTTAATTTGTTTGTAGAAATTGTTTGGCTCTAGGTCAGCATTGTTACATGCAAAAGAAATACAGACCTGTAAAAATGATGGCAGAATTATTGCTGGAAATGTTTTTTTTCAACATTCTGTGCAGCCCTGTTACTTCATGAAGGCAGTTAGGCATTTGCCTTGGTGCCCTTTGAAATTGGCCGTTTTTCTCAAAGAGTAGCCCCTTACTAAGAAAATAACTGTTAATCGTCAAATACCTTGTACATTGTACTAAAAAAATAAGTTAATAGAAAAATAGACATACCTTGTAGTGCTGGGCGAATAGTGAAATTTTGATATTCGGATACCGCTGGCCAACTATCCGAAATTAACCGGATATTCAAATAGTTTTTTTCGCCGCTAGAGGGCGCTATTAAAAAAAAAAAAAAAAAAAAAACTAGTGCTGGGCGAATAGTGAAACTTTGATATTCGGATACCGCTGGCCAACTATCCGAAATTAACTGGATATTCGAATAGTTTTTTTTGCCGCTAGAGGGCGCTGTTCCTTTGTGAATGAGATCGTATGGGCGGATTGATATTAGTTTTAGACAGTGTCACTCGGTTCATTCATAAAAATAACCGGATCTAATTTAAAGATGGCGATTTGCTTTTTCTTTTGATCGTGATTGACTCTACGTGAAGGAAAACTTTCGTAATCTTTGAACAAATTACGTCAGAAATGTCATTGTTTAACTCTTCACCGAGGTGAGCATAGTTAAATACTTAATTAATGCTGTTTTATGCTGTCTTAATAGAAGTTTCATAAGGATTCAGACAAAACATTCCTATCAGTTGTCGCCCGACGTCCGCGGATACTCGGATATTAAAAGAATATCCGGTTACTTGGTTGTAATTACAGAACTATCCGGTTTATAAATAGGTATTCGCGCCCTATGCGGATATCCAGTTAAGAAAAAAAAGGCATTCGCGGTTAGGGATAGGAAAACCTATTCGCCATAAACTGGATATTCGAATAATTCGTTTTAATGGTATTTACTGCATAGAGGTAGAAAGATTTTAAAACATAATATTTTAAGAGATGAACAGGCGCTGTTTTTGAATGATTATTACAAAAGTTTTAAATCATGAAAATGAAGCCATTTTTTTTTTACAGTGGTACTTGCTGAATGCCTTGTTAGTTTCTTTTGGATAGTATGTCAAAGAGTTCTGCCGTCGATTTCACCAAACTCTTCCTAACTTAGGTTAATCTTATGCCTTAGGACGAGTCCCAACCCTGCACTGTAGAATGCAGACCTTAAGATTAATCGTTAGTTAGGACAAGTTACCTCTTAACTTGAGATAAGATGAGTCCTAACTCTTTGTGAAATCAATGGCTGGCCAAGTTACAAAATGTCTGTTTGAATTTTTTTTATTTCAAGGTCGATAAAAAACATTTTAGCGACCAATTCCGAGAAAGGAGAACTTGAACGAGAACAAACTAATTAAAAAGGCACTAAAATCCCATATTAGAAAGTGTTCGAAGGTTACTATAACTGTTGCATGTATTGGAACATTTTGACCAATTAGATTGTGCGACTTCGTTTCCTTTGCACATTAAATAATTATGTGTGGGAAGGTTATATTTGCCTACATGCAGGAAGGACTTGCAAGGATTTCTAAATATAGCAACAGTTTGTTTACATCCTATTTATGTCCATGCACATACGTTAAGGTTCTTTTGTGTTAAGATGCACATTGTGTGTACTAGTAAAATGCTACTTGAATGGGCCTTGAAGTTCTTTAGCAGTGTTTGTGTACATACGTGTACATGTACATGTATAAAACACAAAAGGATGTGTCTTCAAGTTAGACTTAACTGTTCTACAGAGGAGCTATCTTTAGTGCTGTATTGCAGTATATTGGGCCAATGTGCCCGAATGGTGTGCTGATATGCGCGAATTGCAGCAAAAAAAAAAATTAAAATCAAAATTTTAAGCGAAGAAAAACACCAGGTAGAAAACTTTTTGAGGGTTTTAGTCTAGGACAGTGTTCTTTTGCTAAACTTCTGAAATCTGTGTTCATTTGGTGTCTTGTAAAAAAAGGGTCCATGTACCACTGATTGTGGCTGTGCATGCAGACATACATCTTGGGGAAATGAGCAACAGAAATGTTTGTTGTGTGACTGAGATGTTTTTCTTCCTTTTATCCAACTCATAATTAAGATGTGTTGACTCAAGTTGTGTTGTGTGAAGTTTTTGGTGCCATGATTATGTAAATATATTACAATCTGACAAGCTGTATTTTCAATTCTGTACTTCTATTGTGGTAAGTTCATTAGCAAAGGGGAAACACTGCTCTTGTGAAAAAAGGGGGAATACCAACAGTTTCTTGTACTATTCTGTTATCAATTCCCTTTTTCACCCGACACTCCAAATGCATCTTCATTCATGATTGATAATGGATTGTTTCCTTGTTCCAAACCCGTTTTCCTTAACAAAATTCCTGCTGGACAAGAAAACTACATTATTATTCATTAAGTCAGCCCCCACAATTAAGCCAAAAGGTCACGATGGTACATTATTATTAATAGTCAAAGACAGTCCGGGTTGACATGATGTACATTTGTACAATGTGTTGTGTGAATTAGTCATTTAACAGATTGGACCTAAATTTAGATTACAAATTGGGCCTAAATTCAGATTTAGATTACAAGACCTAAGATATAACCATTATTTGTCGGACTTTGTGTAACAGTGTCACAAGAAAGTTTCCGTTTAAAAATGTAAGCCAATTTGGTTATTATATCACCAGTAGGAAAAGAAAGAACAATGTTTCAGAAGGGAAAGTATTGTACAGATTAAATTAAATTCACATCTATTCTTATACTCATACCATACAACCAACCAACCGTTGATTTAAAATCAACTTTACTTGAGATATTAAATGAGTTGAGTTTGTTTGCAGCTTTCGTAAGAGTTTGCTTTCCATCCCAGTAGAGGTGTTTAATTTCATCAGATACCATATTGTATCATGTTGTGTATACAATGTAGGTTTGGTTTAGTCTTGGTTTGTTTTAGTCATCGTTACTCAGGGATAAAATGACAGCATCTTACTTGGAAAAGAAATATAGTGTAAAACGAAAGCATTACATTAAAGGCACTGAACACTATTGGTAACTACTCAAAATAATTGTTAGCATAAAAACTTACTTGGTAACGAGCAATGGAGAGCTGTGGTCATTTCTCACAATGTTTCATACTGTATAAAACATTGTGAGAAATGACCCCCTCTGAAGTAATGTAGTTTTTGAGAAAGAGGTAATTAATATCTCACTCAAATATTAAAAGACTTCAGGCCTGAAGCCTCTTTTTGTTTAAAAGCACCAAACTTTGTGCAACGCGGGTGTTTTTTCTTTCATTATTCGCTTGAAACTTCAATGAACAATTGAGTAAAATAATTCACAGATTTGTTATTTGTTGTTGTGATACAATAGGTAAGGAGTCCAGTACCTTAAATGAGAATTGGCATGATGTCAAGTTTAATAGCATGAACAGAAAAGCGTACTGTATGTTGCGTGTAACCATAGAGATGGTGCTAATAAATGCACGCAGTACAAAAATATACTTCAAAATGCTATCCAAAGTGTTTGTTTACATATTGTGCTCAGAATGTAGGTCGAACACCCAGTACATATGGTGTATGACGGAGGGAGGAAATGCACAATATGTGCGTTGTGCAATACCACATCAATTAGGCTCAACCTGAACCTGTTCCTTGTTATACGTTCAAATACAAGAATTGCATGAGGTTCAACAAACTTGTGTCTTCACAATTTCTGTTCATTGATTAAATGTACACAAATTCTTTGAATTCATGTGAATTTTTGAGAGGGCAAGGGGACACCAAGGCATTTTCTCCTTGGTAAAGGGCACCCTGTGAGGAAACTTTGAATTTCTACCTGAGCTTTTCAAGGGCACCAAGCAATGACGAGGGGGCATGGAGGCAATTGGCCTTTTGCTGTCTCCATGAAGTATCAGGCATGCTAATGTTTGTAGATTCCAGAATGCAGTTTTGTTTTGTTCAGCAAAAAGGAAAATCGACAGTACAGTCTAAATGTAGTTCGCTGCCAAGTCGATTAATTATACAAACAGTTTCACCTGCTAGATTTACATAGTGCCGGTTTATGCATTAACTGCATTTGTGAGAAGCATTGATACATGTTTGCACTGAGGTAAATGCAAATGTCATAGATTCAGCAGTATGTGGTTGATTACGGGGTTTATTTGTGCTCGGCATTGTAGTGGGTGGATGGTTGGGGAGATGGGGGTGTGATGGGGGTAGGGGATTATAAACAACATATTGTACAGTATACGCTGTTGTGTACACTGTTGATCACTTGAGACGTATGTATTATAATTTACAGTTGCTTGATGCCAAAAAAATGAGGTGTAAGTTTACGAAATTTCATGTATAGTGGGCCTTAAAGCCATTATACACTTTCTGAACAGAAAAAAAAATAAAAGTTCACAGATTTACAAATAACTTACAGGGTTTACAGAAGGTAATGGTGAAATACTTCTCTTGAAATATTATTCCATGAAATGCTTTACTTTTTGAGAAAACATTATAACAATTATCAATTCTCGATAGCGAGAATTACAGATTTATTTTAAACACATTTGAACAATACTGTTTACCTAAAGTCGCCAATGGCTTTAATGATGACAATTCTTGGATGTATTTGTGAGCTATGTTATCATCATGTAGGCCTGGAATAACACGGAAGCCCAGAGGCTATGGCTTGTGTGCCCTATTCTTGGCCTTGATGCCCCTTCAAAAGTTCCCCATACGATTTTCTAATGGAAGTGCCCTTTGCAAAATGAAAATGGCCTTGCTTGTCGTCTCAAAGATGAAATTCCAGGCCTGCACGTACTATTTTACAGTAACGTTGCCAAGTGCAGGCACATCTTGCAACTGTTCCCTTATTGTCCAATATCCTTTTTCAAAACCGATACTGGATCGGGGAAGGGTTTGATTAGGTTTATTCTGAAGGCAAACTAATTACTCATTATAGTGCACTAGGTATAAAGTTCATACCAGTAGGCTTACCTATCCTCCAGAGAAATAACTCTACCTCAAATACTGTAAACACTGAGAAAAAAGCATAATGTAAATCACCATTGCATGAGTGGTGTGTCATGGCCGAGTGAGTCAAGCACACTTGGCACAATCTGCGTTTTTTGATCAGCAGATTGTGGGTTCAAGTCCCAGTCTTGACACCTGTGTTCTTTAGCAAGAACCATCATGTTTCGTCCTTTGGATAGGACATTTAGAGCTGTAGGTGACTGGTCCCATGTGTTGTGTAACATGCTCGTAAAAGAACGGAGTGCAATTACCGTTAAAAGAAGGGGTTCACGAGAAGGGGTTCACGAGCAGGGGTTCACGAGCAGGGGTTACCGTCAGTGTTTTTATGTATGGTTGGCTGCATATGAATAAATGGGTCACATAATACAAACATAGGTTTGCGTACCTGGTAGAAAATGATAAACAGTTTGAGACGCCTTGCGGTGTGATAAAGTGCTATATAGATAATAATAATAAATAACTGCGTATTTGTATCATTATCATTGTCATTACTGGTGCAATAAAATAGGCCTGCTAATGAATGTGCACAAAATCCTAGATAAGGAAACTTTTTTTCCTGTTGATTTATTAAGAATTTGACCAACGATTTTGATGACGTTTTCAAAAAAGTTGGTTCATGTTTAGGGGATACAAATAAATATACTCCCAGGCCTGGAATTTCATCCTTGAGAGGGCAAGGCCATTTTCACTTTGCAAAGGGCACTTGCATTGGATAATCTTTAAGTCTATGGGAAATTTTGAAGGGGCACCAAGGCCAAGACCAGGGCAACAGTGGTTGTTGTCTCCATAACCTCCTTGAAACTCCAGGCCTGTACTCTTTTTTATTATAACACCCCTTACCAATATTCTGCCTTTTCATTGGTTTAGAGCGCGTCACATGATATGTCTTAGTTTTGCTAGACGACGGCCGTGTGATAGTGCATCGGTTTGCCGTGCGCTAGTCCGAAAGACTAGCACACGGCGTGCAGTACCCAGACGTCCGTTGCGTGTACGAGGATAATAATTTAATAGTCTGTAACCATTTTGGATTACATGACACACTACATGCAGCACAGTAAAAGTTTTTGTGATCCCCGGAGCGTTCTATTTTCACTCGGCTTCGCCTCGGGGGAAAAAAGAACGCTCCAGGGATCACCTCGGGAGTCATAGTTTTAACCATAGCACTCGAAGCAGTCAATATTTGTATAATAGCACCCAGCCATGTCAGTGCCTAGACTGGGCTAGACAGGTCCCTGCTACTGAATCCAGTGATTCCATTGGATACAATGATATCATTGGACATGTGCAGTGGCATGAGCTTTCTATGCCTAAACAGTACACTGCTGTCACATCCGTAATAGAGTTTGACTGCGTATCTCTATGTGGAATGAATGTAGGTCAAAGGTGAAAGTACACGCCGGTTTGGAAGCAGATCTCTGGCGTTATTCACGAGCCTCGGAGTGTGACGTCAGATCTTCAGGCTAGTCAGTACCCAGTGGTCACACTAATTCGATCCTACAAAAATATAGGGGAATTCCCCCATACTGTATGAAAATTCAGCGTGCTTTTTATATCATGATCAATTTAGTTTCCCACCTGGATCTGAACTTTAATAGTATGACCGGCATTGTGAAAATCTGTAAAGGAAAGAAAATCAGTGTGTTTCTAAAGTAATTTTTATGTGATGTTTAGTTTCGCTGTTTAGTGTCTTTATTCTATAAATAGTTTGGCCTCATTAATTTTGTTGTCATTGAGAGGTGAGGAAGGGTTGGGAAACCGTGTATTTTAGCTGGTGATCTGATCTGCGTTCTTTCCAGGATTATTAAAAACTGTCTGGCATTCTGGAAATGTTGTTTTGGCCGAAGCAGGCAACAATCTGGATTTTTCAAACTGTTGGGCATTCTGGAAAAGTTAGGAAAATTTGCCTTAGCAAGCACTCTGGGAGTGGGCCATTCTTAAAGGTTCTATCTTTATGATGTGTGTGATTTGATCAGAATTTTTGAAGTAATAAAATCTATAAAACATTAAAATTATTAGTAATCTTTGGTAGTCTTGATTCTTGAATCCCACTCGAGTAATATGCCTGTGATTTTTTGTTCACAGAACTCGGGAAAGCACTGAGTATGTACAGTGCTTACACACATCGGTGTAAGGGTTAGCTTTATTTGAATTTTTTTAAATAATTAGTTAGTGCGGAGATGAGAATCACAAGGGAATTCGTCTATTTTCTTCATTAGCAAATAAATTGCCCATAGGTCAGATGGTTTTTAGCGAAGCTGGTAACCATGTACAGGATTGCTCGTTTCTTTATTTCCAAGGGAATAAGGGTTTTTATTTTAAGTCCTCTCTTTAGTGATTTCAGTACATGTGGAAGTGAATTAAAACTCTTCTCAGTTCACGCACAGTTGGACTGGTTATGGCTTTAAGTAAACCTAAAAATCATGTAAGAGTGGTGTTTTTCTTAAAGGTGGGGGATGTAGTACATTGTACAATGTAGTTCATCCAAACAGTGCAAATGCCTTGAAATGAAATTGTGTATGTGTTTACTGTAGTGATCAAATTGAAAACCTGGAGTTTTATTATTTGGTGTATGGTTAAAACCAGTATTCTTTATCCCCCATGCAAATTTAACATCTATTAAACTTTTTTTGTGGTAGCTGCTGCTGAACTATAGGACTTAACTAGTAGGGCCACTGATTTTCCGCGATCGCGGAAAACGGACGGAATTTGCGGAATCCGCCCTTTGAAACGGAAAACGGGATTTCAGAAAATTTGATTTTTTTTTTTTTTTTTCTTGACGCCAAAACTATTGAAATTGCTTTCTTTATTAAGATTCTTTTTGTTAAACTAAAAAAGCATCAGAAATCAGACCATTAAAAAGTACGAGATTGAACCGTGGATCATTCTGTTCTACTTCACACATGGTTCAGCGAAGGGCATTATTCGCGGCACGTTTTTAACATTTTTTGATCACCCAAATTGCATTTTCTCCCTCTCTTTTACCAACAATAATACACAAACTAGCTTACGGATAACTTTCCGTATGGCGCCACCACTTTTTCACTCATTTTTACAAAAAGGGATATATCAATCAGGTAAATTAGATACTATATTATTTTATTGCGAATGAAAAAGTGGTGGCGCCATACGGAAACTTTTCCTAGCTTACCTATGATCTATACGAACCCATACAGTGTTTTTTTCATCTCGGGAAAAGTCTAAAATAAAACCGTAAACTGTCAACATTCTGTCGCCAAAGCGAAAACAAAATGGCTGACATTTTGTTTGTGGATGGAGAACGGTCACGTCCATAGACTTGTTCCCAAGTCTTCGATCATGCTGAAACAGCGCCCTCTTGTGGATGCACTCCTGTTATTAGCCTACGATGTGGCTGATGCAGAGAATCAACTGCAGTTTTAGACTTGGATTCAAGTCTATCACATCATGTGCATTGATACTGCAGTTACAGTGCAACCTTTTTACCCTGACTACATGTTTTGTTTCATCGAACAGCACTATACAAAATAATCCACAATTAAAAGAAAAAAAAAGTATTTTTTTGAAATTTGTCAGTTCAAATGAACATTTTACGAAGTCAGCAGTGTAACTTATCTCAAATTGATTTTTATAAGTGTGTCCCTGGGTATTAAATAACCTTTTATCTAATTAAAAAAAACATGAAACGGAATTTTTTGTGCCTGAAACGGAATTCATGTTTTTGCCAAACGGAATTTGCACTTTTCTGAAACGGAAAATCAGTGGCCCTACTCTAGCCACTGGCTATATCGGTGGTCTAGTGGTAAAACATCTGCCCTAGAGTGGCAAAGGTTATGGGTTCGAATCCCACCCAAGTAATATGCCTTTGAATTTGTTCCCACTTGGGAATGTACTGAGTATACCGTGCTTTACACACGTCGGTGTATGGGTAAAACCAAATAATATTCATTATCCCTGAGGTAAATTTAACATCTAGTCAATACTTTGAATTTAGTTTTACAAAGCAACAATTGTACAACCATGTATGTGTATTAGTTTATTTGCATGGTTTAGAAAGAAATTGCATCAAGAAAGTCCAGTGAAGAGTGTTCCCCACGTAGAGTATGCAAACTTTCTTAAATATGCAAATGTCTGTGTTAATGAACTTCTGAAGAGACATTTGAAAAAAATTGTATATCTGGTGGCCGCTGGTGGTGTGTCCCACTGTCCATGGCCCCTGAACCCCATATCGCCTGGCAACCCTACAACCCACTCCACTCCACCCCACCGTCTGCCATCCAAGCGAAATTGTATCCAATGCCTGTTTTACTTTTAAAATGTCATACTAGATCTCTGGTGCAGCCCCCCCCCCCACCATAAAATTATATCCAACTTCGCCCAAAAAGGCCTCGGTAATTGAATGTGTAAGTGTTTGGAACTCCATATCACCTCAACTCTACCACTCCACTCCACCCCACGCCCTGCTACCCAAGCAAAATTGTATTCAATGCCTGTTTTACTTAATGTCATACTAGATCTCTGGTGCAGCCCCCCCCCCCCCCCACCCCAATCAAATTAGTATCCAACTTCGCCCAAAAAGGCCTCGGTAATTGTACTTGTTAGTCTTTGGAACCAATACAATGGTTTACATGATGATAGTTCATAAAGGAAATCAGTCTGTAATTATACCCAATATGTTAACACCCTTCCCTGGCTTCTCTTGTACTTCAATGTGTGACATCCCGGTATCCAATGAAGGGGAAATTCCCAATCAGCTTTTCGAAGTAAGGATCCATTGTGATTGCCTTCCGTTTGTATCTATTGGGGTGTCATTGTGTACATATAATACAGGTAATGGGACTTCTTAATGTAAACTGCCGATTCAGATCAGGGTTTGATCAATCGGGTGGTGGTGGGGTTAGAATAGACATTGACAATTATCTGAGAAAATAGAATTAGCTTACCAACCAATAAATTATCTGATTACACACTTAACCATCTAAGCTTTATGTTAGTTGTTGTGTTACCGCCACATTATTGAATAAGTCTGTGATTTGTCAAGATTTGTCCTGTCTTCAGGTTTTTTTTTCTCATAAAGCACAACGCCTTCAATTTGCTTTGGTAGTGGATGACTGGGGATAGTTGATTCATGCTATGGCCCGGCTGACGCACCCATAGATAATATACAGGTCTAGATTTGATATATGAAATTGCCATCAAGGGGAGAAAGACATTGGTTAGGCAATATAGTAATAATAATGACTGTATTGATTAAACGCTAAATTGACAAAGGATCAAAGGTGCTGAAGAAAAAAGGAAAACAACTATAGTACAAAGACGCTGTCAACAGCTACAGATATCTCATTAAATAATGATTTTTTTTCAACTGGTCCTTGGTTTAATAAAGTGACATCACAACCTTTAAAAAAAAAGAAGAATATACACCTGATACCAATGTCCCTGATTTGAAAATGTTTGCTATGAAACTACTTAACCGAAAGTTCACAAAACCAAGGGTGTTTATTAACAAGTAATTGAAGACATTTTAAAATTTATAATTGTTGAATTTGTTTAAATTGAATTTTTATTCTTTTGTATACATGTATGTGGTACTGCATCATTTGAGGGTTTTTGGGGGAGTCAAGATCATAAGCCTGGTTCAAATGAGAAGTGAATTTTGACGTCACAATTTCGCAACAAATAATTCGCAACAAATAATTTGCAGAATGTATGAATCAGGCTTAAGCCTGTTGAAGTTTACTGATTATGTCATCTACATGTATTAACATTCCCTCTCCTTCCATGTGCAGGAAACAAGTTGGATTGTTTTGGTGTGGCCGTTGCCGTGGTAGCAGCTTGCCAGATTCTGGGCTACAAGGATGTTCACATGGCGCTGTCGGAGGATCACGCTTGGGTGGTGTTCGGGGAAGACGGCACCGACACTGCCGAGGTTACGTGGCACGGAAAAGGGAACGAGGATAAAAGAGGACAATCCATTAAGCTGGGTATGACAATGTGGACGGTGGCCATCTTGAATGTGGTTGTTGCAGACACGTGACCCTGAACATGCAGCCAGACATAATACCGTCTGAGTCATGTTCATGTGTCTACGTAACCATTAATGTTCAGAGGTTCTCTCGTTAATCATATGTGGCAGATTCAATTATGTTGACTCATGTTATTATGGTGGAAACTGGAATAGCAACCAACATTGTAGCAAGGTTTTATTTATTGTTTATATTATAGGAAGGAGTTTACTATTTTATGGTAATCGTTAAAGACTAGAGCCAAAATTCATGGCTCTGCTTACCGTAAGCACAGAATCAACGCTTACGGAAGCAGGGAAATCTGTGCTTACAGCAAACGTATTGCGTGTGCGCACTCCACGCTACTAGGCATTCTACGCTTACAAGGCTAGCGCAGAAATTGGGCGCTTGCACGTAAGCGAGGAATCGTGATTGTAAGAGTAGAATTCGGCGGTTAGCAGAACCATGAAAATGGGCCCAGGATCCTTACTTGGTGTTTATGTCTCAACGTACAATGTGTGCATACAACAACAAATCTGTGGAAATTTTGGCTCAATTAGTCGTCGAAATTGCAAGAGAATAAAAGGGGGAAAAAAAAACAACAATTTTATGAAAAATAATACTTCACACAATAAAAAAAAAAGCTTGCATGATTTATTTTCTCTTAAAGTACATTTTTTAAGTGAGCTCAGTGAATGACGCATGCTTGAAACAAATTATCAAAAGCATTTAAAAGCAATTAACTTTTCTAAAAAATAAAAAAATAATGGAATGTATAAACACTAAGCTGACAAAAGTTGAAAACACTAATAGCAGATTGGGGCAAATGCAGTATCTTGTTTCTTTCAAAACATCATCTCTAGTGGAAAATAAATGAAAAAAGAACTTCACCGATTGTTTTCCCCCACAACAAAATCTATTGACTAAAGCTTTATTTTCCAAGGATCTTTGCCAACAGCCTATACACAATTGAAAATATCTATTTATTTATTTTTCTCACCCTCATTAAATAGCTTTGTTTATTGGTTGTTACTTAAAAACATTGTTTGTACTCTGTTTACATGAAGTATGGAAATAAATATCAGTTTGAATGAATGAATGAATGAACAAAGAGAAGAAGAAGAAGAAAAAGGCATTAAAACCAACCTTGTCTGAGTGGATATATAACGACAACATTGTTGGGCATGGAACCTGAAGCACATGAGATCTGTTGACTGGTTGCCTTGGGTGGAGGAGTTTAAAGGAACACGTTGCCTTGAATAGGTCAAGTTGGTCTTTGAAAAGCGTTTGAAACTAACTGTTTTGAAATGCAAATGGTTAGAAAGATAATTTCAAAGTAGAATATAATATTCACACACACATGCCCCAAAATTGCACTGTTTTCTTTATACGTCGCGAAGAAACACGGTCGGCCATTTTGTGGAGTCAAAATTTTGACTCCATAAAAATGGCCGACCATGTTAATTTGCGACGTACAAAGTAAAAAGAAAACCTTACACTTTCGAGGCATGTTTGTCTGGATTATTATATTCTACTTTTAAATTATCTATGTTGCATTTCATAACAAACACTTTGCGGAATGCTTTTCAGAGACCAACTTGACCGATCCAAGGCAACGTGTTCCTTTAATGATAATAGTCCTAATTGCCTCTGCAGTCACGATTGTGACGAAGGGATAATGTGTGAACACATGTTGCCAGCGAAGGGCTTGTGTTTGTGAAGAGCTTTAGCTGGCTTGAGACATAATGCACAAAGGACTTTTCAGTTTTTACCAGCCGGCTTCTGAGTAACATGCGTTGCTAGGCAATGGAGCTGCATGATGCACAAGGTTTTCAAGATGCATCATTTTTCTAAATTCCAATAATTCAAAAGTGTTTGTGGTTTGTTTTCAATTTTCAATATTTTACAGCGTATTCTGAAAAATATTGCTCTGTTAACTGTTGAGTTAAGTTAAAAGGTGTCCAGCCACTTTGCATTTTTTCCTGGCTCTTCCGCATTCTATGTTTCATTAAAAAAACAAATCTTGTATGGCTTCTCTTGATACTGATTTTTCTTTGAACCACTTTGTATTTTGTGTACATATTTAGGTGTAGCGGAGGGTAGCTGGTTATATTTGAACGATCATCCAGTTGTGTGTGACCGAATGATGGAGGTGGCTGCTCTAGTCTCTGCCATCAACCCCTCTGTAAACTCTTCTCTGGATAGCATCGAACTTGCGTCACTAAAACAGGTAAAGAACAAATAATACTGTACCGTTTGTGTTAGTGAACAAAAGTTTAATTGCCTAAGATAGCACTTAAGCTACGTGCTTGTTTGAAATTGTCATAACATTGCCAAAAATAGCACAGATGTTCATAAAGGAAAGCATGCATCAAGAGACAATATTTTTTTTTGCCAAAACGAAGTACAATGTGTTTGCACTGACAGAGTGATAAGTACATGCTTAAATTGTCTGACAGGTCAAGATCTTGGTACACTGACAGAAAGGGGCTCCAAGGTCTTATTCAGTTTTGTGATCCACTCAGTTTTCAGAAGATATAGTCCTTATGAAAAATGGAGGGGGGAAATTTACAAGTCGTGGATTAACGGGCTGCTGCTCTTACTTGGCAGTCTCCCTGTTTTGTCAACATCTTTGTTTCGGGGTTGCAGGTTCAAGTCCCGCCCGAGTCAGATTTTCTTTGTTCAACCCAAAGTATGTTAAATACTTACTTGGTCAGATTTCCTTGTGGTTTATAACTTGATATTTGAAATTAAAAGCTTACATCCCCTTAATGTGATGCCTCTGTTGCTGGTTCACAGGTTGTATCATAAACTTGGGTGTAATCCCTGGCCGTAAGACAGTCACAGGTTAAATGGCTTCTGAACTGGCACCCAAAACAAAGCAAAAATAGGGAGAACACCAACACAGGGCTAGAAAGCTCAGTTGGTATAGCGCCGGCATGTAATCCGGAGGTCACAGGTTAAAGTGCCGCTCTCTAATTTTTTGTTCTTTGTTCAACTAAAAATTTATTTTAAATTTACCAAACCAGTTTCCCTAGTGGTTTATAACTTCAAAAATAAAACTCTCCGTAATATTTTGCATGTTAGTCAGCTTTCAGTTAAAACAAATATCCCGCTTAAACTTGTTAGAGCAGCTTACGTATCTTTAAATTGGCTTAATTTATGCTTCCAGTAGAAGGAGAGGAAAGCACTCTGGTATTTACTTGCACCTGTACGTGCATGCTAATGATGGCAAGTGCAACATCATTAAGGGTGTTACTGTACAGTGCACCTATTGCAGACTCTCATGTAGTCTGATCGCTGGTCAATTTTTCATTACTACAGCTGTCATGCTAGACAGGGGTGAAAGATCCATGTACTTTATGTTCTGTTGGTTTGGGTTTGCGATGAGTAGGGTGTGAACGCATAGTCTGGACTAATTGGTGTAATTAGCAGTTTAAATCTTTACACGCTAATGAAAACACTGTGGCATGATTAATTAGTGATCCAAGTAGTTGTGACAACTTTTTGTAATTATGGGCTCCGGCATGCAGCTCAGTGGAAAAATGGTTATTTATTTATTAATTTTGGTTTTTACCCATACACCAATATGTGTTAGCACTGTATACTCAGTACTTTCCCGAGTCCTGTGAAAAAATATCACAGGCATGTTACTCGGGTGGGATTCGAACCTACGACCCTTGCAATTCTAGAGCAGTGTCTTACCAACTAGACTACGGAGGTTGCCCGGCAGCTAGAGGCAGTTCGAATCCTATGTTTTGGCAGCGGGTACCGCAACGATATAATAGATGTTAAATTTGCATCGGGGATAAAGAATATTAATTTTGGTTTTTACCCATACACCGATGTGTGTTAGCACTGTATACTCAGTACTTAAATAACCTCAGTGGTTATTTATTAATCTTTTACTTTTATCTATTTATTGTTCATCCTGGAAAGACCTTTCAGTGAAACACTGTTTTTCAAAGGTAGCCAGCAATTACAGACATGCATTACTATAAAAAAATACTCTCCCTTAAAAGACACTGGACACTACTGGTAATTACTCAAAATACTTGTGAGCATAAAAACCTGCTTGGTATAGTTTTAAATATTGTGAGAAACGGCTCCCTCTGAAGTAACTAGTTTTTGAGAGAAAGAGTTAATTTCTCACTGAAGTAATAAAAGGCCTAAAGCCTTTTATTTGGCATCTGAAAGCGCACAAATTTGTGCAACAGAGGGTGTTTTTCTTCCATTTTTCTCTTGCAACTTAAGCCGGCCTCAGGTCGACCTTGCGTCAACAAAAAACAGTCGGCAAGTGACTTTTCAGGATCACACTGCGCCTGAGGTAAGCTTAACTCCAATGATTTTAAGACAATCTGAAGCAGTCGCTGCTCGAAAAAATTCACAGTCGCAAGAGTAAAACAATTTCAACTTGTACGACGTGATCCCGATGGTCGGGAACCAATCGCAGGCTCATGATTTCTCAGTTGTTGTGACCTGAGCATATTTTTTCTGCGGGTTGCCGACGGTTTGTTGCGCCGCAAGAAAATCTTTGGTCGACCTGAAGCCAGCTTTAGATAACCAATTGACTCAAAATTTTCACAGATTTGTTATTTTAAGCATAATGCTGGGATACACCAAGTGAGAATACTTGTCTTTGACAATTACCAATGGTGTCCAGTGCCTTTAAAGCAGCTCTATTTGGCCCAGTGCTTTGACCTGTTGGACATACGTGTAACATCATAAGAGACAGTGCAGTGTTAATAGCTAGCGCATCGCACAAGTGCAGAGACGACTAGAGAAGGATTTAGCACTTCATGTCAAGTCAGTATGAGGACAAATCACCTCCAGACAAATATTTTCCACTTGGAGTGTTCTGCTGTCCTGGAGTCTTAAATTTGTGATTGGTTACGCGGAATTACGTTACCTGCAAGATAACTTTTCTGGGTTGTTGGCCGTTTTTGAAACAGCGACCTCCCATGGAAGTTAAAGAGCCTAGCTTGAAAATGTTGGTTTCTCATTAAGATCATTTCTTGGTCAATTGAGGGCGTTTTTCCATTTAAAAGTTTCAACGACATACTATGTTTGGATAACATTTCCTATCTCGACCTCTTTTTACACTTTCGTCATGTTTTTGAAAAGGGGCTTTAATTGACCCCTTGTCCAAAGGTCACACACGGCTACTGGCTGCCATTTTGGAAGTCTGCACTTGTAAAATATGGTAAGCTTTGAATAATGCGTCACCAAAAATGCGCTCTACACTATATGGACATTGACTTCCTAAACGGCACAACTAAGATGATTGTGACGATGTCTTTAGGTGAATTGCAGTAATTCTCTCAAATCTTTGTCCACCCAGAGAGCCGATTCTTCAGCCACAGGTGACAGAACCAAATGCCTCTATACCCTGAACATCGCCCCCTGGACATGTTTGAGTACAAATTTGAATTTAATCACAGCCAGTACAAATTTGAATTAAATCACAGCCAGGCCCTTTATTGCAGAAAAACTACCTTGCCCTTACAAGAATGAACTTTCTGTCCTTATGGTGATGACGTGTTCACAAGTCAGATTTATGATCAGTTTTTGTCAAACTAATTTATCCTGTTCAAAAACAGAATGTGGTAAAGATCATTTAAGGAGGTAATTTATCAGCTCTGAAGAAAATAATGACAGAGATAGCTGTATTTGTTACATATTATTCAACAATAAACAGCGGTGGTAATACTAATGACAAAAACGAATGTTGTCAATGTTATTTAAAGGCAGTGGACACTATTGGTAATTACTCAAAACACCACACTTGGTAACGAGTAATGGGGAGAGGTTGATAGTATAAAACATTGTGAGAAACAGCTCCCTCTGATGTGACGTGGATTTCGAGAAAGAAGTAATTGTCCACGAATTTGATTTGGAGACCTCAAGTTTAGAATTTGAGGTCTCGAAATCAAGCATCAGAAAGCACACAACCTCGTGTGACAAGGGTGTTTTTTCTTTCATTATTATCCCGCAACTTTGACGACCGATTGAGCTCAAATTTTCACAGGTTTTTTTTTTTTATGCGTATGTTGAGATACACCAACTGTGAAGACTAGTCTTTGACAATTACCAATAGTGTCCACTGTCTTTAAAGAGATAATTTATTTCTCAGCTCTTACTAAAACAAACACAATGACAAACCCTGGATAAACGCTTGTGGCTCGTGTTTTAGACAGCAAACAGTGTAACAATACCACAGGTATGAGTGCTGTTTTAGAGCGAATAGTTTATTCTGCTGCGGTTGAACAAGCAAATGAAAACAGTTAGACAATGTGCATACATGTACATTCATACTTTGTGTAAGGTGGATCAATGAGTTGTCATGGAAAACATTTTACCTCATTTATACAATTATTTTAAGCGTAGAATAAACTTGCAAAAGTAAATATAGCTGTAGATGTTATTTTTGCATCGAGGATGAATAATTAGCTGTTTCGTAGCGAAGCGCAGCGAAACAGCTCTTGTTTTTGTTAAAGTTTTTTTTTTAATTTTTTTTTTAATTTGTCTGTTTCAGTACTCGCAATTGTTTGCATAGTTCCCAAAGAGCAATTGCAATGAAACCTTCAGGGATTGAAGGTTATGGTGCAATAATGATCCTAAAGCAAGGATGTCATGATGACCTCATCACTGGTCACGTGACGTCATCTTAAAGGTGTTTTATGTTAAATGTTTGAAAATCTATATCAAATCAGCCAAACGAGACCGTAGGTTTCTGTTTGTGGGATGTGGTAGGGATAAATTAGGTCTTCATTTTGTTTCGTGTGCGTGACCTCACATGACCTCTACTTCCGGTTGAAACGGGCAAAAAACGGAAGTGCCCTGTAACTCAAAAGTGGTAAAAGTTATGAAGTTGCTTTCCAAGGACGTAAGTGTCTAGCAAGGGTGGGCAGTTCAAAAAAAATATTGATGACGTCACAAATTGCAACAGCGTCCTCTAGCGGCAGGTTGAAAACTCGTCAAAATGGATTTTTTGAAGATGTGTGTGGTGAAGTTTTTTGTAATCACTTCAAATTTTACACACACGTTAACTGTCAGGCAGCCATCATATGTGTGAAGTTTCAGATCAATGACGTCATCGGGGGTCACGTGACGCGGCCTTAAAGGTGCACTTTTTGAACTAATATAACTCCCTAAGTGATTATGCGATCATGTTGAAACTTGGTAAGTTGTTGGATATTGACAAGTTCTTTTGAAATGTGAAATGACGTCATGATGACGCCATTACGTGATTTTTAATGATTTTTTTCAATTTTTGAACCTTTAACACATAAATTGCTATCTGACCTTGGTATAATCCAAATAATTTTTTATTTATGCAACATTGGGCAAATTGCTTTGAATACCCAACAAATTTATAACTCGGTTGAGAAATTTGAAAATTTTAATGACAAAACAGCTCTGCATTTGTGCACAAATGCAATTTAGCTCTATTTTTTTTTTTTATTTGTCTGTTTCAGTACTCACAATTTTTTGCATAGTTTCCAAAGAGCAATTGCAATGAGAAACTTTCAGGGATTGAAGGTTATGGTGCAATAATGATCCTAAAGCAAGGATGTCATGATGACGTCATCACTGGTCACATGACGTCATCTTAAAGGTGTTTTATGTTAAATGTTTGAAAATCTATATCAAATCAGCCAAAAGAGACCGTAGGTTTCTGTTTGCGGGATTGGGTAAGGATATTGTTGGATATTGACAAGTTCTTGTGAAATGTGAAATGACGTCATGATGACGTCATCACATGATTTTTTATGGTTTTTTTTCATTTTTGCACCTTTAAGTCATAAAATGCTATCTGAACATAACTACTTTGATGCAAAGAGAATTTCAAATTAAGTAGAAAAAAAATTCTTAACGAAACAGCTCTGCATTTGTGCACAAATGCAATTATGTCTAGTTTAATTTGGTTTTTACCCTTACACTGGTTTGACTTGGGTGTATACCAACCTCGTTCCCAGGGGTGATCGAACTCGCCGCGCCATTTTTTCCCAGCGTGCCTTGCTCGATCATAACCCCTGGAACTCCAAAATATCCAAGTATATGGAATATTACAATTAGTCCTGTGGTTGATCCGTTCCATGTTGGGCGTTAGTCGCGCACACGCTGGATGCGCTGTGTGTATACATACATCTTTATACGCACGCCCTTCGGTGTATAGAGCTTTTTGGAGACGCACAGCGTTTCAAATTTTTCGCGTATATGATAGCCAATCAAAGACACGGAACAGAGTTTCCCTCCCTGGGGTTAGAGACGTACGCAGAGCTAGCGGGTGATACGGTACGCTACCCATGGTAGCGAGGTTGGGTGTATACAGATAATTTTACCCAAACCTAATAGTGACATTTTTTTTGTTCCACCATTATTTATAAAACCAGGCTGTGCACTGCTGTATACTCAGTACTTTCCCGAGTTCTGTAAAGAAAACAAAAACATTGGAAAATTACTCAGGTTAGATTTGAACCCAAAACTTTAACATTGCTAGAGCAGATGTCTTACCACTAGACAAGCAAGCTAGCCCAGTGGCTAGAGGCAGTTCGAATCGGGTGCTGAATCTAATAGAGGTTATGTTATAAGGATAAATAATATAATTTGGTGTTTCCCCTTAATCATAACTGACAAAACCATTTTTACCCCAGCGCATGGGATGTTGGATTTCCACTTATTTACATAATTGAATACACAAAGGAATTGCAGGCAGGCAAATGAAAACACACAGAAAGGGTCATATAAATGATACAGATATGTTACATCAGGGAATTACTGTAGAAGAAAAACAAAATAACAATTTTTTCTTCTTCAAAATGACACTATCTTTCCTCAGAAAGTGACATCTTCTGTGAATCATCCGTGCAGTAAATTGCATCATGTCAGAGTGGCTCTGTCATGTATTGTGTGTGCGGGGGTGGGTGGGTGGACAATATAATGGGAATTGCATATAAAATAAGAGATCAACGATAATAGTGGAAAAAAGAAGGAAAATGGCCAGAGTGGGACTAGATTGTTAATATGAGTCATTGAACAAGGGATTAATTACCTAGTGGCATGGTGAGTGTATGTTTTTCTTCTTTTCTGGTTGCCATATATTAACCTTTTGGATAATGATGGCGGCCAATTGGACCCTGGTGTTGTTGTGGTGTGTGTGAATAGAAAAGTGAGTCAAACTGAGTCATGGTGATTTAAAGGGTCTTGTTTTTGGCCATGACATGAGTCCTTACTCATTGTAAATGAAGGTGTATGTAATATGGTGTACCTGTATTTAGCTTCATTAGTCATCAAGTTTTTTGGGGGGGGAAAAAAGTGAAAATCATAGAGCGATGTTTTCAGGAGAGTCTTGTAAACCGTTTTCTCACTGAGCCAAAAAGTATTTTGTTGACATTGTTTTGCTCATTTCTAAAAATTACAGCATCTCATGATCATCAAGTAATATTTTAAGGGCAGCTTTCTATCATCATTATCTTCAAACCGTGCACGGTTAATGGACATTGTGTTTTGTGTCATACAAAAAGTACCTAAACCCTTTAAATGGATAAGTAACTGATGATTTAAATTCTTTTACCCTGGTTTATTATTATTCTTTGAATGAAGGGAGACAAAGATGCTGGTTGTATCCGATGACATCTGTGGTTTTTTTTTCTCCTGTTCCGCTTGCCATGATTTAGTCGAGAGTGGCAGAAGGGGCATTCGCTTAAATGAACTTCTTTTTTTACTTATTTCTTTTCTTGATTATTTTGTTTGCTGAAAACAAAGTGGAGGACCACAGCTGCCTGGTTGTGAACCTTGCTTTCGTCTCAAGTGCTAAACCACAAATAAATTGTTGTATTTTTGTAAGGTGTTTTTTTTTTTTTGGGGGGGGGTGTGGGGGGCATAATTAACAAATTAAATGAATTCCACACTTGATGTTTTGTTTGGTGTTATGGGCCTACTTTTTTTCAATTCTTCCATTTGCCTTACATTAACAAATCTTCCTCTTTTGCATGAAAGTGACACAATAGTGTCAATATATAATTTAAGTTAATTTATAGTTTAGGTCAATTGTAGTTGATTGTAAATTTGAGTCAACATCAATTATCTCCATGTACACAAATTACACTGCAGGAAATGAGGTCAGAGACATGATTTGTGTTTTTATACTTTTGATACATGTCACATTGTTTACATCATACACTAAATAGTTCTTTTTACAAGTAGTTTGTGGGTTTTTTTACACAAAAAAATCTAGTAGGATGGTTACATTTGTCAGTTTTCTGTTTTGTGTTTCACAAAATGGTGATTAGGAAACAAGATGTAGGAGAAAGTCTTTTGAAGAAAAAAAAGTGTGATTACTTTGGTTGTCAATGTGTTCATTAGGTTGGCTCCGTGGTGTCGGTCCCTTAAATTCACCTTTGTGTCCTGCTATATTCATCTCTTGTCCTCATTTATTTTGTGATGATTATTCCTTTATTTTTCCTTCATCAGGAGCTGATGTGGTTATTGTATGATCTTGGTCATCTCAAGAAGTAAGTCAAGAATGTTTTCTCCTTTTTTTGTTTAAAGCTGTAATGAATTTGAATATGTTTTTGTCCATTATTTTGTCCATTAGGTGCCAACACCAGTATTTTGTTTGTAGCATAGGAGTGTCGTGGCAAAGTGTCTAGTACACTTGACTCAAGCTGGTGTTCAGTGTCTAGAGTGTGGTCAAGTAAGAAACTGACCAATAATTGCTTGTGTTGTGGAATGCAGTACAATGCACACATAAAGTGAAGAGAACGGGTTTGGACCAGGGCCAAATATTATAAATCTTTTTTTAACAGAAAATACTGTTTAGCAAATTTCTTTGCTGAGCAAAAAATGAGTGGGTCACAAGTTGCAACAATTGTCAATGTAAATTTTATGTATTTTTAGTTGGTCACCAGGTTAAACAAATTTTGCCCATGGAATTTTTTTTAAAGTTCTGGCTCATCAGCCTTAAAAGTTAATATTAAAGCATACACTATCAGTGTATGTCAGCCTTTGTTCCTCCGTTTTTGCAAGCTTCAAGCAGAATAACTTATGCTAGATAAGCTTGGGCGATATCGATTTATTTTATTCACGATATATCGCCGACAATATATCGCCATATTTGATATAATCGCGATTAATTAAATTTGACATCATCAGTCTTCAAACTCCCAGTGAAAGTTGTAGAAGAGACAGTCAAAGCATAAGAGAGGTGTTCTAATGACCTATTCTTCCAAACCTATGGGGTGCAAGATGTCTCAGCTAGGAAATACTTCGCGATATTGCGAAACTTAATCGATATCAAATCCTTGGTTTGACTTTTTTTTCAGATATCCAATGGCGCTCGGTAACCTTGGAGATCTAGAGAGCATCGATCCGACGCCATCAAAACTAACAACCATTGAACTATTTGAAGAAGCTATAACTGCCGCCCAAAATGATTACGACAACCACCATGTGTATCCCTACACGTACCTCGGGGGTCACCTCTATAGGAACTTTGAGTACAAGATGGCGATGGAACAGTGGGCAGAAGCGTCGGGCGTAATCAGTCGGTATGTAAGACTCTGGGTTCGGGAACCAGTTGTGGCACTTCAGGGTTTGCTGCTAACTTTTTTTTTCAGTGACTAGCCAAGAGGACCTATGCCCAATTTCACAAAGATCTAAGATTGATCGTAACTGCAAATCAATCATAGTTGCTGATTAAAATGTGATGTCACAATACAAATCACTATGGTGATACTGAAAATTTGTCTTGCGATGAATTTTATTGTTTTAAGAAAGTCACAGTAATTTCTTGCTGAGTCAAGAAACTCGCCAAACACAATTTTTTTGCTTGAAGGGCTGTATGCAATTGGGCCCTGCCAGCTTTTCAAGGGGTCAATTTCACAAAGAGTTAGGACTTGTCCTAGGAGATATTAAAAACTTAAGACTAGTCCCAAGTTGGTGAGAGTAACTCATCCTAACTCGAGATAAGACTAGTCTTAACTCTTTGTGAAATCCACTCCTGGTCTGCTGGCTATTACCACTATTCTATGTTTCATATTAGATCAAGATGCTTCTCAACCCTTAGCTTGCCAGCCGGACCACTTGGAGAGAATTTGTTCTTGAGGTGGTCTAACTAGAATTTGGCCAGTGGACCACTGGGGAAAGCTAAAGCAAGACAATTAACCATAAAAAAAAATTATTTGGTTCATCCGTCGGCAAGGATGTAAAACTGTAAGTCCGGTATGTTGCAACCTCCTGGTTAACGTGCCGGTGCTCCACCAACATAGCTAACCAAAATTTGTTGCCCAAAGTTGTTTTATAATTACCCAGGTAGTTTTCCTTGTGACTCATTTCTTTTAATAAAAAGTGCTTTGAGAGGCCCATAGAAAAAGTGCAATGTAAAGAATTGAGTACTATAACATGGCAAATGGTGGGCTGTAGCATCATGGTGTAATAATCAGTTTGTGTGTTATGTAATGCAGCCTCTACACACTTCATGTAAAGTGATTTGTGACTTCCAAAATGGACTGTTTAGAAGAGGATTTACAAAAGTTGTGAAACTTATTCAACCTGATGAGTTAACAGAAAACTGAATGACTAAATGTTAATATATGTCTGTGGAATGTACATCGTGTTAAAGTTTGAGACTGTAAAGAAGTTAATTCATCTTGATTATTGGTTAATTTTACTTCAGACTGTAGTCTAACCGAGTAGTAGCTTATCTGTAGGATTTTAAACTTTGTATGGGTGAAGTATAACTAAGGGAGGTTTGCGGACACACCATGTGAATATCTCTTTTTGAATAGTGTTGGTTCTGAAAAGAACAGTTGGTTAACGACTCAATGTTACGATCTTGCAGTATGCTCTGATTGTATTCCAAATGGTGTTACTGCAAACCTCACTTAGTTAGTTGCTAGTAACTTATCTGTTCTAAAATGGTTTTACAGATTGATCACACCAGATCACAAAACTCATCTGTAACACTTCGCTGAACGTCTCAAACTGCTTCTTTTTATTTCCTTGATCAGGTATAATTACAACAGAGAAGACGAGGAAGTCTACAAGGAGTTCATGGAGATTGCGAATGACCTCATTCCTTACATTGTCAAGACGGGATCGGCTGGTGGTTCAGAGGCAGCCACGAGGGTCGTGAACGATCCGGAGTGCTACGGTTACTTTCTGCGTTTCTACGACGGCATCTGCCTTTGGGAGGAAGGGAGCACCACCCCAGTCCTGCACATCACGTGGGCCAAGCGTTTCATCGCTTCGTTGACGCGGTTCAACGCAGACATCCGGGAGCTCGTAGAGGTGGAATCAGGTAGGTATGACAAAATGATGGATGAGGAAGATGAAGAGAACGGACAGGAAGACGACAAGAGGGAGTCCAAGGAAGATGACATCAAGGAAGAAATGGAGGAGATTAAGGAAGAGATTAAGATAGAGAGAAGGGTCATCAAGACGAGAGGAGACATCAATCAGAATTTTGTCAGAAGTAAGAAGTACAAGAGGAACAACCGCAAAAAGGTACTGGCAGAAAGCCAAGAAAGAACCGATGTTAAGAGTGTGGATTCCAGTAATACCCCGTTGGTGGACCCCTCTTGTAGTGATACTATGCTGAACACGGAGACGGATTTCAATGACTTCTTGAGTACGAGGAGCAACGGGAGCGCCTTCCCCGGGATGACGATGGAATCTGTCATGAAGGCCGAGAGCCCCGCAGAGATGTCATTCAGCAGGAGGTGGAAGACGCAGATGTCGGAGGATGAGGAGTGCAGGGACTTGGGGGAGAACCAAGACAGTCTGAACTCTAGCAATGATAGTTGCCTGGGGCTGCCTATCTTACGCCCTCCTGTGGCACACATTATCCTCCATAGTGCCAAGATGCTCGCCCTGAAGGACATACTAACCACCTCGGGCAAACTCAACATGGCTGCAATCCAACTTCAACTGACCGCTCAATCTCAGGTGCACGTCAGTAAAAGGCCACGCTCAATCAGTGAATACGAGGACTTTGGTAGTTTGAGGCGTCGCCCTAGACGGGAGTGACACCTTTTTTTTTCCCTTTCAAAGACGCGATAAAAAGAATTAATAAAAGAAAGGAAAAAAAACAAAAACAAAAAAAAACGGGTTTGCTTTGACACTGAAATGATGCATGTGAGTCTCAAAGAGTGTATGAATGTCAAAGATGTTTTCTTTGACAATTGAATTATTATTCTATTGTTGTGTACTGTTTGAGCCCTATTGTTGCCATTTTGCATTGTACCAAAGAAATCGAATGGTTAGAAGAAGTAACAGCAAACTAGAAATATTTACTACAGTATGTGCTCAGTCTTTGATAGGGTAAAGTCCTGCAGCCGATTTCATGAAACGCTAGGATTAATCCTAACGTGAGTTAGGACGAGTAACCCGCCCTAACTTAGGATGGGTTCAATGTGCTCTACGTACTTTGATACAGAACTTACCCCGTCCTCAGTCTCAAGATTAATCCTAAGTTAGGAAGAGTTTGGTGAAATTGACGGCTGGACACTTTAGGAAGGTAGCATGGGCGTAAATCAAGATGATAGCTGTCTCCTTGTGCCGTATTTAAAAATTCAATCATGCAACCACTCAGGCCTGAGACATGAACTTTGAACCCAAAATGCCGACATACAGTACAACTAATAACTGCTTAACACATAACTTGTTGATTACATAAAAGTTACCAGCCGAAAAGACGTACATTGTACGTATTACTGTTAATGAATTGTTCCCTGTTTTGTTTTTCTTCGCTTAGGGAACCAATTGTGTCTGCAAATTTTAGTTAACAGGATCACAAATGTTAGTTTGATCTTCATGCAGATGATGTGACCAAAATTGCTGTTCAAGTTCATATATGAAGCATTTTTATGATTATTTTTGTTGTTGCAAACATCACTGAACCTTGCGAGTGTTTGTGCTTTGATCTACGTTGGAGAATTTACATTTTGTTCTTAATAGTCTGGAAATCTTGCCCATGATAAGGCAAGCTTACATTTAGCGCCCTCGTTGAGGTCAAATAGAGTTCTGTCATTGGCTGAGAGTTGTGCATTGTGTGTTATACGCATGTCCATATTGACCTCAGAGATGGTGGCCCATGTTTAGATCTTATAGAATTGAACCAAGAGTGTCAAAATGTTCAAATTAATGAGTTTTGAACTTTGGATTGGGCTTGCCCTTCAGTCCATGTAAGAGGTAATTCTTCTTCTGTACAATCTGTTGTTTAGAGAGATTTTTCCTATTAATATGGAAGGCATATCTTTGCTTTGATCTGATAAGATTAGTCTTTGTTTCATCGTGAGCCATATAGGTATTTTTCTAAGTTAGTAACATTCCAATTTAAATTGATTTGTTGTCATGAAAGGACAACAGCAAAAAAGGAATCGTGGCCAAAACAGTTTTTCTTTCAGTTGTGCATTATAGGTAGACATGTAATTGTTAAGCGACCTGGACACACAGTTTTTTATAAATTTTGATTTCTTAAAGTAGATTTTGCCAATGCTATATTTCTTCTCTCATACAAAGGTTTCTTTTTTTTAATCCCTGAGATGTGAGTTATGATGATTCACGCATCTCTCCCACGCATAATGTGAACTCTTTTTATTTCTTTTTTCAATAGTATCTAAAAATCTAAATCGAATGGTACATGTACATCTACTTGTTAACCAGTACTAAATCATGATTGCCAAAAATCGTGATTCCCCAAATTAGCTTTCCAATAACTGACGTGTTGTTAAAGATGTAGTTGATCAAAGTGGGCCAAAAGTGTTTTGTTCCACACTCAAAAGGGAAGTCCATTGTTATTGTTCTTGTTTCTTCTTATCCCAAATTTTCTTGATGTGTAAATAAATCTCCACCCCCCCCCCCCCTTTCTTTAACAACCAACCTGAAAATTTCATCCAATAAGGTTGTTGCATTTTAAAAATAAGCATGAATTTTCATGAAAAAGATGAAATATAAAAACGCAAACATATAAAGTGAAAACTGGATGAGCCTGCAGCAAGACACAATAATTGACTAATATCTATGAAAAGAAGCAGATGGAATTTAGTTTCTTTTGATGAACTTTATTATTTAGCTGTTGTTTTTTTTGTTTTTGTTTTCTTAATAATCTTTACCCACCCTTAGTTGGTAATTTTAATAATAGTATGTACAAAATATATTCTTCTTTTTTGTGGGAAGATACTACCTGGAATAGGCTTGTCCATATATGTATATATTTATATATATAAACCAGTAGGGGAGACTGCCTTTACCTTTCAAACAAAACAAGACCTTCGTCACAGACATGTACCTGTTTTTTAATGTAGATTTTATTATTTTTAAAAACATTCATCACACATTGTCAATATGTGTTTGAAATTGTACTTTAAAGCATGACAAGAAAATATTTGGTAAGCCATTCTAAAGCAAAAGGTTAGGTAGTCACTGCTATTTTTTACAAAGCATTTTACAATTTTTTAAGTTCCTGGCGATTTGGTTTTTATTTTGCAGGGAGAGGGGGTGGGGGTGTTCAGAAGAATGAACATATTATAGACGTAGCCTGGATAGCAGCTGATAAGAATCCATGTAATGCAGCTGTCACTCTATGTAGTCAATAATTCAAACAAAAGTGTTCCATTTGGTTCTTTTTACACATTTTGTTTTCTTGCTTTTACCATATTTTCTGAAGGTCTATTAACATTTTCCTATAAACATCATGCCAAAGACAAACCACGATCTAACAAAATAAGGTCAAACACCTTTCTTTAAGGGTAACATTACATAGGATTTTAAAAGTGTAAAGTTCCTTGCCATAATGTTTCCAAAGTGTATGATTTGCCAAGTGTTAGTTATGCCAAAATATTTCAATTATTATTTTTTTAGCTCTGTTGATTAAAACTTGGTCATTCAAGTTTTCAATTATAAACTACTTGTGTTAAGCGGTGATGTCATGTCACGCTATATGTTGACCTCTCACCTGGGCCCAATTAAGTGTTTCTACTTACCGCCGAATTCCGCGCTTACCATCTTGTCCATCTAATAAGAATGAATCAACCATCACGGATTACCACAAATCACTTCAATATGACATCCCCCAAAATGATGTTGCATAAATTATACTGGTTGTAGTCATTGTATAGAATACAGCTCATTTGGGAATGTTAAGGCTTATGTTGAACAGCAGAATTATTGAGAACCAAAAATGGGCAGGATGTAAATGAGGGCTTTGGTTTTCTTCATCGAGCGCATAAATACAACATAGTACCAATGCTATATGAAATCCAACACACACTAAAGTGCAAAAGAAAATTGCTTGTATGTAGTCGACTGTTGACAAACTGTCAGGGGAACTGGCCGAGTGTTAATAGTGCTTGAGTTAGGTCTTTAAACTCGACGGGAAAATAATCCTGCTCTGTAGGATCATAGAATCCAAACACTCATGCGATGAACTTGCGCTCACGTTTATAAAAAGATTATGCATTGTTTTGGATTGTAATGCATTCACTGTATACTCTCGGATGTCATGCACATTTCTAAAAGATTGAAAAGGGGAACAATACAAAACATGATGGGCAGACAAAACAACAAAATGTGCCCTTCATAGCAATAGCAAGTTTGCAACTTTTCCTCTGATCAGCTGAATTCCTTTTTATTTTATTTTATATTCTCATTAATTTTTTTGTGCCATTCAAGCTTGAAAAAAAACACTACACAAAATCATCGAAATTGTTTAATAATTTCCTCTTTTTATGAAGTTACAGTTGCATGTCTGCAATAGACAAAAAGAGATATTTTCATCTCGTAAATTTTAAAAATTGCGATGAGCAATTTTCTAACACCTGACTTTACTTGTTATGGATACTTCATGGCGGGAGGGGATATCAGTGCGTGGGCAAGGGGGAATATTATACGCCATGCCTCTCATAATCAAGCATTGATACTCACTTCATAATCTGCTCAGTTTCCGTGCATCATGATCATGGCCATCGCTCCCTCTCAAATCCATGATATTAAATCCCACACGCATCTGTATAGAGTTCGGCTGCTATTAATCATGGAGATACATGACCTCATCACTAAGTCCTTGAGTCTCTGCGACCCACAGTCAACCTTGGGGAAATATAAGGATTGAAAAAAAGTATGTGCAAATCCAGGTATAGGAGTTGTAATTTTTTATTCATTTTTTTTCTTCAAAATGTTAATGTTTTTGACTATTTACGTCAGCCCTACTAAATCTTAATCTGGAAACCGAGAAGCTTTTACGATTAAAGGCAAATTCATGAGTTTTAGTTTTGTACTAATTGAATAAACCACATTATTAAGTTGTAGAATGTTTGTTGTTAAATAAAAATACATGTTGTAGATGACGTGGGACAATACTTGTACGCATTTTATAAGAAGAAGTCATTTGTATATTTTTTCAGAAAGTATTGTTAGCAGTTTTAAATAAAGATGCTTCAGTTTCTATTCTATAGTGTGAAATCCCACCTTTTTAAAAATGAAACAAAAAGACCTTGTAATGCCTACTACTTTCCATTATTCTGTGCTTAAATAATGTATGTGTTTTGTTTGTTTGTTTTTCTTTAGATAGTAAAATTTTGCAGGAAAAACTCATGTATATGTATGGAGGTATTGTTTTAGTATATATTTGCGACACATGTGCAACAGTAGTTGTTTTTCCTAGTTTAACTTCCTACAATAACAATGTTACGATTTTCTGCTAGTTGCCATTGTAGATAACTATGACAGTGAGACCATATACAAGTAGCCGTTGTATTTCAAATTTCACTCTTTATGAAAAGGACCAGACTATTTTCCTTATTTTGTGGTTTGGTTTGGCCTTTTTGGAATTTTGGGCTACGGCTAGATTTTTGCATCATCGTGCGTTTAGGTAAAGTAGTAAAAAAAGAAAGATTTTTACACCATGCATTGTGTATCTGTACAACCTAGGCAATGTTTAATGTAAGAAAACTTGAGATTGTTATAATGAGAAAAAAGATCTTTAAAACCTTGGGCAGGAAATTTTGAAATCTTTCAAAAAATTTGCAGCTATATTCTACTCAACTTTGCCAAATAACAAGCCATAAGCACATTTTGTTTCTGAGCCAAAATTAATTTAATTATCCCAATCAAATTTGCCAACAAATATATGAAAGCAAAATAAATCTCTGAGTCTTAAAGTAGACTAAGATTTAATCCCAAAAACTATATTTATGTGTATTGAGCATGTCAGTAGCACTGGGAAAGTGTGGTGGGTTTTTTATATAAAAGAAGTTGTATATGAACAGATGGCAGTTTGGTGTTTGTGCATGGGGATTTAATTCTAAAATGTTGATGTATGGAAAAATGAAAGTTAAAGAAAATTTAAAGTAACTTGAAGATTCCTGAGAAGGTGATTTCTGTGACATAGGCTTGATTTCACAAAGCAATTAGATTTTATCTTTAAGAGACCATGTACCTTTGGTTTTTTGAAATGGTTTGATTGTTTTAATCCTATATAAATGGGGATTAGATAAAAGCAACCCGTAAAACTTTTATTTCAAATGGTTGATAGCGTTTTTGAGAAATCGCCGAAAAATTAATAGTGGTTTAAGTCAACGCAGGAAGAATAATTTGTAATTTGTTCAGAAACGTTTCTCAAATTTAGATTTGGGGGGATAAAACTAATATCTTGTTCCATAATCAATCACTTCAAAGTTAAAGGAACACGTTGCCTTGGATCGGTCGAGTTGGTCTTTGAAAAGCGTGTGTAACCGTAATTTATAAAATGCATATGATTAGAAAGATAATTTAAAAGTTGAATATAATGATCCACACAAGTATCCCTAAAAATTGCGTGGTTTTTCTTTTACCTTGTCGACTGACACAGTCGGCCTTTTATGGGAGTCAACTTTTTGACTCCCATAAATGGCCGACCGACCTTGTTTGCACAGTAAAAGGAAAACCACGCAATTTCGAAGCAAACTTGTGTGGATCATTGGATTCTACTTTTAAAACATCTTTCCAACCATACGCACTTTATCAAAAAAAACGGGTACAAATGCTTTTTATAGACCAACTCGTCCGATCCAAGGCAACGTGTTCCTTTAATTGATTCTCAAAATTATACTATTGTCAGCTGCTTTACTTTTAACCAAGTAAGAATTTAGTATCATAAGTTATAGGAGTGGTTACCAGATGTATACCTTCCCTTTAAAGGCAATGGACACTATTGGTTATTGTCAAAGACTAGCCTTCTCAGTTGGTGTATCTCAACAAATGCATAAAATAACAAACCTGTGAAAATTTGAGCTCAATCGGTTATCAAAGTTGTGAGATAATAATGAAAGAAGAAAACACCCTTTCACACGAAGTTGTGTGCGTTTAGATGGTTGATTTCGAGACCTCAAGTTCTAAACCTGAGGTCTTGAAATCAAATTCGTGGAAAATTACTTCTTTCTCGAAAACTATGGCACTTCGGAGGGAGCTGTTTCTCACAATGTTTTATACCACCAACCTCTCCCCATTACTTGTCACCAAGAAAGGTTTTATGCTAATAACTATTTTGAGTAATTACCAATAGTGTCCACTGCCTTTAAGGGTTAGAGCTCATCTTAAGTTCAATCTTCAACCTTTGTGAAATCAGCCCCATGGGTTTTTAGGTACTTTGATGTGTGGATGAGGATGGTGCTAGAATTGAATTAGATTGTTTGTCTGAAAGTAAATCTTCATTGGTTTACAATGACAGTGAAGACAAATTGTTGTTTAAGCAGGGGAAAAGCTTTCAGGAGTTGCTTTAGGTTAAAAAGGTTTTCAGCATTTTATGAAACCCATGTCACATGTTAAATCACAGAAATGTGTATTCATTCTAGTCCCATATTGGAAGGCATGGTATTTGTCGAAAAAAGAACAGAATGCACTTTGAATATGTGAGAAGTACATTTTGGTTGAGGTGATTTAGGAAAGAAGACAAAATATGGGGAGAGGAAAATTGGAGAATTTTCCAGAAAGATGAAATATTTGAGATGTAGGGTGAACAATTTCACAGGTTCGCTGTATGAAAGTTGTTGTTGAGGGCTTCCGGTGTTAGTTATAAATTCGATGGTAAGAGAAGAAAAAAGAATGGACATTTTTTTTAAGAACAAAATTGTTCAAGATGTGTTCAAGATGTGCCTGTTTCAAGAATTAGCAAAATGTTTAAAAAGGTTGTATAGCAGTATATATATTACAGATTTGTTTATTTTAGATACGAAAAGTTTTGTACAAGATTGAGGATTGATTTTTAATGAAGGTGTCTCCTTGAATTGAAATGTTTGAGTTTTTTAAGGAACTGTTCATGGTGTTGAAGAACTTAGTACAACGTACAAGTTCAACTTTTTTATAGTGACTGTTCTTTGGAAGTTGTGTGTATTTTGGACTGCATTTTTATGTGTATGTAAGGTACAAGCAGAAATGGACTTGATTTATGTGAAGTATGTGACAAATAACCCTGTTTCATAATGGTGACATTGTGGCTTCAATTGCAATGTCAAACTGCTGACAATGTCACTTACATTGTCACACCAATGACATATCACTCAATGAAAAAGTCACATTGATGACAATGTCACATTGATGACAATATCACCTTAATGTCAATGTCAAACAATGACAATGTCAAACAATGACAATGTCACACCAATGACAATGACAATGTCACACCAATGACAAGGTCACTTCAATGACAATGTCACACCAGTGACAATGTGTACAGCCATAGGCCCCAGAATGCCATAAGGGTTGTAATTATGTGTAAGTCAGTCAGAGTGAAATGGGGTTTTTTGTTCGTTGAATTTTCCCAGTAACATTAAAACTGTTGTGCTTTAATTCACAAGAGCCTGTTTCGCTGTTAGTCATTGCTCAATTGTAAATGAAATGTTGTTAATAGGTCTGGAATTTGATTGATTATTGCATGGTGAAACAAATGATTGAATCAATTGCCGACTGCATTAAAACTTGGAAGGAAATTTGGGTATTTATTCAAAGAGTAAAATAAAAAGGGCTTTAAATATTAGTTTTTTTTATTTCTTCTGTTTCTTGTATTTTTTGTTATTATTAGTATTTTTTTTGGGGGGGGGTTACAAACAATCATTCCGTCAATATGAAAACAAATAAGATGTACTTAATCAAATATTTCATGATAAAATTGTTCCCCAAATGAATTTGTTTTATGATTGTAAACAATATTTTTAATTTAAACATTGAATGTTGAAATGAAAGTGGATTCAACGTGAATTTTTTTGGGGGTTAAAGTCTTACAAAATTATTTCAGTGTTTGGAGTGGACCATAACACGGGGATATTAAAATGCTAAATTTTGGCACATAAATAAATTAAAGAAGATTAGAACTTTCCCTGTGATGAGAATTCCTTGCTGGGTTCTAGAGGGACTTAAAGTTTCCCCCGTTTCGTGTCTATATTATGTCAAAGAGCAATAGTACACAAATTTGAGTTTTTTGGGGTGTTCTTTTTTCTCTCATTTTTTTTATGTGTAAAGTTCATCTGTGCCTAGACGTTTTGCAGCTGCCAGCAAGTACGTGTACAATAAGTATGTAAATTTACTGGAGAAAATGTATTTTAATATTCACCTTTATTAGAAATATGTGTTATTTTGTTTTGTGTTTTCATGCTCTAAGCATGTATTTTTTTTTTTCTTATAACGATTTTAAATTATTTTTTTTTGCATTATTTTGTTTTGCTTTGTGTGTTAATTCAAGCCTCATAGAGGATGTTGGGATAAGTGTTGATGTATATATATATATAGCATAAATAAAAAATGTGGACCTAAAATATGTTTGTGAATTGATCTGTGGTAAGACTGTGAGACTTTCCGACTTGTAGTCTGGTTACTGAATCACAATTTCTTGATTTGTGTCATTCATAATCATAGACGTTATTAAACCAATGTTTGTATGAGAGAGATTGTTGCCAGCTTGGTGGTTATATCCCTTCGTGGGAGTTTGCCGAGTTTCCTTGATGGGAAGATCACTCAAACAAACTGAACCGCTTTTCTTTATTATTGCCACAGCAGACGGTAGCCAACAATGAGCTCAAGTCACTTCAGTCAGAAGGGAAAATATTCCTGGCAACTTGAGGGAAGGCATCATGCAAAAGCATCCCTTTGGTACGGTACCACTGGTATCTTACTGTCCCCCCAGACAATTACATGTAGGTATGACTGCTGCTGCTGTTATGGCTGTGGCTGTTGCTTGTTTGGACATAGCCTTAAGTCATTAGAGTTGCTTTTTGGTTTAGCACCAAATTAATAATGTTAATCCGCATTCTTAAATGAAATTTGCCAAAAAATTACTGTATTTCAGTACGTGGTTGGTACCAGACGTGGAATATTCAGCTGTCAGCTGTAATGGTACTAAATGGTACTTTTTATTAAATTATTTTAATTTTCAGGACGTGCCTTCATAGTCTTACCATGGAATTGAGATTGACTGAGATACGGTTACAATTTTAGACAGTCAAAAAAAAATACAAGATGTATTGACATAATGTTTTAAAATAGTGTCAGGTTGAACATTGAAAGTTTTTATTGCTGAGAAGTCAAAGTGCGAAATATTTCAACGACTTTATAAATGTGTCGGTTGTGCTCAAAATACTGTAAATTTGTGCAGTTATTTGTTAAAGTATTCAAGAATTTCAAATCATATTGTAAATGTACAAGGTAGGGAGATATTTATTAGAAATGGTCTAGAAACATGAACATACATGATTTAATAAAAGTGAAAGAAGGGAAGAAAGAACACAAAGCAGACATTTTTATGACCTTTCTTGAAGCGAAACTACATCATGTCTTTTCAAAAATTATGGTTCAGGCCGTAACTAAAACCTGCAATGGGGAACTTTTGGGACACAAGGTGGCAGCAGACTTACGAGGTAAAATCCATTGTTCTCGGTAATGTGCGCATGCTCAGAATTACGTAAACGATGGAAACTTGAGTAAAATATTTTGAAAAGAAAAAAAAATATTCTAAAGTCTACTAAAATAAAGTATTCTAAACATTCTACTAATTAAGTTCTGAACTTTGTTTCACTGTGTGAAAAATACCCGCATTCTTAAGAAACAAACAGAAACCCCCCCAAAAATAACATCGAAAGAAAAGTAAATCACACAAAAAGACAATTGTGTGTGTGGACTTTTCCTATGTTTACCTTTTTGTTCTAGATTCCTTTCTTTTAACTAAATGTTTTCAATCTATAAAAAAAAGCAAGCCAAATTTATAGAATTGATTTAAACCTAGATTTGATTTTGAGGAACTTTTGTATTATCCATGCATTCTTAAAAACCAGGTTGTAAAGTTTAAAGTGTCTGGTTACTACTTTATTAGCTGTTTGTGCAATTGATTTAAAAAACAACAACAAACAATTCTGTATTTTAAACCTTGTATTGTGCGACAGAGCTTGGAGAAATAAACAGTATCTACCATTACAAAAAGTTTTCTTGTATTCTTCTGTTTTTCATCTCAGGTACTGTTTCCTTAACACATGGTTGTGTTTGTGGAAAATGTTGAATCTCCTTAAAGACACTGGACACTATTGGTAATTAATAAATACCTTGGACGGTTTCAAGTCTCTGATTGGTCAAAACCCGGTCACGTGGCCGAGTGTTAACGGTCGGTATAAAGACCGGCTTTGGAAAATAGCGAACAAGTGGCCCCTAAATCAGCATACATTGTGTAAACCTTGCGCGTTGCACTGTATCGCATGCTTATTTATATCCATGTTAGTTTCATTGCAACTTCGCGCACTTTCGCATAGGCGCGCTGAAAATGTATCAAATTTGAGTGCGCGCGTGTAACAGTTGCGCCACATGCTACATATACATGGACGCTGAGCTCATGCGCGCGTTTTAATGCACAAAGAACAGCTATCGTTTGCGAGCTCCTTTGACCCCAGTGAAGGCGCTGAACAGACCATGATTTAAAAGAGTCACTGGTCTCAAAGATCAGTAATGTGATAAACGCACGAAAGAGATGGGAACCATCAAAAGCTCAATAGCCCCTGAACATGTCTGGAAGTATCGCCGTGAGAAAAGTCACAAAATTTGGACAATTTTAGCCGTTTAATTCGCTAAAAAAGGTATTTATTAATGGGAATAACAGTGTTCGGACCCGGTCTTCACTGCGTGGTAATGACCTTGCCTCCGGCTCGGTCCGTTAACAGCGCCAGCCACCAACCCGGTCATTACCACGCAGTGAAGACCGGGTCTGAACACTGTTATTCCCTAATTGTCAGACCAGTCTTCTCACTTGGTGTATCTCAACATTATGCACAAAATTGCAAACCTGTGAAAATTTGAGCTCAATCGGTCGTCAAAGTTGCGAGATAATAATGAAAGAAGAAACACCCTTGTCACACAAAGTTGTGTGCTTTCAGATGCTTGATTTCGAGACCTCAAATTCTAAATCTGAGGTCTCGAAATCAAATTCGTGGAAAATTACTTCTTTCTCAAAAACTACATTACTTCAGAGGGAGCTGTTTCTCACAATGTTTTATACTATCAACAGCTCCCCATTACTTGTTACCAAGAAAGGTTTTATGCTAATAATTCTTTTGAGTAATTACCAATAGTGTCCACTGCCTTTAAAATAGCTGTTAAGTTACGCGCAAATTTGAAATTGCCAATCTTTGCACCCCGCTCAAAATAGCCTGGATGTTCACATGAAACCAGTACGCGCTATGTTATGTTTTTTGCACGGAGCTTTTTTGTGCGAGATACAACAGTTTTGCAAATTGAGATACACATGTACAGTTCTTTGGAATTGACGCAGCAATTGTAAAATCGGTTTACACGGACACAATAATATACATTTCTGGTTACATTACAGGTCAAATGTCACTGTTTTATCCCTTGGCTCTTATTAGTGACGATGGTAACCCGGCATAAACCATTCCTTGATAATCTTGTGAGAAGCAGTACGCAACCTTTCAAGCCGGCGACCTAATGTATATTTCAGGCACTGGACCCTGACCCATCCGCTAATTGGCGGTCAATTAACCCTCCTGCTGCAGAGGTTATGCTATTAGAACAGGCTTATCTAACCAACTCTTTATTGAAGCATTTTGATTTTATTCATGTAAATGTTTATGAGTTGGCCTAATCTCATTAAATTGATGATGAAATTTAAGGGAAAAGTATCCTGTTTTTTATTATATTTTTGTGAGTATTGATCATCTGTGCAGATGAGTGTGCGAGGTCCTTGTTGCAAGTAAGTTTTTAACACTTCTGACAAAGTATGGCGTCCCACCTAAATTGATTTCTCCAGTTTTGACCCATGGTTTGCGATACATTGCATATATTCCATGATCAGCATCACTGATATTTATTGTCGCACTCTAATAACAGCCTTTAGAAGATTAATGTGTGTTGTTTGAACTTTAACTAATCAGATACAGCTTGCTTTGGTTGTGTGCTGGGATCAATAATAATTGGGTTTCTTTGTGACAATAGGTGGCCGGTGTCACATAGCAAAATCTGTCCCCCTGGAGATTCTGCCCCCCCAAAGGGAAATTAACAATAGGCTTGAAGGAGGTTGATTCAAAAGAGGGCGCTATCATAAGAAATTTGTACACAATTTGCCGGATATGAGGGACAGACTCTCCTGCCACGTACTGGCAGAAGTAATATCAGCTAAATTTCCATTGTTGGCTTTATTCTGATCGACCTGGATAGTCTGCTGCCACCTGTGTCCCCAAATTTCTCCAACATGCATCATGGAAAAGCAAGTGTTTATTTACACCTGGTGTTTCTAGCTCAAACTATAACCCATCACTGTGTTTTCTTGCTCATATACTGTAGTAAGTAACCCATCCATCCGTCCTATTCATTGTGGTCATTTGCTTTTGAGAGGACCATGAAAATTGTGAAGCTGATTAGTTGGAATGGCATACATGTACATGGTTGTTTAAAGCATTTCATGATATAACAATAGTAAAGTCTTGTTCTGGTGGCCAACTCATCTGAGTGTGGGTTTGAGTCCTGGCTGTGTCGCTTGCATTAACCATAGGTAAATGGATACAAGCAAGGGTAGATATTATTGATAATAATATAATAATAATAATATTGAAGCCTTATATAGCGCACGTACCAACAAGGTACTTGAGGCGCTGAGTATATAGGCCTACAAACTTTCGGAAAGATAGGTTATTGCAGTGATGAATTCTGAGACCCAGTTATTTAGCCGCTTATAAGGGTTAACAAGGTGCTACAGCACTTACAGCAGCCACAGCCACGAACACCAGGGCGAACCCCTTCTCTTTTTCGATAAGTACACTGGGTTCTGTTACATGCGTTACACAACACATGGGACCAACAGCTTATACATCCCATCCAAAGAACGAAGCAATGGTCAAGTGTCTTGCTTAAGGACACAAGTGTCATGGCTGGGGATTCAAACCCGCACTCTGCTGATCAGAAACACCAGAGTTTGAATTCAGTGCTCTTAACCGCTTGGCCACGACACTTCCATAATACTGAAGAATTGGAAACGATTGCACCCATTTCGGTTGCATACTCCCATTGAGTTGAGATGGTCTCAGAAATGTCTTAGGCTCGATGGTATTAGGTTTGTATTTATGTACAGTACTGTACTTCTTTCAGGGGCCTACTTGGCTTGGAAAAAATTGTTTGGTGAGCGAAGAGTGAGCATATTGATTCAGCTAAATTTATACTTTAAAATGAATTGTACGACTTGCCCACTCCCTTTGAGCCAGGTTATATTTTTGCCCTCTACCCGCGACTAACACAAAGGCTAGCATCCCCAATCATGCCTGCATTTTTTGCTAAAAATTACAACAAAAAAAACGAAAAGCTTTTTTTCTGCCTCACATGAAGTTTGAAACCATCCCCAGCTACAAATAAATTACTCAAACAAACAAAACTTTGATTCAAAGTGTTTATTAACCCAAAAAAACCCTAAACATTTTTATCCTTCACTTGAAAAAGTTTGTACGACTGGATATTATTACAGAAATAATTTATTCATGATTGTACAAAATTATTCAAAATTATTTCATTGGCATTGAAATAAAAGCCTTTCTGTGAGCAATATATTAAAAAATTACAAAATGCTTGCCTTCTAAAAAGCTTTTTTTACCATCTACATGCACCCACAAACCTAATATTAGAAATTATTAAATTGATAAACTTGAATGCATTTCTACAGACAATCTATGTGACCAGAGGCCTCACAAGTTAACAAAAGAGCCACAGGTAGGATTTGATCACAGTTCGATGGAAGAAAACATTCAATCTTACACTGTCTGATTTTGATCATTCTTTTATATTTTTAAAGGGGCACATCTCAAAATTTGTTCATCTGTTCCTTATGAAACTCTTGATTTTATGAAGAATTTTGATACAAAATGTAAACATTTTCCATGTGACCAGTGTAGTATTTCACCCACCAAAAAGACCATGGAATGTAAACGGTCACTCTTTTAGCATACAAACGCTACATGGTCTACACATGCACACGGATTTATATGATGGCCAATGCAGTTCCAGCCATAGCCATAGGCTTAATGGTGAATGAGCATGCGTTTAAGGCATAGGAGGCCCATAGCAACACATTTAGCAACAGCCGTCGCTGCAGCTATGAACTCGGACACAGTGTAGCCCAAATAAGGCTAAGGCAGAATACAAAAATAGCATGTTCCCTTGTCATGATACGACTCTTGGAACTATCATTTTCCCTGGGCGGGCAGGCAGGGAACCTGACACAAACACCCATAGCATAATGAAAAGTCTATCACAATATGCTGAGACAGTGAATAATGTACAGCACATTCAATGCTTGATCGAATGACAGCATCACTATGGTAACTGTTCAAAACTTCCTCCATCTCAATCCTCATCATCCGAATCGACCCCGCCCAACGCCTCTGACTTCTTCATGAAGTGGTCCTTGAATGGCATCTTGAAGTCTGGGAAGTCGATCCCGTCACCAAATCGCATCCGTCGTTGCTCTTTCTTGACGATGAGCTCTCTGGTGTTTGGTACGTTGCTCCATGCAACAAATGGGACGTAGGTGATGTCTTCAGGATGTTCGATGCCTCCAGCCATGGCTGATGCAGCTCTCAAGACGGACCCCTTTCTCTCACGTGGGGTGATGGTTGGAGAGTCACCCTGCTGTTGGATAAAACAACAATCATCAGTAAAGCCTTATTTTAAAATTAATATTTTTTGTAGTAGTATTTTTCTTATGAAGAACAGCATTTTTGTATTATGGTGCCTTTAACTGCCAGCCACATTGACCCATATATGACTACAGACCACAGCCAAAGATCAAGATTGTTTGATTTTTGTGAAGAGAGGAAAACTGGAGGGCCCTGGGAAAAACCCTCATGTCATACATGTTTATAGGAGGGAATCAGCGCACAAATCTATTCACATATGGCCCTAGCCTGAAATCAAACCAAGGGCTTATTGGTGAGAGGTGAGGGCTTTAAGAACTAGTCACCCATGCCATCCCACGATTATAGCAAATTACAAAAATTACGATATACATGTACTTGTTTTCATTTTTTGTAAACCATGATTGCTTGAAAAACTTGTGAATCCTTACCTGTTGTGTTGTCATCCCACCCTGTGGTATAGGCGGCACAGATTGGGCCCTCGCTGGGGCCTTCTTCTGACCACTCTTCCCTCGTCCTTTCTTGCCTTTTCCCTTCTTTCCTTCCTTTGGCTGAGGAATCGTCTCAAACTTGGCTTTTACAATCTCCAGGACTCTTGGGTCTGCCCACCACTTGGCAACATCAAGAGCATTATCACCTGAAAAATGGACATTAAATAGAATATTAATCGGAATACTTTGGATACATGTAATTGTTTTGACTATTCAATTTAACACGAGTTCAACTGTGCACTTAAGAAACCAAACTTTTCAAAACAAACCGAAATAACCAAAGAACATTGACAGAGAAAGCCAATAGTGACAACAAGTCACTTTCAAAATGGCAGACTGTTTGGTTTTCAAAGCCTCTCTGACAACAAAGGGAAACCCTAGCTCAGTTAACACTAACGAATGCCCGCTTTTGTTTGAGTTTTGAACCCAAAATATTTTTTCGCAGCAAAAAAATGTATCTTGGTGATTTGTGTTGCCTTGGTACATCCCAAAGTCAACAGTATTTCTTGAGTGATAATGCCCTCTCCTGATAAAATGAACACATGGGTCTTACATTTTTCAATTGATGACACTTTTTGAGCACATAAAGCTTGTACATGATAATGGCGCTTTTTGAATACGAAAAATAGATGGGAACATGTCAACCTTGGCACTGATTGAGTTAAGAATTCATAAATTTATTTGATTCAAATCAGAACTAACCTTTTCTATTTTCCAATGTGACGTTACATCCTTTCTCGATGAGGAATGACACGATGTCCGGTGAGGAAGTCTGTATCGCTCTCATTAAGGGTGTTCCGCCATTCATGGCTTGGGCGTTGATGTCGGCCTGGTGTTCAACCAACATCTTGACGGCGTCCAGCTGGCCAGAGAGGCAGGCGTGATGTAATGGCGTCCATCTGAAGTTATCTTGGCAGTTGACGTTGGCACTGCGAAACGAAAAAAAGAAAACAAACTTGTTTATAACGTGGTTGTTTATCATTTAGTTGTAATTTTTAACCTCTGTTAAACCACTGTATTTTTCATAATTATCGATTATAATTTAGGCTCTACCCTCAAGGTTTTGTAAAACTAGCCACACTTCTTCTGTTGACAGCTTAAATAAAAATGACAATAATTTTGTGTCATTTGTGGGATGTTACTCTGTTTTACCACCATGTTTCAACAAAGCAGCTACACAAAATGGGGCTCCGACAAATGACATAACATAGGTGATGACGTAATGGGTCTTTCTGAACAACACCAGAGAAGGGTGTTCAAAATTATTGATTTTTGTTTACCATTGAAATCTGCTAAATCTCATAAGAACTCAATTTTAGCTTTCTCTGTCAATTTATTTCTCTTTTTCTTGCTGTACTCAAATTTTCCCTACTGTTTTGGCTGAACTTTTTTCCACTCACCCGTTATCTAATAGATACTTCATCATCTCCACATTGCCGTGTGCACATGCAATCATTAGTGCCGTCTTGTAGTACTTATCCTGGGTGTTGACCGACCGACCGTGTGTATAAGCTTGCTTCAGAGAGTCCATGTCTGTCATCTTAGTTGCATCTGTGATATTAATATACGTCTTTTCCGGGAAGTGGAGGTACCAGGCCGAGTCATCCTGTATCGGATGGTCTGGCGGGTGGTCGCGATCAAAACGTCCTGTATCTGTAAACGGTACGTGTCTGTGTATAAGGTGTTCTGGGGGCTCGCCGTACTCAGTTCTAGCGCCCTCAACGCCAACGCATATGGGCATCGGGACCTTTGTCTTGCCTTTCTTCTTCTTTCCCTTCTTACCCTTCTTCTTTTTTTCCTTCTTCTCAAACGCTGACATGAGGTAAGTTTTGTGGACGTATTTCTTCCCGGCTAGGAATTCATGATAGTTGATTACTCCTTCCTTTGTCTTGTCGTGCAGCAGGAAGAGTGCCTTGAAACTGTTTTCATCTATGGGTGCTTCCAGAGTCACAAGCGAGTCGTAAAAATCGTCCTTTGATATCACCTCGTTACCGTCTGTATCAATACCCTGGAATCTCTCCAGAAGTTTGGTCTGATGTTCGAAGCTCCAGTCGTAAACTTTGACAGCCCAGCCTTCTGCTGGTGCTTTTCCGCCACCCTGGAGTTTCTTCGAGAGCCGTTCTGCCTTGCGACACTCCTTCATGACGTCTTTGAAGCCCTTGTTCTTGGCAATGACTTTGGGAAGGAGGCCATCATCATTCTTAAGGTTTGCTTTGCATCCTGTGAAGATAAACATTTGAAAATTGAGGAATATTTGTTCTTGTTATGAAGTGTAACAGTCTGACTAAAAGATTTGATAAACCCAGAATGTAAAATTTTTTAATAGCCTGCAAAATATTTGTTTCTGAACAATGTATATGTTGTGATTATTGAAAAAAGAAAATCAGAAATATTTAGAAAAAAAAAACATTTTATGGTAAGACAATTGGTATTGACTCTCTACTTGAAATTGTGTTGATGTTTTTTTAAAATGTTTTTAAATACTAAGGGAAATAAAGCAATCTAACAAGTGTATACCAACACTCATAGCTGTAGCCGCTTGATTCAAACATGGCATAAAAATAAATTTTCTCATCCTCCACCCATTTACTCAAACCTACCTCTTTGTGACAAATATTTCAAGCAGTTGGCGAAGCCCCCTTCAGCTGCATAATGAATCATGTTGTTTCCAATAACATCTTGCATGTTGAGGTCTGCGCCGTAGCTGGCTAGAAGGCGCACAACATCAAAATGGCCGTTCATTGCGGCATGATGGATGGCTGTCCTCTTGTTCTTATCCATGGCATTAACTTGTCCCCCTCTCGTTAAGATTGCTCGGACCACAGAGATGCTTCCACTTCGAGCTGCTTCAATTAAGGGCGTCTTGTTGGAGGACTGTATGAAGAAAGCAGTTATTTAGATGAGTTTAGTACTTTCCCAGAGGAGACAACGATAAGTGCCAACAGTTATTAAGCTTGTAATTTTGTTACTTTTGAAGTGTTTTTTAAGTGTGAATAGGACACTCTTCAGATGATAGTGGGTGTGGCATTTACCAATTCTTTCTGTTGTTATTATTGCTGAGAACAATGGAAAAGGCCAGGTGATTTTCCATTTAGAAATCAGTGAAAGAATATCATGCCTGGATAACTAAAAATCAGCTGGTAAAAAATGGAACACGGCCTGCTTTACTGCAGTGTGAACAACTAAAAAAGGCACTGCTCATGCTCACTAATCAGGTGTAGCCCTTAGAATACGACCAGAGATGCCTTCCCACATTCAATCTCTAGTAGCCTTCTGGCAACTGAAACCTTCTATCACAAAGGCCTGCTCAAAAGTACTTGCGATTATTGTAGCCCTCCTTCCGACGGAGGGAGGAGGGTTCTGATTATTGCAACTAGCTCAAGAGCACCACACAAGGAACCTACCGGTTGGACACCATTTGGGTCGGCACTGTTCTCCAGAAACTGAAGGCATATCTTCTCATTTTCTACCGAATCCATGCAAGCTAGGACAAGTAGTGGCATGCCATCGTTGGCTACGTTGTTGCACTCTGCGTTGCACTCCAAGACTATCTGTGTGCATTTGGCGTGGCGACTGGTTGGCAGGATGCAGTAGAAAAGGATGCCTGATGACAAAGAGGAAACAACAAAAGTCAAAGTAAGCGAGTTGAATTTGTTTTTCTTCTAAATACAGTGAAACCTCACTTTTTTTAATCCACACCATTCTTTCAACACTTTTGAATGAAGATTGTTTGTAAACAAACATATGGATATAGTCTTGTTGATTGTTTAGTTGTAATACAAGGTTTTTACTAATTTAATCTGTTTGTTTATTGCAGGTTGTAGTTTGGGTATTTCCAGATGGATGGAATTCTTATGAATTCTGATGTTTGCTTATTCTGTCTAAAGTGCGGCCATTTATAATGGGTTTCTCTGTTTGTTTGTTTGTTTGTTTGTACAACTGATGCACTGATATTTAAAATGAATAACAAAGACATATTGATATTTATACGCAAGATGATGTTTTTATCAACAATTATAGATCTGAATTATAGAGTTGCCAAAGTATCCAACACATAATTGTTAACCAACAGCAGGTTTACAAGTCTCAGTTCTTATTAGACCAAGTAACTGGGGCGCTAAACTCATTTAAAAAAATATTTTTTCAAAGATATTTTATACATAAAAAAATAGAACAGCGCCACAGTTACTGGGTCTAAGTTCTCATAGGTCACAAAGTAATACCTTTTCCTTCGGCATCTTTGATTTTCATGTCCGATCCAGCAGTGGCAAGAACTTCCAAAGTCTGCACATGTCCAAACTCGGCAGCTCTCATGGCCGAAGTCCTGCCTTTCAAATCGACCACGTTTGGGTGAGCTCCGAGCCCCAGGAGGAACTTGACCATGTCCTCATCGTTGACTCGGGCCGCCAGGTGCAACCCAGTCTCCCCATCGTTCGGCTCGCTGTAGTTGATCAAATGCGGCACTCCGTGTGAGCAGAGTTTCTCAATTTGTTCCTTATCCTGGTTGCGAACGCACTGCAGGAATTTGTGAATTTGGAGGATCTCCAGTCGTGTCTGTGCGATCGGCATTTTTGGGAAATATTTATCTCTCCAAATATGTTTTAAAATTAAAAATTTGAGAGCATTTTTAGAATATTGAGTAGATTACTTGCTGGTGTTATCAGGGTTTTTTTATGTACACACCGTTGAGTAAACTAATAAAATTCGAGTTATCAAAAATCTGGGATTAAATGTCTTTGCTCGGATGATGTTTCTGGATGTCTACCACCCGGCAACAAACAAACGTCCACAATAACACGATGCAAAACGTTGGATGGACTCAGACGAAATCTTGAATTTCACAACAAAGAATCCAAATTCGAAAACACGAAACTGGGCGATCCAATTTATACCGCATGTATTCTTCGCCACCTGTTATAAAAAAAGTTTCCAGGGAGTTCAACACAGATGTACACTTGCCAAGTTGCGGAGGAGACAGGTGTCCACTTAGTCACCCGAGTATCAATTAACGTTCCATTCTTCCCCGGGCAGACGGATTGGCAAAAGGATGGATCCTCATATCACAGTTAAACACCTTTTCACAGAAAATTAGTGTGGATTTCTAGAAGAACAGACGAATTCGGTACATTTGAGATCGGACTGGACGTGTACTTCCCACACGGAACCGCGCACAATCATAAATCGTGCACAAAAGGGAGCCATACAAGCAGCCGGTTGTCATGGCTGCACCACGGCTGTGTTGTTTACCTTTCAATACGGGCAGATCTCTTAACGCTGATAAAATGCGGTCAAGCATTATGAATAATTCATCCTGCTCATTTCCTTATCAATGCGGCTTGTTTGAAGTGGGAGGTTGGGGGTATGAATAATTCAGATATTTGTGGAAACATTTGACCGTTGTATTTTAGATAGTACATAGCTTACATCTGACGATTTACCAACAGTCATGTAGGCCTAATCATTTATCATGGAGTTAGAAATTAGAATAGGAACATAGGTTATTAATTATTCTGATTTCTTCTGCCAGCTTTAGCCCCTAGTATTACTCAACTTACTAACCGTATTCCCTAACTGTAGTCTTGTTTTCACAATCTTATAATCTATTGCTTCACAGCCCCTACCATAAAACATTTGTCTTTGTATTTTAGTCCTCGCTTCGTGTGGCCTGCTGGCCCAATTTAATCTTCTTAGAAATAATACGTTTCATTTATCCAAATTCGTTTCCCCCCTTAAAAACTAGAGAAAAAGGTTTGCAGATTTGTTTTTAACTAAGAGACGACTTAGTTAAAAACAAATCTGCAAACCTTTTCCCTAGTTTTTAGTCAATTTTTTTTGAGCTAGTACTTCTTTAACAAAATGTCAGAAAAGTTTAAAAACTGGACTTGGCTTTTACATACACTCTTCAAAGACTTGGTATTTTCTCATAATTTTAAGTTTCTGTTAAGAAATGCTTTTCATCAATAAAATGTGTTACTTGAGGTAATTACCTACAAGTATGCAAGCTATAGAGCCCGAAGTAGCAAAAACTTAAGCCGACAGCCGTGCAACAGATAAGAACACATGTGTAACATGATGACTTTCCAATAGGATTCCAATTAACAAGTGAGATGTTAATATACCTTATTATTGGGAGACCATGCTACTCTAGAGACAACAGTCCAATTACTGCAACATATTTGTAAAACAGTTTCACAAGAATATTCTCTCATTTTTCGAACAGTTTGCAATCCCAGCTAGTTCTTCATTTGTTTCATAGAACACTAAACTAATACAAAACACCAGGAGAACAAAGAAAGAAAGCAAAAAATTCAAAACAAAAATTATAATATAATAAGGTGAAACTTTATTCAAATTAACGAACACTCTCAACCTGTACCACCAATCATGAATTAAAAACAAAACATTGTGTCAGCCAATCTGTGTAGTAGTTGTGTCAGCCAATCTGTGTAGTATTTCTGCTTCTAGAACAAATTTACAGTTTGTAATCACACCATGTCAAACAAGAAATATTCTAGAATTACGAATCCCACCTCTGGCAAAACCCTAATCTCCTCAACATTTACCATAATGTCTTACAGCTGAGCCAAGGAAATGGCGATATTAAATCTCAGTGACCAATTGGAGATTTTCATGTCACCATATTATAGAACATTTTCTCAAGACTCTGGTTAATCAAAATACAACAAAAACACTGTTTGGTTTGGAACGATTTTCACGATTTACCTATATCACACTTGTTATTAGGTTAAAGTTCACTGTTTTGCCAGAGCCATTCACATAGTTGATGGATGATCATACAATCTGATCATGTGTAAGAAAAATGCAATAGGCCTATAAAGGAATATAGTATCACTGTACTGCAGATATTTGGGCACTATTCTTTCCTGTGACATGTTTTATCACACTTGTTTCGGTTTTTTTAGCATTCGCAGCTAACACACTCAAATGCAAGGCAAAATCAGACAAGCATCATTTCAAAGAATTTAAATGATAAAGCATTCTGCTTAGCAAAGCTGCTTAGTGCTTTAAGCTACTTGATGAACTTGATGAGCAGTTTTGTTATTATTATATTGATGTCTAGAACCTATTATTACCATTACAATTGAATATGAAAAAGTATTGTTCCTTGACAATTCTACAAAATCACATTGTCATGTATTTAATTATGAGAGTTATTGGCAAATAAATAAACAATTTCCAGTTGAATTGACGATTTGTTTAAAAGACAATCATCCTGAAACTCATGCTTTTGCAGTTTAAAAGACAATCATCCTGAAACTCATGCTTTTGCAGATCTGTGATCAATTCACATCAATATTGTATCTATTTAATATTAAAACACAAGGTTGCTCATTTATACACTAACATGCAAACACAATTTAAACTGCCCTAAACAAAAGAAATTGTCATGTTAAAGATGCGATGAAATAAGGCTCCTCAAAATATATTGACCAAAGATAGGCAGAAAAAGGGACAGAGATGAGTTAACATTGCATTGATTACTGTGTGATTTTTATTTTACTCTCAAGCAAAAATGCAGAGATGGTTTATGTTTCTGCACTAGTGTAAACATTACGCAGAATTGTGTTTTTTTTACCCAGTGGTAAAAAACATTAATAGACTCCACCTAGGACCATCGATCTATCTACGACTCGTCGCAATGCTGTAATGAAGAAAGATTTATTCAGCAAAGGACTGGCCGGCCCTTTTGTCACTGCTGTATGAAACTGTACATTTCAAACTTTTATCTGTGGGTAATGTACATGTGTATAAAGGATAACCATTTCAAGTTTTCATGATCACTATCGACAGCAATGATGTTATAGTACAAAAATTGCAGATTGTATCATTATATATGCAAAGTAATCTCGTATGTTTGTTGTCCATATAATTGTTCAAGTCTTTCTCTTTTGTTCAGCTTTACCAGCAGCAATATAGAAAGCGTAGCCCAGGAAGGCAAAACAGACTCCAGCAATACTCATGGCTGCATTGTAGGCTATCCGAACTCTGGGATCGACATTCCTTCCAGCTTTGACGGCTTCATTCTGCCAATCATTGGTCTACAGAAACAGACGGAGGAGACGGAGGGAGGAAAAAGGGGACATGTTGAGGAACCTCTTCAAAGCAATGTGGGTTTTTACAAGGAGATCATCTACTTCTTGGGCATTGAGTAATCAAACAGGGAGTAACAGGTCAATGCCGTGCCAACCACCGTCAGTCCCATGATAGTGGCATAGGTGAATGTGTCAAAGCCGCCTCCTTTAAGATGAATTGGAAGTCCGTTATCACTCTGTCAAGAGATATAAAGAAGGGGCGGCTAGCTGGTTGACTTCAAAGTGATTGTACAATCTAGCAATGCAATTCTTTTTACTGTGTGTTAAATAGATTTTGCTGGAGAAAGAAGGCATTTAGCCAAACTAATACAGTAAGGGCAGAGTCCAAATTCAGCCACTTCAAATGCAGCTATGGCCATTGTCTGCAACAGCAATGTTGAAGAATAAACAGTTATAGCGCTCCGGCCATAGCCACTGCTGAAGCCACTTAATCAGACACAGCCTTAGAACTCCAGTTAATGAATTACATTTTCCAAACACTACGGTAGAATAACAATGTACAGTAGATGACTCAGTTTTGATAATCCTGGTCAACATGAACATGGCTCTTGCTTTGGTGCCACATTACACTTCCAAAACTTTTTCTGATTTTGTATTTTTCTGACCAATGTAGAAAGAATTCTTTGACCCTTCTTATCTCAAGGATGAACACTAGGACCCTGTTTTTCTGTTTGATTCATTTGTTTTAAACTTCATGACAGCAGCAGTTCAACTCACCTGAAACTTAGATTGGCCCTCCTTGATTTTGCTTTCAAGCTGTGACCTAACACTAGTGGAGAAGTTCAACCTGGCCTGGGGAACCAGGGACCTCAGCATCTGTTAACAACAAATTTAGGAATTTACTTATTGTTTTTAGTTATTTAAAATGACAAGTATAAATATCTTTTAGAAGTTTCAAAAATATTTGTGGAAATTGGGTAAACGGCTGCAAATAATCCTCATTTGAAGTAAAGAGTGGTGAAACTACTAAATGAAAATAATGCTTGCAATTGCAACTTGCTCAACTTGTAGAACCTTTGGTATTTGTCAAAGACCAGTTTTCTCACTTGGTGTGTCTCAACATATACGCACAAAATAACAAACCTTTAGTCGTCAAAGTTCTGAGATAATAATAAGAAAAAATACCCTTGACCACGAAGTTGTGCACTTTTAGATGCTGGTTTTGGGACCTCAAAATCTAATCCTGAGGTCTCAAAATAAAAATAAAAATTACTTCTTTCTCAAAAACTACATAACTTCAAATGGAGCCGTTTCTCACAATGTTTTTGCTATGCATTGCTCGTTACCAAGTACGTTTTTATCATGATAACAATTATTTTGAGTAATTACCAATAGTGTCCAGTGCCTTTGAAGCACTCCAAAGACTACCATGTATAGTTTTAACAAGGTTTAAAATTTATACTGGACTACAGGGTTGAGGGCAGTGATTTTCGCACAGTCGTGCTACTAAACTTATTTGACAGGACTTAGTCTAATGCAGCCTCATTAATACTCTACTCATAACTGGAAGGACAGCACTGAAAATCAATCCCGATTTGCCTAACACACTTGTTAAAACATTCAAGCATTTGTCAGGCGCTTAGTTCACATGTTAACTTCAACGCAGTACATTTAAAATAAATCATGTTTTTAGGAAATCGTTTGTCATCCTAAAATGGAACAAGATCAGAAAAGAAATAGAGGTGACTAGTTGCTCTATGACTTGATGCGTCTTTTGACAGCCCGCTCTGCGTAGATAAGTCTTTAAAACACAGAATGGATCAACAACACTGAAACTGCCACTGCCACATGACAGGTCTCATTTAAATATCCAGTGAAGTGTATTTAGATATTTCAAAGTCACACTCCCAGGGGTTTATGATCATTACGATCATTATGGCAATCGGAAAATTAAAAACATTGTGGCGAGATCATCATACACCCACGGAATGAGTAGCAAAAGTCGAGTCTGACTCTCTGTCTCACTCTCAGTGATACATGCTGGTCCTTGCTTGCTGTGTGTATTTATTTTCAATCTTTCAAAATTCAATTTCATTTCTCTTGTCTTGAGTCTTTTCTCGTCTCAAGAAATATTTGTCTTTTGAGGAAGTTTCCGTATTGCGCCAACACTTTTTCATTCGATATGAAATAATATAGTATCTAATTTACCTCAACGAGATATCCCATTTTGTAAAAATTAGTGAAAAAGTGGTGGCGAAGTGCGGAAAGTTATCCGTCTTTTAACTCTTCGGTCGTATGCTTTATTTGTAGTCAACATTTCAGGACTGCATAACTTATTTCAGTCTTTATACCACATGAATGAATACAAATATAAAAGGAGTACGTGCAAAACATAATCCATTATTTAGGAGGGCGCCCTCTCCCTCACGGCCAAAAAAACACGCACGAACGATTCCTCCCACCACTCTCACTCAGTCCGTGAATTCCGTGGCTTACTAAATGCTTTTTTACGACAAAATATCAATCACTTGAGTTGACATATACTCCCAAAATAAGCTTAAAGTAACGGTTCATGTGAAAATTAACTCAATTCACTTACCAATACCCTATTCATTGTCTATCTATATGGCGAAATACCAGCGTTCTTGTTTTAATTTCCACTCAAAACAATTTTGTCGTACTCTTCTAATGCGTTTTGCATGTATGAACTGGTTCCATGCAAGTATAAAGCTTAAAATATAAGAAGTGGTTCTGGGTACCGGACAAAATCAAGTCTAAAGAAACAGCGCCCTCACTTTTTGGGAAGGTTCTTTTAACACTTTCTACACACCACCCGGTTACCAAATGCACTTGACCGGTTACAAACGTCCATAGATTTGCTTTCCTTAGTTTGAAGACGGAAAAATTCACTTTATAAATGGCTTACAAGTTCAGACCGATGGGTGGTCGAGTTGGACCTGCAACTCCAGAAATGGCATACTCTCCAGCAGTAAGTTTTATGATGCCAATTAATTTTATGTACCAAATCTCAAATGAGATTCTCATCATCATCATGTGTGTCTTTACTTTTAATTAAGTTTTTTTATGTTTACTCTTTATTTCTTATAATATTTCAAGTTCATGACCTTCTGTCGAGGTAGTCACTAGTCACTTTGGGAAAAAGTTTCGATATCACGCCACCACTTTTTCATTCGATATGAAATTATAATAATAGTAGTAGGCCTATACCTCAATAATATTATAATGAGATATCCCTTTTTTATAATTTAAGTTTTTGTAAAACAAATGAGTGAAAAAGGGGTGGCATGTTGCACTTTGTTCGAAAATTTTCCATATCACGCCACCACTTTTTCATTCAATGAAATATAGTATCCAATTTACCTCAATGAGATATCCCTTTTTGTTAAAATGAGGGAAAAGGTAGTGGTAGGATACGGAAAGTTATCCCTTTGATTTGTTCAATCATCATGAAGCATCAAGTTAACATGGTTAACTGGTGTTTAGACAACTCGCCCGTCGGACAACTTGACCATTTGGACAACTGGACCGTTCGGACAACCCAACCAATGGTTGAGACAACTGGATGGTTCACAGCCCCATCAATAGTGCCAATACGCTGGACTCCCTCCGCTTCTTGGCCCTTCACCCATGTAGTTCAGGGTGTTATTATTATTTTTGTAAATAGAAACCAACAATTTTATGCCTTCGTCCCTCGGCGCCATGATGTTAACTGATGCGCACATGTACTCGAGCGCTGATCTTATTTGCTGAAACAGCCGCACATTTTCGTAACAATGCATATTCGTGTTCAGCTGTGGCACTGTGAGCAATGAAAAAGGGTACCCGACTAAAGACCACCAATCGCACTTGGCGCACATCGGTAAACATCATGGCGCACGATGTGAAACTTAGCAATTTGCCCTGAGATTTGTTAATAGAATTACACCAACAGGAGGGCGCACATTTTCGTAATATTGTGCATGTACTAATGTACTGGGGTAAGTGACAACTGGAAAAAAATCTAGGTATAAAATTGTGGTTTCTAGTTTTCTAGTTAATTTTTTTTAACAACCTGAAGCTACATGGGCGTAGGGCCATGAAGCGGAGGCCTTCCAGCGTATTGGCACTATTGATGGGGCTAGACAGTTCATAGACCCAGTAATTGGGGCGCTGTACTCCTTCGACCAATAATGACAACATTTTGAAAAAAGGAGTACAGCGCCCCCAGTTACTGGGTCTAGACGGTTCAGGAAAACTTGGTGGTTCAGACAACTCTACTTTTGAGTTTGGGACAGCTCGACGGATGGCTAAGACAAGTCGATGGTTAAATGGCCGATCTCCATTACTGGCATATTACATGAAAACTATATATATTAGATGTTAATTTGTGTATAGAGTCAGACACATCTTTGATAATTGACAGGTTTTAAAAAGTTCTTTTGGCTTGACCTTGATTCTTGAAGCTTTAATGAATTTAAATTCTGAAGATTTTACTTTTTAAAGTTTTATTTGATATATTGGCACAACGCTACAAAAAGAAGTAAAGGGTTATCAAAATATATAATTATTTTGTATTTATAATATACATTTATTAAATCTGCCAATCGATTAGAATCGCTCAAAACATAATTATTATTCCCCCCTCCGATAACAAATAAATCAATCTACAATTTGTTAAAATGATGTTGTCGTTTTTTCAAACAGGGATTGCAGCCACCAGTGAAAGTTGAGCCCAGTCAGCTTGTCTGGGAGCAAAAGCCTAAGCCGGTTGCCATTTACAGAAGTCCGATGGGAGGAGACGGTGTCTTTGGCAAACTTAACAAAGTTTATCAGAACCAAAAAGTATTTCAGGTGAGTACGGGAAGACTTACTATCTTGTTCTACCTAAAGTTGTGGTTTTTTTTATATACTCCTTTTTGTTCCAATATTTCAGATTGTCCAATTTCGTATTCTTACTTCATAACATTTTCCAGCAAGTTGACCAACCATTCAAAAGCACACCATGGCTTGTGTAAGGTTGCACTACTGTAACACTGCACATGACAAACTGTGTGCATTTTGTACATTGTGTTCTGTGTAGATGTATTGTTCGATGCAATGATTATGAATCATTGCATGCTGGCATAGTTTATCTATCATTGAAAACCACAGTGGATGATATTAATGGTCAATTAGTAGGAGGGTTGACTATTATTACATTATATCATACTGCAGGCTGGTAAAGTATTTCATTCAAAACTACAGTTGATGCTTTGCCAGCAGCAAACCACGTTATATCTAGTGCTGGGCGAATAGTGAAATTTTGTTATTCGGATACCGCTGGTTTTTGTTGTTTTTTTTTGCCGCTAGAGGGCGCTGTTCGTTTGTGAATGAGATCTTCTGGGCAGATTGATATTAGTTTTAGACAGTGTCACTTGGTTCATTCATAAAAATGACCGGATCTAATTTAATGATGGCGATTTGCTTTTTCTTTTGATCGTGGATGACTCTACGTGAAGGAAAACTTTTGTAAACTTTGAACAAATTACGTCAGAAATGTCATTGTTTTAACTCTTCACGGAGGTGAGCATAGTTAAATACTTAATTTATGCTGTTTTATGCTGTCTTAATAGAAGTTTCATTAGGATTCAGACAAAACATTCATGTCAGTTGTCGCCCGACGTCCGCGGATATTCGGATATTAAAGAATATCCGGTTACTTGGTTGTAATTATAGAACTACCCGGTTTATAAATAGCTATTCGCGCCCTATGCGGATATCCGGTTAAGAAAAAAAAGGCATTCGCGGTTACGGATAGGAAAACCTATTCGCCATTAACCGGATATTGGAATAATTCGCCCAGGCCTAGTTATATCATATTGCATGCTGAAACAGTTTATCTGTCATTCAAAACCATGGATGACATTGAATGGTCAAACAGTAAGACGGGTAATTTGTACTTAAAGACAACTTCAACTAAAGTTCTACTTCATTCTTAATTAATCTAGCATTTGATAAACACCCGTACTTTTTCGAATAGCCTCTCTAGTGGTTGAACAGTCTACACTGTATATTGTCCAGTAACATGCACCCCCTTGTACACTGGTTAAATACTTGTACCATAGACTGCCACAAAGTACCATGACTTCTTTGCTAGCACTGGGTGCATGGGTTTTATTCTGTTCAAGTGTAGCTGGTTTAATGTGGACTGGAACCTTGTTGTGCTCTGCAGGGAAACCATTCATTGTAAACCATTTTAAAAGGCACCATGTGAGTGAGAAGAGTGCGATCAAAAGCATTCCCTTATTGAAGTTCATTTGTCCAATTCATATTAAACCACCAATCAGCAGGCCTTACTTAAAGGCAATTGCCACCATGCGCTTGATCATTGCCTTGGTGCCCTTTTTTAATGTTCCAGTAGAAATTTGTGTTTCCCTCTTTGAGGTTCCCTACAAAGGAACAACTGTGTTGTCCTTCCATAATCAAAGTATTAGGCCTGCTACAGTGTGATATCATTACCCCCCTCAGTCAAGCAGGCCTGGAATTGCCTAGGCCCTCCCTCAGTCAAGCAGGCCTGGAATTGCCTAGGCCCTCCCTCAGTCAAGCAGGCCTGGAATTGCCTAGGCCCTCCCTCAGTCAAGCAGGCCTGGAATTGCCTAGGCCCTCCCTCAGTCAAGCAGGCCTGGAATTGCCTAGGCCTTAGACGACTTTGCCTCAGTTGCCCTGGTCTTTGCCTTGGTGTGTCATCAAAAGTTCCCATAGACTTGAAAATATTCCAGTGGAAGTGCCCTAGTTCAAATATGAAAATGGCCTTGCCAGCTCAATGATATCCAGCTTTGGTCAATGCCACTTCTTTACTGTCAAAAGAGATATTCACATGGTGTTACCGCAAACCTCTCTTGGTTATACTTCCACCATCCTACTTAGTTACTCCAGGTATTTTCAATGCCACTGCTTTACTATCAGTTTTTAAAACAACATCCCTCTTTTGTTTGACCTTCAGAGTCCCAACGGGATACCAATCCATCTGAAGAAAGGTTTCACGGATAGATTCAGTTTCGGCCTCATCATGGCTTTGACCGTCGGTGGGACCATCTGGACGTGTGTATCTCTCTACCAATACTCGCAACCCAAAAAGTGACCCCCCTATGAACAGCCACCTCTAGGAATCTATTATATAAATACGCCTGTGCATTTTTAACCTGATGTGATTTGTGAATATAGAAACATGAATGAATGAAATCTTAGGGATTTTGTTGAGTTATTATTAGGAGCAACCACAATGCATGTGAAATGGAAACAGCGGAGAGTTCAGCACTGGGAGAGTTGATGTGACAAGAACAGTATTACATTTAAACCATTATTCACCAGGTCCACCCAAAGGCATAGTGAGTGTGTTCGTTTAGCTTCCCTGGGCCGACCCCGGTCTGCCCCTGGTGTGTTCGAATAGCTTTGACGTCATTCCAGTGGCTCACCGGGGTCAGCCCTCAGTGCCCTGTTTGTGGAGTGGGTCACTTGGGGGTGACCCGAGGTGCATGCCGTTACCACGAGAGGGCGAGTGTGATCGTTGGATTAGCTATTGTAAGGGACTCACCTGCACCTGGGTGAGCATCGCAGGGTCGACCCAGGGAAGCTAATCGAATGCAACCAATGTTAGCCAGAGGGGTGTTTGGGTGTGTGCAAGAAACTTAGAAAGGCAAACATTTTTGTCTGCTTGTTCGAGCTACATTAGCAAATTACAATTAAACAGTTTCTTAGGTTTGCAATGACAAGATACACGTACATTATAAAAAAATATTTATTCACATAGCAATAAAGATTTCAGAAAGTATTAGGCCTCTATATGTCATTCAAACAATCCTCAGAAATACTGCTACAATGAACTAGCAATTGTAGAGGTCAGTTAAACCAAAGGTTACAATCGTGTACACACTGAGTATTGAGTACTTGTGAATCACAAGTTGTGAGTGGGATATCAAGTGAGGGCACTATTTGCAGTTTGAACATCAATTAAAGCCTATGGAACCTTTCGGTACAGAAAAAAAAAAAAAAAGTTCACAGATTTACAAATAATTTACAGGGTTTACAGAAGGTAATGGTGAAAGACTTCTCTTGAAACATTAGCCCATGTAATGCTTTACTTTTTGAGAAAACGGCAAAATAATATAAATTCTCGTTAGCGAGAATTACGGATTTATTTTAAACACATGTCATGACACGGCGAAAAGCGCGGAAACAAGAGTGGGTTTTCCCGTTATTTTCTCCGACTCCGATGACCGATTGAGCCAAAATTTTCACAGGTTTGTTGTTTTATATATAAGTTGTGATACACGAAGTGTGGGACTTGGACTTATACTGTTTACCGAAAGTGTATAATGGCTTTAATACTATTTTAAAGTAGATAGCCATGTGTTTGGGAAAAATGTAAAATACTTCTCTTACCCTTTCCATGCTAGTCTTGGCCCAAGATGTCTGTGGTCAATAGTGGATAGTGCACTGCAGTGCACACATTGTAAATCGTAGTACACTATCCACTCTCGATCACTGACATCTTGAGTCAAGACTAACTCCATGCTAGCATTTAAGACAAATCTTTCTATCCAGACCATCACAGATCTAACAAGTTATGTTGATTAGCATTTCTGATTGTTAAGTTTTATTAACCACACTCAATTGCAAACTGTTTTTAATTAGTATGTTTGAATGATTGAATGGATGATAATTAAAACATAAATTTGAAGTGAATTATTTTGTGGAGCCACAGATGCAGTTATTTTTTTAAGTGCCTTTATAGTGACTTTACTTTCTCTCTCAATTTAAAAATTTTGATTACAATTACATAATTATTCATATTTTCAATTCTATTTATAAATACAACTGTTAAAGATGCTAGATCTGATTTTTTTACCAATTTGACCAGGAATTTTATACTTTAAATACCAAGTTTTATAGATTCCTGGAAATTAGATTTTCATGATACATGTGCATTTTCTGTAGCATATATGTACATGTGTACAACACTTTGAGAGTGTTTTTTGTTTGGTGTCAAAATTTCTTTCTTTCTAGATAATATCAAAAATCAAAATAAGTAAAAAATTTCTACGAAAATTTGACATGCGACTTTAAGTTGAAACATGCCTGGTGGAATTATGTTTCTGTTTGTCACTATTTAATTATTTTCTGAAATGTTATCCTTTTTTCCCATCCAGTTTGGTTACTTATCTTTTTATTAATTTATGTTAATTATAAATTGTTAAATTCCTCCTTTTAAATGGGAGGGGTTTTCGACTAGAACATTTTCGCCTTGTGGCTGTTCCACGAATGAAACGTACACAATATGATAATTTGTTCATTACAAATGCACACCTGTCACTCGCAGCTAAATTGTCTTCAATTTGTTCATCACGAAACGCAATCCATCGTTGCGCCATCCGCAGATTGCTATGCCAATCAATTATGCGTGACGTCACGGAGCTAAACAACGCTGGTATACAACAACCCCGCATTCGATTATTACATACCGCGGGTACCAGCGTAGTACAGGTGCCGTTTTATGCTAAACGTTGGATGCGGGCTGATTGGGGCTGAGATTGTTGATGTTGATGTAGTTGCCCATCACAACCATCAGCATACCACGGCCAAAGAATCGTCAATGAATGGTGGTGAAGGAATAACTATTTACAATTCACCCGTTGCCCTCTCCACGTTATTAACTATAGCACTCTTTTAACGTTGAGTTGATTGACTTCTAAAGCACTTCAGAGAGCAGGAAAATTTGCCCAGGAAATACCGGGGAAATGTCTCTTTACGGCCGTAAATCCCCGACAGGCCTACCGAGGATTTCGTCGGCAGGTCGGCCTCTGGACCGGGGATTGCTCCTGCTCGACGAGGAGATAGAACGCCTGAGACACAACAGGTCTGCACCACCTGCTGGAGCATCACACTCTGCTAGTGGTTTCGTTCCATCTCCACCACCAGGCAAGAAGATTCTTCAAGATGTAAGTTGCTCATTTTGATTTTAAAGGAAAATATAGAAAATATTTTAACAAATATTACATATACTAATTTCTTGGACTATATTAAAAAATTTAATAATGTTTTTATATTTATAGATGATTTTAAATGTAATTGCGAAATATATTTCAATGTTCACTGGTATGGTGTGCCAGAATTAAAAATTGAAAAAATGGTTTGCAAGTTTTATTTTTCTCAAAAATTGTTTTCATTTTGAAACTTAAAATTTGTGTAATTAAAAATTGACCAAACCCTACCCCACAAGTAAATTAAATTAATTAAAAATAAACCTAAATTACAATTAAATAGTTAAAACATTATTTTATCATGCTACATTGTTTTCATCGAGCGAGGCATTGCTAGCACTGTAGTTCGGATGTATCATTAATTATAACAATAATGAACAGTTTTTATATCGCACAAAATAACGACCCCAAAATAACAATGAAGTCTCAAAGTGCTTTTGGAAAATAAAATAGTTTAAAGCAGATGTATACCTAAAATCGTAGAAAACACAGAAAGAATTACAAACATGCATACAATGAAAATTACAAACAAAAGTGTGTCTCCAAATTAGGCTTGAACTAAAACTACAAAATAACATACGCACAAATTGTAACGTTTACTGTTTGTTATTTGTATGTAATTATTGTTACTTCAAATGTTCAAAAACCTATTTTACAGTGTTAACAAATTTTACCTTTGAAGATAAGTGGCATTTCTGAATTATTTTACTGCTGGTAAATTTTGGTTCAATTAACGACTCACATTTGTTTCTTATGTTTCTTATAACTAATAAAGAAGCCTAACCAATGCAAGAACAGACATTTAAACATAAACAAATTACTTATAAAGTAAACCAAACGGGAAAAATAGTACAGCGGCATCAACAGGAGTATAAATGAACAAGGACACAGAATGTGAGGTCTCAAAATCAAGCATCCGAACGCACACAACTTTATGTGACAAGGACACAGAATTTGAGGTCTCAAAATCAAGCATCTGAACGCACACAACTTTATGTGACAAGGGTGTTTTTTTCTTTCATTATTATCTCGCAACTTCCACGACCAATCAAGCTCAAATTCTCACAGGTTTGTTATTTTATGCCTGTGAAGGCTAGTCTTTGACAATTACCAATAGTGTCCATCAGTGTCTTTAAGCAGGGCCACAAATACAAAATTAGCAACTACATTAATTTAGATTTCAAAGTAAGAAAAACAATGCAACAACAACATGAATATTTTTCTTAATTTTATTTGCTGTACTTCTCTTCAACTATTGTTTAGACAATTAATTTGGTTGTTATAATGCACGATAACTCGATGCTTTCTTGCTAAGATAGGAAAATGTTTTTCTGACTGTTTTTCTGTTTTAATTTTAGTACCTTTTTAAAGGTCTTGAAGCTGCAAAATTGTTGTCCAAAATTTACTTTCACTAAAAAAATGCCATGAACCAAAATGCCATGTACCAAAATACAATGCAAAATTACAAGTGGTTTCTGACATTGAGGGAGGAGATACATGTAACTGAATGTTTTGACCTTGCTCTATGTAGTCTTGTCCCAAGACAATATTGCTCGATATTGGATAGTGTACTGCGCTCAGTTGTAAATCTCTATAGCGCCATCTCATTTGACGAGAGAGCTTGACTGGCAGGCTTGAAATCTAAACTAGTCTGGCGCAGACTAGTTTAGATTTCAAGCTTGCCAGTCAAGCTCTCTTTTCAAAGGAGACGCGCTATCTGGCTCTAGCGATTTACAACTGAACGCAGTACACTATCCAGTATCGAGTAATATTGTCTTGGGACAAGACTATGCTCTATGCTGATTGCTGAATGGCAGGAATGTATTCACACGTCACTCCTCACACTATGCAAAATTAAATGCCCTATATATTTAGTTTTAAAGGACTGTCCACTGTAGTTGGGAATGAAATGATAATTGTTGCATCCACCATAAAACCAACACTGTAATCTGATCATAGGATGTAGATAAGCCAATTCAATTCATAACTTCACTCAATATTTAAACAGCTTTATTACGTAGCAATGCTTTAATAGCCTCAGAATGCGTTGCACTTCGTGTCCCAAAGAGCAACGCCACGCATATCATCTGCACACAGCCGTCGCTGGAAAATTAAAAGCTGAGTATGTCAGTTACTCTGATTGTCCCTGCACGGTTCCTTAGCAACAATTATTATCATCTCCCCCATCTAAGACCTTGGGGCATGCATCAATGGAGGTCATATTGATCATTTAGGTCAGGGTTTGTTATGAGTTTTTTTTCTTTTTTTGGCCATATGCATTGTATCTTACGCTTGCAGTATATTTGATGTAGTGCACAATAATTATTTTATGATGGATTATTTTTGTATGTGTTAATTTTATTGCAGTTGAATGACCAGGTGAAGCTGTTTAAGAGTGAACTTGAGAAGAAGGACAAATTAATCCAGGATTTATCAAGGTATGTTAAAACTAAAATCATGTAATTTTATATGTTTTAAAATTATGTGTGTGTTTTTTTGTAACTTATCAAAAAAATATGTTAAATGTGAATTTAAAGACGATGTGACCTCTGACGTCACTCGAAAACCATAACATGATTCGCGCCCATACCGCCGGGCAAAACCTTTGTGTTTTGGCAGCCAGCTATAAAGTGTATGCAATCTTACCATGACTACGCGTCTTTTTGCCCGGCGGAACATGATGTATACAGTGTTTTGTCAACAGAGGGCAGTTTGAATGTAAACAATAGGTCACATCGTCTATTTTTTTTAAAGGGAAATATATTTTACGTTGTTCTGACTGGCCCTTAAAATTGTGTTTTATTTGTACGGCTAGGTTGTCTATAATCATAATATTATTACAATTTATTTATGAAAACATTTTCCATGTCGCAAAAAAAAGTCACAAAGTGCTGCACAATTCAAAATAATATTGTGAATGATTGATTGTTAAAGTATCTGTAGTCTTGATTGGGGATAATAAAGCAGAAATACTAAAATGCATATTTTATGACACATATTTGTTTCATTTATGGCAGTATTATTTTAGAAAAGAGATATCAACGCATGATAGCCTCAGCTTTGTCAATTTTGCATTGTTTCTGTCACTGTTGAGATGTAATTTTTTATAACTAATGTGTCCTAATTTTTTTATTTTTTTTTCAGAGCTGATCTGAGTACCCCAAAACACAGGAAACATGTTTCGTTCGATGAACAGGTAAATATTCTACTCAAAATGAATTTCCAATACTGTGTATAGCAAGTAAACTTAGGCCAGACTTTTAAAACTTCTCTTGGAAAACTATTCTGGATCCTGCAACCACTTTTTAGAGTTAGAGTTAATTTTAACATAACAGTGTAGTCCTACCTCCCCTTGATTGTCTTACTAGGATCCTTCCCTAACTCCAACCCAATCTAGTTGATCATCCAAATTGTTCTTTTCACAAAGATTTAAAGGTTTAATTATTTTTTTCAAGGAGGAAAGAGCCATACCGAAAATTTGTTGCCTTTTTACATCTTTAGCAGTCCCAAATAAAAATAATTGGTAAATTAATAAGTTGTCACAAACAAATGGTGCCAAGATGACGCAAAAATGCTTGGGAAATTCAGTTTGGGGGTAACAAAAATAAAATAAAAATATTTTTAAAACGGATTTGGCCTCCAAGGAGGATGGAAGCTGGGAGGGTCAATCTATGGTTTTTTTATTACTTTGCCTTATTAATGCAGTTCTCAGTCAAACAGAATCAAACAAAATATGCAGTTGGATTTTGACGTGTTTGGTTTTGACAATGGTTAAGTTTAAAGTTTAATGTGTTAAACTTTATTGATTGGTTTGCAGTATGACATGATGCATCCAAGAGAATCCATCTTAAGATCCTCATATGAATCTACAACACTCGCTAAGTTGCAGCTGAGGAATGAACAACTGGTTGAAGACGTAAGTCACTTAAACTTATTAAGCCTTTGAGAAAGACTCTGCTTAAGTCCAAACAGCAGGCCATTAACTTTTCTTTTAACTTAAATTTAATTAGAGTCAAATGCTTGGAATGGTTCGAGAAAGTCCACAATCAAATACACATTTATTTGGGTATCTCTGCTTTTATTGAGCCTATATAGGGGATCAATCAGGTCGGCTGCGTGTTTTTTTCTTTCCCTGTCTTTTTACCTCTGTCAATCTTAGTTCGAATCCCACTACAGACCACAGCTCGTATAAGGATTTTTCGGGTATTGACACCCTCCTAAAATTTAAAAGTATTACTTTATATTTATGTTTCTTGTGAGTGTTGTCTTAACTAGTTGAATACTTTAAAAGAATATGTGTTAAAATCATACATGTGCTTATCTAATTTAATATATCAGAGCAATGTGTTAATATGGACTTGGCTTTTTAAGTAATAGTTCGAATTGTTAATTATTTTCCCTTCAGCTTGACGACACTAAGACCAAGCTTCTCTCCCGGGACATTCAGTTGAAAGAGCTGAATGGAGAAATAGAGCGACTCAACGGAGAGAGTTCTCGCCAGTCTTCTCTCATCTTATCCCTGAGGGCGCGCATCGGTGACATGCAGCTTGAGACGGGAAGCGTAGAGGAGGTTCAAGCAAGAGGGCAGTACACCATCGAGACTCTCCAGAGCGACGCAAAGCACCAGCAGGGCAAGGTGCTGGAGCTGGAGGCCAGGGTCAGGAAGCTTCTTCAGGAGAGAGAAGACGCAGAGAGGCGGACACAGACGTGGGAGAGGAAGTACAACGATGTGTTCTTGAACCTGCAGGGAATCATTAACACCGAGGATCAGGCACCGGAGGAGATTGCCAGGAAGGTTGGTGCTATTTTTGAAAAGGTTTTGTGCGAATAGTAATTCCCTTTAATACCATTATTTTTTTGCATCAGGGATAGAGAATATTATTTGGTTTTTAGCCTTAGACCAATGTGTATAAGGCTAGCTCAGTGGTCTAGTGATAAGACATGTGCTCTAGCAATGCAAAGGTCTTGGGTTCAAAGCCCACTCTAGTGATTTGCCTGCAGAATTTTATTTCACAGAACTGGGCATATACGCCTCTCTTAATACTTATGCATGAGGTACGTCACAATGCTAACTCAAAACGAGGCAATGGGCGCAGCCACTGCAAGTGATGTGGGACTTGCACCCATAGCCTCATTTTGGGTAAGAATTATGACGTCATGCATAAATATTAAGAGAGGCGTATACTGATTATACAGTGCCTAATATGCATTGGTGTCAAGGTTAAAACCAAATTGTATTCTCACCATATGTAGATCTAAACTTAAACCACAATAACTTGCTTTTTCAGCAGTAAAGTACAAACAAACTGTGAAGATGATAAAGGTACTCCTCCAAACATATTTAACTAAAATCTTACTTGATTTCCCTTATAGGTATCTGGGCTCATCCAGGAGAACCTGACCCTGAGAGGCAAGCTGGCGACCCTGGAAGAGAACATCCATAGCAGTGAATTGGAATCCAAGGCAAGCCGTGAGACAATCCAACGTCTGGTGGCCGAGATGAACAGGGACCAGAGGAATAATATGGACACTAACAAAATGGTGGAGAAATTCAGATTGGTGAGTACAGGAAAAAGATGAGATGAATATTGTGTTTGTTTTCTGAATGTTCTAGGGATCATCAATGATGATGATGATTATTATCCAAGATAGAGCAAATCCATCCTACTTCATTTTTGTTAGGCCTACATCAGTTTGAGTTGGAAGAAAACAAGAATAGCAATTGACCCAATTTGCCTGATGTCTTTTTTATTTAGAAAGAGTGTTAGGCTGTGCTCTTAACACTTCATATACCAAAGGTGATACTGAATATCTTAACCTAGTTATCCGCAACATTGGCATTGGGTCAACTCTAGGTACCAAATTAACTTTATCCTGACTCAATCTGCAGGAACGAGATGCTGCCCTTCAGATCCGCAATGAACTGGAGCGAGAGAATTCTCTCCTCAAGGAACGCATGAACGCCAGCCGACGCGCCTGGGACAGCACCCAGCACGAGCTGAATGACCACGAGAATAAGATGACCAGTCTGGGGAAGGAGGCCAAGGAGCTGAAGTACGAGGCGGACGTGGCCAAGTCAGAGTTGAAATCCTTCAGGGAGTCGTTGGCATTGCTGCTGTCGAGAGGCAATAGTCTGAGTTCATGTGATACGAGGGAAGATTCAATCAAGGAGAGAATCAAGCAGCTGCAGATTGATGCCAGTGAAAATTCTACGGTAAGAATCATATTATTTTGATTCAGTGGAGCAAGATAGTCAAAAAGTTGAGACCAATTTACTCACGGAGTGCACTGGAGTAAATCATGAGAAGTTCCCCTTGGTCCACTTAGTAGTAGTCCTGGTCAATTTTCCTACCCCTGTGTACTACCTAAAAATCAGGACAGTTCTTTGCAGAGCAAGAAGTCCATCCGAATTAAAAAATCAAGTTTATGGTCGAGGAATGGCAAAACAAGTTCTAACAAAAACTATTTGCACAGCTGGGTAGATATTTTCTCATTAGGTTACCGCAAACCAACTCTACATTGATACCTCACCATGCAATGCCTCAAAATTATATACCTTTATTGTTGGTTTGAAATATTAAGCGAGACGAAATTCAAGAAAAGGCAAACAATTTGTGAGGGGAAATTATAAAAGATGATTTTTCACAATGAATCAAGATAAGACAAAATAATCTTATCTGTTGCTTTCTCTGAAAGTCTTGTTTCCCTGTTTGTGCCAAGGTATCTTGATAAACCTTGTGTTGCTACATTAAAAATTATTTTCAATAATTTTTATTGAAGTCACAGCAAGTCTGAGAAATATCAGGGTTTGCAGTGTGGCTTTATGTAACTATCTGATTGCACAACTAAAACAATTTCAATTTGTTCTTTTCTATTAAATAGCATGTCAGCCTCATGGAGACAAAGATCAAGAACTTGACCGAACAGCTGGACAGCCAAGCCAACTTGCACCAGGCAGCCATCAAACGTGCCAAAGAAGCTCAGGATGACTTTGTAGATCAAAGGGCCCGCCTCAAACAGGTTGAGACGAGCCTGGCTACTGACGGAGTCCTCTTGGACAACTTAAGATCAGAGAGGCAAAAGGTGAGATTGAGAGCAAGATGGTAGACCTTTGTGGAGGTCTTTTTTTGGGGGGGGGGGGGTCAAGTTCCCTGTGAGAATGATCGCCCATTTCAATTTTGTTTAAAAGAGCCTATGATTTTAACTGTCTTTTAAAAATCATCACAGCATCTAGAAACTATTATGTTACTTTAGCTCTTCAAATTCTACACTGGTTGCCAGTGCAGTATTACACTCGTTTCAAACTTGGCTCCTTATAAAGCCGTCAATAGCCTTGCTCCACAATACATCACTACATCACCAATCTCATACCACTTCTGTCATCTTCTCCCAACCTGGTGAGACTGATCCAACCTATAGCCTCCTAAACTTTCTCATTGCTTGCAATTAACTGAAGCTTTCAAGTGCACTGGTGATTTTGAACATTTTCTGGAACAAAGAGACATCCTCAAAGTGTCAGAGATGGTGTTGTACTCCCTCGAAATGCAAATGTTGTGTTTTTCATTAATCAGGTGTTTGTTGACTGTTTTTTTTATATCCAGTACATGGCGTTCCTTGAAAAGGTAGCAGCTGTGATGAAACTAGAGACCATTGCCCTCGACCTTGGATTTGATCTGAATGGAGATGCAATCATCGCCCGCGCTGAGCAGCTGGTGCGCAACGAAGGAGATGGCCTGGCGGACAAGACCACCCACGTCTACAGCCTCCAGCGCAAGCTGAAGACAATGAAGCAGCAACTGGAGAGCAAAGATCTTCACCTCGATCTACTGAGGAAGAAGATCACCCAGCTGGAGGAGAGCCTAGCGGGGCGGTCATCCCTCCAGAAGGAGCGAGACGACACAGAGTGGAGCCGGCGTAAGATACTGAAGGAGAACGACAGGCTGAAGGGGGAACTGAGCACTGCCAAGAGGCTGATCATTGACATGAAGGCTCAGATGTTGGACGTCAGCAACCTCAAGGTTGGTTAAGAAAGAAGACTGATGAGCTCAGTACTGTACTGTACATTTTTTAGATAACATTGCCTGGATTTTTGGAGCCATCATCTGCATCCATGCAATTTCATCGTATGCCAATATGCAAAAGTGTAGCCTCTTTCAAACACACGCCTTTCACTTTGACTCTGAATAATTCAAAAATTGTTCCGCAACCACAACTCTACCTCATCTTGTGGTATTTGACTGCTAAACTTATAGTGCCTTTTTAGTCAGTAATTTCGTTGATGGTTAATATCAATTTTGTTTCTTCCTTGTAGTTGACCTCAATGCACCAATTCAACAGCATTGACGAACTTGAGAAGTCCCTAGATAAGATGGAGAAGACAAAAGACAAACAAGCCCGAAAGATCGCCGGCATGAAACAGGAGCTAGAATTTACAGAGCACGAGGCCAACGAGCTTCACCATCGGGCGGAGCATTCAGTCAAGGCCCTTAGTGAGGACCTCCAGGCCACCAAGGCTCTGCTGATCGAGGTGCAGCGACGGGAGAGGCAGCTGGTGGACTTCAGGCAGGTCATAGCCCGCATGCTGGGCATGGATATCACCACCTTGGCTGTCCCAGACTACGAGATCATCTCTAGGTTGGAGAAGCTGATCCAGGCTCACCACTCACACGCCATCACGGCTTATGGCCTCGACGAGAGCCTGCAGAACATGGAGAGAGGATTCAGGCAAGGTTATGAGGAAGCCTCAGCCTTGGTCGGCACAACTCGGCGGGCTCGATCAAGATCAGTATCTCCAACACGGCGCAGGAAGCATCAACCGGAGGTGTACTAGACCTTGGCTATCTCTCTTAGATGAACTGAAATAAATAAAAAAGAGCTTCATTAAAAGTTACAGAACAAATCAATATCTGTTGCTGAATTTATTTTTTAAAATGTCTCAAAAAAGTAGTTCCTTTTGTGAAGTATTAAAAGTTGGGTAGACAACGACAAATTAGCATGACTTTGTTGGAATGAACTTCTAGTGAAAGACATTATTATAACAGGGTAAAAAATCAGTTTAAAAGTTTGTCCCAAATGTATTTTGATATCAGGTTAAAATTCTTCAGTATGTGTAATGTTTCTTGAAAAACAGAGAAATATTTTAGAAAATGTTTTTACAATTGTTTATGAGAAAATAGAATAGCTGTTGCTAAGGTTTGCTGTTGCAAACTGCTTATCAACCAAAAATTCCTATGGTAGTAATGCAAAAAAATAGTTAATGTCCTGATTTTTCGACTCTAGCACTTAAGCTTTCAAGAAATTTATGCTAGGGTCAAAATGTCAAGTAATTAACTGTTTTTGACAATTGTTTATGCTATGGTGGGTTAAGATTAGGTACTCCTGTGGTATTTCAAGTCCTGATTTGATGTAGGCGGTAACAATTTCACTTTGTCAACAGAAAAATAGGTCATGTAGAATAAGTTGTTAATTAAGAAATGTTTTCTTGAAGATTGGCTGTAATACAAATTCTGAAGTTTTTTCCTATATAGATACAATTTACTTTATTTTTCATTTCAACTAGGTTTGTGTATTGTGTATATACAAGTAGGTTTGTGTATATATAAATTCTGTATATTATGTGAATGTGCAACTGTATAATTCTTTTAATTACTGGATTTCCTTAGTAGTGTAATATCAAGCCAAAAACATGTACAAATATATACTTATTAAAGTGTTATCGATAGTTGTTTAGCATGTTTTGATGTGTTAGACAATACTATATTGTTCAGTCAATTCAGATGCTAAAAGAGGAATTACTTCATTATGAGACAGTTTTGCTTAGTCCCTGTAAATATTTCTTATACAGAGTATTCAAGATGTTTTTTTTTTATACCAAAGGCGAACATTTGTTTGAAAAATTTATACATTGTCCAACTAAACATAGACAATCACAAAAAAACTTATAAGCCCTTTTATTAGGTGATTTTTTACGTGAGTCCATTAAGTCATTAAATTCATTAGCATTGGTTTTTCCAATGGATTTCCAGAATGAGTTTCATTGAAAAACTAAAATTACTAATGGCTTAACAAAAAGTTGGTTGGGTATCGAGAAAAAGGATTCTTAATCTTGAATTGAACTGTTTAATGCCTGTTAAGGCATCTTTGCTGGCTTTCATATACTTTGTTGTAAAGTTCAAAACTCATACTTTTAATTTTCACTCCAGCGTAGGTTTGGTTTGCATGAAAGACGATGAATGTATAACTTCAGTCGTCTTGAAATGCACAAAATTATCCCATTTTATAACCAGAAAGATGTTTTCTTACATTTTATGTCAGAAAAATAAGATTATATTTTGTACTTTCATTAAAATCATCTCTTTAATTCTTAATATCATACAAGATTTCAAATAATTGTATGAAACAGTGGTTTTGTTTTGTGTCAGTAGTTAAATTGTGCTACAAACAGTATGTAGAAAGATGAATAAAACAGTTGAAAACAGTCATCGAATTTGCATCATGTGTTGAATTTGTCTGGATATCCAGTGTATGCAGTTTGAGCAATTTGAACAGATATAAATCAGAGCAAGTTGAGGGCAGTGTTCCACTACACAGTGTTTGGATGGATTTGGCAATACGTACATAATGGCCTTTTCTGAAGCCAGACATTGGCTCCGGCTTATGTTCCATAGGATATGATTGAATTGATCCGGAGGTGCAGATGCGGTGGGTACACCGGACCCTGTTACATTGTACATGTTCGGCAGAACATGTTCCAGCGTCATGATTACATAAAGTGTATTATACAGGAGATTATGGGGTGCTCACCCGTCCGTGCCCCCCTCCCCCCCCCCCCCAAATGGCGAACATGCACAACCTTCTTCTGCTTGCGCCCTCTTTTGAATCCTCCTCCTAGGCCTTCAGTGCAACTTGTTAAATTCCCAGGGGACAGAATCTCGACAAGGTGACAGATTTTCCTGACACAACGGTACACTGGCTCTCAGTTAGCACCCCTGTAAAATGTTCAAACACGCAAGATTCGTTTTTTTGTACAGGGGGGGGGGGGCGGGTGCATGTGCGCTCTCCATTTTTTGGGCCTCCGAATAAAACTTGTCAACTTGTCGATGTTCATTTTAAGCAACTAGCCAGAAGCGAAACAAGCTGTTGAAGTTGTTTTGGTGATAATTGTAATTTCTCTGATGTGGGTGAGATATTTTGGTTATGATGTGGGTGTGGCAAATGAGTGCAATGCCACTTTCCTGTGCGACGGGATGGAATAACATAAGAGTGGTAACTCCATTAAGAAGATAGACAACGGCTTCATTTAGTCGCGTAAAGACGCCAAAATCTTGCCATACTATGTCCTTATTGTATCATAACTGAGTGGGATGTACTGTATATCGAATTTAAAAGGGGGAAAAACCCGGCAAGTTTGGTTTAATTTTGTGTTGTCTATCACATCACAGCCAAACGGACTTCATCCAAGCTAGGGTTTGTGGTTAGGTTTGAAAACAATGACACTTTCGTTGTGAATGATTATCAGCAAAATGAAAGCAGATAATTTTTCCTGGACTTTCAGCTATAGTTCCCAGGTGACCTCAATGATTGAATGAATCACTTTTTTGGTAACTACCCTATAAAAGTCCGTGTAAGAAGTGTCACTGTGAGCCATGCTAATGGTTCAGCCGCTGTTGTGTGTTGGTTAACTTTACTGACTCACCGTAAACCTAACGAGTGTAGGCCCCATACATCTTGCCGAGATTGGCCGGGGTTCGGGGGAAGTTTTGAGGGGTTCAGGGGAAACGAGCAAAGCCATGGAGAATGAATCATCGTGAACGAATCGCTTTACTAAACTTTGTGGTATGACAGACTGTGTTCGCTTCCGTTCAGACATTTTTGCTGCCACGTTTTACTGTAAACAAAAACTAAGTAAACGTCAGAAAATAAGTCTGCGGCGATTCTATACATGGAGTATTGTAGCGTTTGTGTTGGTTCGTCGCTCGAGTAAAACAGCATTATCGCCGTGCCGGAACTTATACTCCAAATGAAACAAAAGTTTGCTATCTGCTTGGTGTTGGGGTTGAATTGAGCACTAAGGAAATAGTAACGCCTTAGAAGTCGACCGGCATGTGAGTATCAGAATCTTTATACACCGTATTTTGTTTGGAAAAGTATCTTTATTCCCAAGGGGCCAAGGCATTCAGGGTTGTGTTGTAGTATAGGCCAAGGCCATGCCGGGGGCGCGCGTGCGTGTTGAGTGCCGCTAATAAACTTTCTGACAGAAGATTCTTTGCCACTTCCGAAGTGACATGCATTTGATGATATGATGGCACTTTTTGTGTAGAACGCAGGGGCACCCGTCCAATGACACTGTTCACATAATTATTTGAGGTGTGTTGGGGGCGGGGGACAGTTTCCACACTGAGTGCTGCTAAATTCTCTGACAGAAGATTCTTTGCCACTTCTGAGAAGTGACATGCATTTTGATGATGTCAGCTTCCGCATGGACAACAGTTCAGTGGCACCTTCACATAATTATAGTTGCTTTATACCGGATAATAAATTAAAAAAACCCACAAACGAACAATGTTAACAATTTTTGCATAATAAGGGATAACAAATTGCCGTGTGTGTATAGGACCCTGACTCGTGTGTTTCTCGTTCTGGGTTTTATTTTAAATTTTTGTGGGGTTAATTTAGATTTTTTTTTGGAAGGAAAACTAACTGCATATAAAAATAATGTGAATGCAGATGTCTAGTGCGAAACTTGCAGAAAAGTCATAGGGCAAGACTGAGTTGTGTTTGTTTCAGTAGTGTTTTTGTAATATTATCACAATTGTGTAAAAGAATAACTGAAAACAATGTTTCAGAGTACAAAACGGTCCTAATGATGCCTGCAGTTGGTGCCCCGTACTTCTTGAAGTTTGGGTCATGCTATATTTCTGCCCTTTATTGAATTATCATTCCTATCAAAGCCATCAAAAAATAATAGCGATATTTTAATTTTGCTGTGAGCATGCACTGTACTTGTCGGCCTGTGACGAAACAAATAGTAAACAAAATGTATTCTTGTGGTTTTGAATAAGTTGATACTTAATAAGTCTGCACCCTTTGTCTGGAGTTATTTTTCGCGTGACCATTTCTGAATTTCAGCTCAACTGAGTTTCACCTTTTTCATATAGTGGTAGGAATTGATTTGTTACCTTTGGGCATTATACCGTTCCGGATGTATTTTGTTTTTTAAAGTTCTGCATCAATGGGAATGAATGGGTTAAGGTGGGAAAGTAATCTTTATATTGTATTTAAAACAACACTATGGGGTGACCTCCGTGAATGTCAAAGGAGAATCACGAGGAGGGCGGGAATATCCAGGGGCCGGTAAACTTTCCGCAACTCCTGCCCAGCCTGAGTGCTGGCCCCGTGATCGTCATTGGCTATTGAAAATAGACAGGTGGCTCGGTCAATTTTGTGAAAGACCAATGACGAGTATCACCTACACGCTTATCTGTTTTGTTGATATACTTGCCCAGCTGTTTTATTGAAAACAAACTTTCTTAAAGACATAATTTTAAACTTAGCATATTCTCATTAATTTTTAATTCCAGAACTATAGTCGAATGCTAAAGTACGCGTCCACGGGTCGACGCAGGTACGCATGCGCGTTATCGCCATTTTCCGATGGAAGTCGACTGGATAAGAATGGTAATGGATTGTTTACGAAGAGTATCGGGACCGTACGACTCCGAACGTGCTGTCTGCTAAGGGGATCGGTCATGTTTAGCAAAAAAGCTCACGGAGATGTTAAGAAATCCTCCCAGAAGCTTCTAGACCCGAAGAAAGATGCCGTCACACGGCTAAAACATCTCCGAGTCGTACTCGGTAAGTGGTTGTTTTTAAAGGAATCTACCATTAGAAACCCCGTAGAGAATAGCTTAACCAGTTTCGTGATAAACCTAACATTTTGGGGGAGGGGTACATTTTGTGTGCACCAAATTACACGTGTGTATTGTTTTATCAGATGAACAACGATAAATCATCCATATGGCTATTCATCAATAATGAAATGTAAATTTTGTAGTAAAATTTCATTTTAATTACAATACAAAATTCCCCCCAAAAATACAAGTCAAATTTCATCCTTTCTTTTAATTTCATTCCCCTGTTCTGTGTTCAGCAGTGTTTGTAAATTGTGAATGTTTGTAACATTGAAATTGAATTGGGAATTCAATTAATCCCAATGCGAACCACTCCACTCCACTGTTTGACGGTGTAGGGCACCCCTGTAAGTGTAGTGTTGATAATATCAGTATCATTGATTCAGTGATGATAATGCAAATCCTTTTGCATTTTTGGGTATCAATCCTTAAATTTAATTGTTTGTACTAAAATCTGACTCAACATGGATGGAAGTAAGACATTCATTCCTAGAACTGTGAGGTCCGTTCCGCTATCGTCTCCACTAACCTCATAATAGACGGTCATGTCTCACAACACAAATGGTTTGTTTTTTGGGGGGGTTTTGACATTTTAATTTGCGGTCAAATCTCTCTTTTTTTTTTTTTAATCAAATCTCACCAAAATTGGGCTCTTTGCGTTCTGTGAACTCTCATTGACCTTGAAGATGGTCCAGAAAATCCACTCAGTCGGCATCTCAAAAATTAATAAAAATTAAAAATTCTTACCGTAATTTAGTCCCCATCTACTCCGTTTTACAACTACAAATGCCGATGACACAAAGCGTCGCAGGTCACAGCGTGATGATCCGTGCGTTGTGACCTCCTTGTTAAGTTCCCCGGCGGAAGTTTCAGGAGGAAAACCTACCAAGTACCAAGTACAAAACATATGTCCATGCGTCTGGGAACCACGAAGAGTGTACATACTTGAATAAAAAAAACCCTGATCCGTTTGTGTTGTGAGACTATTTAATTGGAGATGATAGCGGAACAGACCTCATAGTTCTAGTAGTAAGACATTCTTAATGCCCATGCTACATGTATGCCGCAAGATAAAAAGGCCTTTTCATACTATCTGCTTCTCCCGATTGCTTGACCCACACCCAGCAATAGGGTCAGTTGACTAATTTGTTTTTGTACCAGTGTTCAAATGGTGTACCAAACCAAGATTCAAAACCTCAAAACAGGGAGTGGCAAAAAGATTCTTAAAAAACCCATTTAAAGACCTATTGAATGATAAAATCTGAGGTATAAGCAGGGGAAGTGTCGCACAGGGTTTGGTCAATCTGTGGAGCATATTATCGGCAGATTATAAGTTTCACCCCAGTCCCACAATGTGCTCTCTTGGGGTGGGAGTGTTGTGCAAGTCTCTTGCTCGATGCACTTCACAGGCCTGTTGACACACAAGCCTAGCAAACCAATGTCTTCCATTTAAAAAAAATGTCACCCACAAACACAAGGCCAAAAAAAGGTAAATTTTGGTGAGAGTTATCATAGGAAAATATCATAGGAAAATAAAGAAAAGGTAGAGAAAGAGGAGATTTTGTACTCTGTTCACAATTTCTTGAGTAGATTATCAGATGTTGAAAGCATGTTGAAAGCAAGTATAGAAATATGGTAGGGAGTTCCAAAAAGCTGCAGCACGAAGAACTAAAAGCTAACACTAACAGTACTGGCCTTTTGAGTAAAGGGATGAAAAGATGTTGCATTCTGCTCTACCAGCCAGGCTCCTAGTGGATGATACCCATGATGCCTACATCTGTACGGACTGTGAAGAGGGTAACACTGTTTCTGCACTAGGGGTAGGTCACAGGTGGCAGCATGTCGCTGGCGACAACTGATTTGGTTGGTATCCCAAATCATAGGCAAATCTCAATAAAAAATAAAATATAAAAAACAAACTATTCTTTGGGTATCGATCAAGTTTAACATTTTCTTGAATTGTAGAAGATTTAGGATACAAATGTACACCTGAAAGCAATACATACAGACCTGTCTGGTAGTGAGTTACAAAGTGTAAGCAGTTCGAGGGAAAAATCTATCTGAATATCTAAGAGTAATGGCCTTTTGAGTGGATCTTAGAAATATATGTTGTTAAGGTTTTGGCCTTGGTGCCCGTTGGAAAAATTGCTTCAACCCCAACACTCTGACTTTAAAATGGAATACATTTTTTTCTCACACGGAAAAAGTGCCTGGCTCCAATCCAGACACAGGGCATTTTAGTGCTGATTTTTTTAGGAGACAATCTTATAAACATTTAATTAGTTTTTTTGAGTTTAAAGCACAAAAATAAATTGTTGAAAACAAGTTTTTTTATTCTCTCTTAATTTCTCTAAAGCGCTTTTGAAGTTGTTCATTACATACAGAGCTGTTTCCGAGTTCTGTCTCTGAAGAAATTGAAACATGAAGGCACTAACCTTTAACCTCTTTGGCGAAATAAAGTCATGCTGGTGAACATGGTGAAAGATGTTCATGCCCACTTCTAAGTTTAGATTATTCATGGGTCATACTTTTAGAGCAGTAATTTAGGCTTGATGCGTCATTTGAGTTAAGGGTATGTGACATTTTTTCCCTTCTAGTAATGGGCATCTTTATGAGAGAAGTAACAGACCTGCGAGGGAACATTTTGAAGGGCAATAAGGCAATAACTACGACGTGGGTAGGTAGTTAGTTGCCTCTGTTGCATCCATTAAGTATCAGGCATAGAACAAAATACTTGTAAAAAATTGTGGTCGAATTAGTTTTGTAGATTCTAACTAAATTAAACGAAAATGTTTCATTAAAACAAGATTAAACTGGGCTTGTTTGTTAGCTTCTGTAGTTTCGTGTACACATGACAAAGAATGTTCCGACAAACACAGCTAGATATATTTGTTTAGTAACCAAGAAATTGTTGGTGTACACTGTACACATGACTGAAGAAAGAAAGCATAATGACTAGATCCACTATATAATAGTGTAATGCATACATTACTAGGCCTAGATGTAGTTAATTTGATCCAACTTGATGTCTTCAGCCTATGTAGTGTAAAACTTTGATCCAATTTGATGTCTTCAAATCCCTTGCTGTCAATCTAAAACAGTAGTCAACCAAAAGTCTTGAACAACAATAAAGCTTTTTATATAACACCCAAGCAGATCCTTGCCATTTGATTGGAGGATTGTCCGTCACGTGATAGCAAATAAAAGTACCATTGCACGCTGAGTCACTCACCGTGCTTTTTCGTTCCATCCGAAAAGTACCATTGCACGCTGGCAGCGTGCAATGGTACTTTTCGGATGGAACGAAAAAGCTGAGTAAAAACATCACTGCGTGCGCGTGTCTTTGGTAACGCAGCAGGTGTTACTGCAAGAAGGCATAGTAAAATTACTAGCATTCGGCTTCTACAGTTGAAATTGTTTGTTTTGAAAGTTGTATCTTTCAATCAAAATGACAAAGATCTACTTGGATGTTATATAAAACAAATAATGAATGTTTTTCATTGTGCAATGGTGCGAATATGTTCATTCGTTGAAAGCTGGAATGTTCCATTCAACTCGGCTCCGCCTCGTTGAATAGAACATTCCATCTTTCAACTCATGAACATATTCGCACCATTGCACTCATAAACATTCATTATGTGTATAATAGTTTTACTTGTTAGTGCCTGTCACTTGTCAGCAAGAAATATTAATAAAAATGTGCGCATCTACCTACTAGAGGGATATGTTATTTTAAAAAGGCATACATGTAGACAGCGTTTCACGTGATATGAGCAGTAATTTACTGTGTTGTTTTTAAATGCCTCGGAGAACTGGAAACTACTGTACAGGAGATGATGTCACTCTACAGGGATGACATGGTATGACAGTGCAAATAATGTGACTGCAACACTAAATTTTGAATAGTATTATGTACTATGATCTGACAATGAGGACTTTGATGCGTATTAATCAAAGGCACTGGACAGTGGACACTATTGCCTTCGTATTACTCGAAATAGTTGTTATTTTATAAAAACTTACCTGATAACAAGCAAGAGAGAGCTGTAGAACATTGTGAGAAACGGCTCCCTCTAGAGTAAATATTTTGAGAAAGAGGTAATTTCTCACTCAAGTAATAAAATACTTCATGATTTCTTTCATGATTTTCTTGCAACTTCGATGACCAATTGAGTCAAAATTCTCACAGATTTGTTGTTTTATGCATGTTAGGATACATCAAGTGAGAATACTGGTCTTTGACAATTACCAAAGGTGTCCAATGCCTTTTTAAAAGCTGGAAAACTAGAAATATAGGCCCTATATATGATTTTAAACTTAAAAAAAAACATTTTCAAAAGCACTTTATATTTCAAACTTGCTTTCCCTGTGTTTTTTCACCCTTTTTCCATTCGCTAATTAAAAATCACCACGTTTTTATTTCTATTTTTGACCAACCTGCCCACAATTTTTTGAAAAACAAGTTGTGTTTAAACATTGATTATCCTGAATGGTGTCAAAATGGGCATCTAGATAACTGGGTTAAAAATCCTAGGGGGAGGACCAACAGAACATGACCGAAGACTATGGTATTGAAGCTGCATAGTTTACAGGCGTTGGTTCGACAAGTGTACATGCTTGAACTTTGGCCTTGAAGTTAAAAATGTAAATTTGTTTAGAGCTTGCTTTTGTGTTTACACTGTACATATGTGTGCATTAAACTTTGAGTGAATTTTTTAATGCTATATGATCAACCAATTTTTGGGGTTTAGAAAGGGTTATATTGTTTATGATTGGTGAATATTTTCTGTGCTGAGAGCTCTCAAAATTGAAATTTCATTTTTGTTGTTGAAAAACTTGGGTGCATTAAACTTGTGGACTTTCAATGAAAAGGTCATGCAATTTAAATGCAGAATTGAATAGTTTTTTTTAATCAGGAATCAGGATAGATCCTGATATCACTTTGCCTTGAATTTCATATTTTTGAAACAGTGTAAAATTTCATGGTGCTGCTGACCATGTCTGTGCTTGTAAACCACTGTAGTGATTATATGGGTTGTACTAGATCTAAGCGCAGAATTCCCTCGATGAGCAGTGCATAGAATTAGGCCAAGGTTAGGAAAAAGTGTGTAGATGTAGAGGCGACCTACATAACCTACACGAGAGTCAAGAACAATATTTACACACAGAATTCATTTTGCAATATGAATTTAATCATGCAATATGAACACCAGCCCATACATAGGGGCCGCAATCAGGCTGGATCCAGAGTTTATTGCATCAGGGATGATGTAGTTTTAATATTAACCATAGAAATCATTGATTTGTCTTGGATTTAGTAAGATACATCATGCTGTATATAGTATACACAGGCAGGTGTTTGATTGCAGTTCTGAAAAGCTTTAGCTTCAGCACTGCCTCTACTTGAAAATACAACACAATGGTTAAGAAAATCTGTATATGATAGTTCCCTGTAGTACCGTATTAGTCACGGAAGTAAAATAATGTAATCTTACTGAATTTGTGCACGATGGTCGATGAGACAGAATGAAGACAAGTCTTTTTTGTTCAACCCATATCTTGAGAATGCTTCCTAGGGAAAACAATAACAAATCCATTCATAATGAATCATCATGTGTTTCATTTGTTCAGCATGAAATCTAATGTTAATTTGTCTGGGCTACAGTCTTTCCATTTTTTTTTACTACTTTGCCTGACTACGGCACCCAGCCATCCAACAGCAGTCCAGCTACCCTGAAAAATCCTTTACATCCTTACTCTTTCTGTATACAGTAGTAGCAGTGCATTTGGGGGTGGGGGGGGGGGGGGCTTTACAGGGGTGTGATGGGTGGGTATCTAAGTGATGGGATACTGGGCATTTTTTCCCCAATGATTCATACAGGCATTTGTGTTGCTGTGCTGTGCTGAGTAAATTTATAAGCAGGCCTGGAATAGTGTGTAGAGACTGAGGGCAAGGCACTCTCCCTGATCAAAGGGCATTTTCTTTCAGAGACTCAGAATGTCTGCAGGGGGCACTTAGAGGCCAAGAGTTGGGCAATAGAGGCTAGAGGCCAGAGTCCTTGAATGACTTGAATCAGCCATTGACTGGATTGACTTTGATTTTTGCCCTCCACCCTATAAAGGTACATGTACATGTAAAGTGCAGCACTTAAAAATCTGCACTTAAACACAAAATGATAGTAAAGGAGTAGGTTGTTTGCCTCAAGGGGGCGGCCTGTCATGCATGGATTCACAAGGTGAAATTTTATATTGATAGTTTTGAATTTTGTCTAAATAATGCGCATTTATGTGTATGTGCTGAATGTGGGTGAATTGTTCCCCTGAATTGGTATTATCACTGTATGAACTGCCTTTAAAGGCAGTGGACACTATTGATAATTACTCCAAGTAATTGTTAGCATTAACTAACTTGGTAATAAGTAATGGAGAACAGCTGTTGATAGTATAAAACATTGTGAGAAACGGCGCCCTCTGAAGTAAAGTAGTTTTTGAGAAGTTTCCACAAATTTGATTTCGAGACCTCATTTTGAGGTCTCGAAATCGATCATCTGACAGCACACAACTTCTTGTGAGAAGGGTGTTTTTTCTTTCATTTCTATCTCGCAACTCCGACGACCAATTGAGTTCAAATTTTCACAGGTTTGTTGTTTAATGCATGTTGAGATACACCAAGTGAGGAGACTGGTCTTTGACAATTGCCAATAGTGTCCAGTGTCTTTAACATATCCTTCAAAAAGCGCTTACATCCCCACCATGGGTGTTTCAGTTGATTCTGCTGGACTGAGGACTGCATTTAAGTACAATACCAAACTAGTAAAACTTTACATGGGATCAGGCATAACACTATTACCCCAAAATTCGGGTGCTAATAAATTTACCACTTCAAGATTTTGTGTGAATTGCAAATTTTGTCAGTAAATCTCTCAAATGATTTAGGGTTTTAAGATCAATTCTTCTGCTTCTTATTATTGCTGTATAGACTCTATGCACATCCTTAGAATGCACGTATACCACTTCTATCATTTTGGGAGTAAATTCCTGTGTGCACAATTTCGGTTCCTAAAATGGCGGACAAGATTGTCACGTGTTTGTGCAATGAGCATTGTGCAAGGAGTCAATAGTGCCTCAAACACCTACTCTGAACACTAAAAACCTTTTGGTTGAATGTAATAAGATTTTAAGAGATTAAGTGTAACTGAACGTGCCATTTCTTACTCGATGCATGGATGTTGTTTGTTTCAGATAACTTGGACCAATTGGATGCGCGTAGCTTCTTTGAGCAGTACTATTCCCACATTTTCTATGTATTCTATGAGAACTTTGTTGCGATTGAGACGATTTTAAAACAGAGGGTGCACAAGGCACAGAGAGAGGAACTGGATGGTATCGTTGCAATATTTGAGGTACGGAACACATTTCTGTATTATGCTAAACATTTTAACACAGAGTGTGGTGTTTTTAGATTTATTTATTTGCTCTTTTCCTGTTTTATTTGTTAACATAATTTTGGGTTGAACAAAGAAATATTGACCAGAGCAGGACTTGAACCTGCAACCTCTGGATAGATAGAGTGTGATGTTTGTAGATTGATTTACTTTCTCTTTTCCCGTTTTAATAATAATAATAATAATAATATTTATTTGGGCAATCACATTTACAAGCACATGTACTATACATTACAAATATTTAAGAAAACAAAGTAAAACAACAGTGGGGTGCCCAGGAGAGCATAAAAGTTAACAAAATAAATATCGCCAAAAGGCGTATGTCTCCTAAATCCCCAAAAATACATTAAGGCAAGAGAGGGCATATAAAAAAGCACAGAAGATAATAAAAATCACTGAACAACTATAAAAGGCAAATAAGCAGAGATATACACAAAAATACACAAATAAAGGATATTCGTTAACAAGCAGGTTTTCTTTTCGTATAACTTGGATTTGAACATAAAGATATTGACTAGAGCGGGATTTGCACCTGCGACCTCTGGTTTAACGTGCTGGCACTCTGCCAACTGAGGAACAAAGAAAAATTACCTAGAGCGGATTTGAACCTGCATATTGATAAGTGTTCCGGCACTCTGCCAACTGAGAACTGAACTGAGGAACAAAGAAAAAAAATTCTAGAGCAGGACATGAAATGCAAAGTGCCGGTACTCAACCAAATGAGCTGTCTAGCCCTAATGTTGTGGTCTCTCTATTTTTCAATATCTTTGTGAACACAATATTGACAACATCTCAGAAAATAAAGAAATTTGGCCGCAGGACCTGTGATCTAGTGGAAATTTCTTGTGATGTAAGCCCTGCTGTAAGAGTTTGACCTCATGTTTCATTAAATAAACAACATTTCACTTTTCTCTTCTCAACAGAAAATCCTTCTATATGTTCCAGATTTAGTCCACGCAAGATGGCAATACCAAAGTATAGGTGAGTTAATATTGATACCCCCCCTCCCCTAAAAAAAAAGCGTTGGACATTCAAGAAATGCCAAAGATGCGAGGGATGCATTTCTTAAAAAAAAAACAAGGATGGTTAAGAGTTTGTAAAGGATGGTATCAAATGATGTACAGACTGTTTGCGTATTGTGAATGATGTCCCTTGGCGAGGCTGTCTTCCAGTTCCAAGTCTACAATATGGGGAAACCCATGCCCGCAAGCTACACGTAATTCCACATTTGACAAATCGCTTCCCAGGAAAAGATTTTTATGTACATTTGTTATGGGTCCACTGAAAACACTTTCACAAGCATTGGAGTAAGACTGCTTTGAGAAAGTATGCAATTGATCTGTTGATGTGGAACCTTTCCTGTAGAATCCAGGCTTCAAGAAACTTAACTAAACTAAAAACCAGGCACTTGACGACATGTAACCCAGTGCTTTCCAAGAACTGTAGGAAAGCACTGTCACATGTATGTGACCTTCCTCTGCATTCTAGAGTGGATGTGGTGATGTGCACAACCTCGGGTTTGACTGCCTTTAAAGAAGCATAGTATTAATAAGTGTTTAATCCAGCAGGTCTCGAAAAACATTGAAAAGTAGGAAGCTGACTAAGAAACTAAGAATAAACTCAAAACATTCCAGATGCAATCTTTGTAGTACCTATTTAGATGTGGATAAGAAACATACTTGCAATAACTGTTTCAGTCAGCAATTGATTTTTGTTTAACAATCTACATTCGAAGAACCAAAATTACAAAAATTATGCGCAATTTGCATGGTGCTTTTTCACATCTGACAGGCATCTCAAAATACTCATTATTTTTTGATCGGTATGCTTGAGGTATGAGACCCATTTTAGCACCTTGTAAGACATTACAAGGTGCTGTGGCTTAATCTGCTGTAAACCGTGCCAGAAACAGAAACACTAGGATAAATCCCCCTTAACGATAAGTGTACTTGTGTTCTTCTACTGCATTATTGGATGTTCAACTTCATGTCCCATTAGACTTGAGAAATTTGGTTTAATTGCTCAAGAGCCTAAAGCCACCCTCAGACAACACCAGTACTGGAGTCCAGTGCACCAGACCTTAAGTCCAGTGCACCCGACCAATCGGCTATGACACCCCCACAGGCTCAGGCCTAATCCAAATTGTGGGCCACGGTTATGGTTAGGACTGTTCTTAAGGACGTCCTATACTTCACAGCATGAATTCGCTCACGGCATTAGCAAAAATAAAATGAGAAGCAAGTTGACGACAGGTTCAACATTTTCATTTGCCTAGTATATGATTTTGCTCACACACGATTAACGTTTCGACTCCCATCTCCCATGCCAAATGGACTTTGGAACTAAAGATTTTATAGAGGATTTATCAAAGAGAACATGCAGTTTGACAGGGAAGAAATATTGCAGAAATACTTAATTACTTGTAATCGTATCTGGATTCCTTGATTGATCTGGATGGTTGTCTTAGAAAGCACATCTGCAGGTACTAATGTCATTTTAACATAGGTGTTCTGATAAACGTGACTATGACTTCAGCAAACGGACTAGACATTTCCTCTTACTGAATATACAAAAGATTCTGCGCTTCACACTCTAATCAGCCAACGGCTCCAGAGGTTTAAAAAGTCCTTTTGCTTTTAAATGAAATTATTCACCATGGCAGTACGATTGATACAGGCATGATATTCTTCCTGCTGTAGTCTGCTTTCTGATTTATTTGCCCTTGGAAATATCAGAAAAATCATGATTAAATTGCCTGAAAACTGTGTGAAATTGGGCCCTTTCTTAGCTTTTGTACATCACTTACTAATGAGAGGTTGTTTCACAGATGAAGCTTGACAACTGGAGCTTGTGTTGTCAGGTACAAGCAACAACCAAAAGCAATGTTTGATTTTTGCCAACCATCCTCGCTAAGATATGCGAGGAGATGGCCGAGGGGTCACACAAAAATAGTCGGCTGGTTTTTGGAATTCTTATCCAAAACTGTCGTTTTCCAAGGCGAATTGCATGCTGATATACACAAATTTAACGAGTTAAAGACCTTGGACACTATTGGTAATTGTCAAAGACCAGTCTTCTCACTTGGTGTACCTCAACATATGCAGAAAATAACAAACCTGTAAAAATTTGAGCTCAATCGGTCGTTCAAGTTGCGAGATATTTATGAAAGAAAAAAACACCTTTGTCACACGTAGTTGTATGCTTTTGATGCTTGATTTCGAGACCTCAAATTCTAAATCTGAGGTCTCAAAATCAAATTCGTGGAAAGTTATTTCTTTCTCGAAAACTACATTACTTCAGAGGTAGCTATTTCTCGCAATGTTTTATATTATCAACCTCTCCAGATTACTCGTTACCAAGAAAGGTTCCATGCTAATAAATATTTTGAGTAATTATCAATAGTGTCCACTGCCTTTAACAGACCTGACACTAAAACTGCTGGCCTCGGGCCTGTGATTCAGTGTTTCGACCCCTGCCTCCCCAATCCCAGCAACCTCTTATTGAGTTGAAATTTAGACACGTGTTAACAAACCCTGTGCCCCATATATCCCCCTCCCCTCCCATCCTTAACTTCTAAAGGGTGACGTAGACTTCTGCCCTGATGTACTTCACTGAGGCAACTAAAGTGATTGCCTCCATGCCCCATCCCTGGTCATTGCCTTTGTGCCTTTGAAATGCTCCAGAACAAGTTTATAATTTTCATTATAGGGTGCCACGGAAAAATGCCTGGTGCCGTTTTGCCCTTTCAAAAACGAAGCATACAGGCCTGAGACTTTCATAAAAAATTAATTGAGAAATCTGCACATTTCTGTTCATCAAAAATTCCACTCAAATCATAATCCACCCACTCCCCAAGGAATATAGTTTTATGTATTATTTAAAGTGGTCATGTTTAAGAATGTAATGGGTCACACAGCTGGGTTATCTATGCACAAGCCTATAAAGTGGTAGTAGTAGCTAATGGAAATGTCAAAGCTTTTACACCACTACTAATTGTTTCCTTTCTTCATTATTAGAGTCCAGCTGTCTGTAAGTAAGCACAACTATGTTGTGTATATTATGTATTACGCTGTAGATTGCCTTTGATAAACCATGCATATATACACACTCATATTTACATGTGTGGAGAGAGTACTACACATGTCTTGCCCTTGACTCTCAGGGAGATGTTTATATTATGTGAATAGACTTTTGTCCAGAAATTGTGCATAGCAACAACAAGACTGAAAATACTTAATAGTTTAGTAAATCTAGTCAGTAGAGTTTGTTCCATTGACACATACACATAATTACATACACGTACAGTGAAATGAGGCATTTTGGATTTGCATGTCTTTAAAAAAAAACTTGAGCTACCCATTTGAAAAAACCCCAATACACAATGACTTACAAAAATTATACATATTGAAAAAAGCTTTGAAGAAAATTCAGTTACAAAAACTTCTCTTGTTAAGAATTTCAATATTATGAAAATGACACTAGATACCTGCGTTGTTAATATTGCATGTGCATCATCAATACTGTATCAACATATTTCTTTAATTATTTAAGATTAAAAAATCCATATTCCTGCAAGGACACTGTTTGGTTGTACGGCTGACATTCCATCGTGTGCAGTTTCGTTGTTTGTTACTGATATTGTTTTTATGAGCCCACTCAGTAGACATAATTGACCAAAGCTCTCTTTTTATTTTAAAATCCACATTTGACAAATGTTCACTGTTCACGTGTGCAGTCTGATGTTAAATTTACATCTATTAAAGACTATTAATTTTGGAAATAACAAATAAGTTGTGGGTTCGAGTGATGATATACCTTAGATTGGATTTTTTTTTTTAAGAACTTGGGTGAAGCACTTAATATAGAACCAAACTAAGACTACATGTAGACCAGTACGCAGTATTTTTTTTCTCTTCAATAGTAATATCTTGGCATATCAACCTCCGGCGCATAAACTGTGACAGTGATTTAAAAAAGGGCCAAAATCAGCTTATAAATTGCGGCCTAAAAGCCAAAAATTACGGTTAATACTTTTTTTTAAAGTAAATGTTGCAGTAGTATACAAATGACATCGTTTGTATGATTTGTAATATACATTGCAGTAGTATGTGGAATGCACAAAGACACATTGTATACATTTCACGTTCAACACTTCCTGTTAGTAGGCACAAATTTCCTATCCTCTTTACTGATTTCAAAACTAACTTCAAAGAGTTTCACATCATCATTTAGGTTCATGTTTACATTTTCCACCCTGTTGATTGTCGGCCATCCTTTTAGTAGGAAACAGTACCATTGTGTACCAATGTGGATGAAACTAAACCGAATAGTGAACTGAATGAAACCACTCTGAAATGGTTTAGTCATTCTAACAATGAATAGCATTAACCCTGATGTTGCAATGTCATGTTCAAGGGTTTTACTTTTGACTGATATTTAGGATATCACTATAAGATTCCTCACTATTAAAGTATGTTTCAGGAACTTTAAAGGTACGGTCATAGATTGGTGTTTGTCAACGTAATGATGATTTATAGAATCAATTATATAGAAAGATACAATAAAAGTCACACGTGAGAGTTTCAGCTGAACACAGTGTCTATTTGCGGACAAAACAGCAACAAACTGTCACGGTATACTCACAAGAACTTTGGGTCCATCCAAGTTTAACGTGGTGACAGCTGGTACCGATCTCTGGTCTCAGTATTCATGAATGGACACCAGCCCACAGAAACGATTCTTGCATGAAATGTGTGCAATCGTTTTCTTAGATTCAAATGTTTTGGGGTGAAATATTATCCAAGTCATATTACTTTGAAAAGGAATTTCTTACAATATTTTATACACAGTGTATATATATTTTATACATAGGCAGTGTTTCTGCAGTGCTTTTCACCATGTCAGTTTATATGACCATACTTTTTTGGATGTTTACAATTATGCCAATCTATGACTCTACTTTGTGATAAACTGCTTCCAAATTAGTTTACAAAAAAACTAAATTGTGTTGAAACCAAACTGTGGCTGTGTCGGAGCATGGAGGGTTCATGGTTGGAGGAAAAGTGCATTCTTATTGTTGTTTGTTAAAGGTTGAGTTTGATAAGTCAATCCAAAGAAGTGAGAAGGAGCCGCACCCAACTTTATTAAGCTGCTTAAGTGCAATGAAGTTATGCTTAAACCAGAATAAGGTTATTTGCCAGTCCACATTACCCTGAACCTTTGAGACTGATTTCCTGCTTATCTTTTCATAGCAAAAAAGTTGTGAAAAAGCTCTACAAAGTTAGGCCCAGTAGGTAATCCAATGACATCTTCCAGTTGAGCGAGTTAAGGACCTTAAAGGACACAAATACTTTTCTGTTTGTATGTAACTCAGAAAGTTTTTAAAACTGAGATTGTGATTTGGACACAAGTGGGAATAGGGTCCTTGTGGCCAGGGCCCAATTTCTTGGTTCAACTGCACTTAGGGGCATTCCGAATAATCTAATGTTTAAAAAATGTTGATCTTTTGGGGAAGTTGTGGTGGGTTAGCTTAAAGAAACAACTGGAAATCAGAATTTAGTTTTCAATTTCAAATAATACAGGAAGAAAGGTCATAGGTCCATAGGTTATTCTGAGACTAGTGACACAATCTTACCACATTGTAGGTCTAGATATACATTCTGTAATTTAAGCATTCCTTAGTGAGCATTCAAAAGGTTTCTACATCAGTACATGGATTGTATTGCAGACACAATAAAGTACAAATGCCGCTGTCGAGTGTTCATCAGTTATCCAAGCCTTGGGATATTGTCAGAGACATTCTGTCATGAAATGAAAAAAGTGCAGCCATGAGAAGATGGGGGGGGGGGGGGCGTTGGAGTTTATATTAAAAAACTACCTCAGGATCAACATTACAACATAAGTGATGTTCTGTGGACTATAATGGGTGGCGCTGTACTTTCCGTGTTTGATTCAACATTTAAGCGATTCCTCCACAGGCACATATTACAAGTTTTGTTAGTTTTTGTACGTGTTGCCATGGTGTCAAGAATTCTCAATTTGATTCCTGGCTGTTGGCAACCCTGTGGGTAATCGATCAATCGTCAATACAAAGAAAAATGGTCGCTTGCCCTTTTTTAAATGTTTTTCCTTCAGGTGTTGTGTTAAAATACTGTATTGTTGACTCGCAATGTACACATAATGGGTAGCTAACATGATTTGCCTCTGTAAAGATGTGATGGGTGTAGTGTGTACAAGATTTGATACAGCAGGGTTCTCCAAGCTAAGCTAGCATATCAGGCTGATAAATGAGAATTGTGTCCAAATACGTTTATTAAGATTTCGCCCCGGGTGCCATTTTCCCCCTCGGGTGTACAAAACGCCATGGACCCCGTCACAGCGTGCAACAGTTGTTTTGTGACCTTTGTATAATTGTTATTCCTCTTCTCGAAGTTCAGTTGTCATCTTCAAACATTTTTGTGACGGACTATTCATTGTTTAACTAGCAGACGAACAAGAAACAATTCCATCGAACCCGCGGTTGTTTTGTACACAGCGCTGGAAATCGACCAACGCTGGGAACGATCGCATCCAGACTGCAACCGGTATTAAACAGAGTGTTTAAAACCGGCCAATCACATATTTATTCCCTTATTCAAATCTAACTTTCAAATTGCTTATTGACACATCAATGTCAAGTAGTGAAATAAAAACTAAACAGTCAATTTGTGATTAGTAGTTTTAACATCTTCATTGCAGTAGAGTCGTGTAGGTAGAGGTGCGTACATTTGGATTAATGACGTGCGGGGTGTTGGACTGTCACTATTTCCAGGAGACACACCTGTCATATTAACTTCATAATGGCACAATGCTACATGCTGAGGCATTGAATCCGTTCTGGGCACAGTCAAATGTGTAACCGCGGAAGGATTTTCACAGATTTAAGGTACTGGTTTTTTGTAGTTATATCACTCCAAGATTGGGTGGCTTGTGCTTGCCTCTTAACAGTGTGGCCTTGTTCGATTCCCGGCTAGGCCATATGCGAATAGAGTTGTGCATTGTTTTTCTCCCTCTGGAAATACAAAACACTTCCTCCAATCTCGGGCTGTGCTGTGTGGTCATACATGGGTTGATGTGGCTTGTGTATGGGCAGGATAAACATGTAGCTGAAGGCGCCTTTGCATGCCAACAGCTTGTCAGCTGCAAGTAAGGATGATTAGCCTCCCAAATTAGGATAATTTTTAGTATTATAGACTTAGAGACTTTTTGGAAAGATCACTTAAACTTTTACTGGTGTTTTCCAAGGTGTGGACTGTGCATTGACAGAAAGTAACATCAACCTCCATCACAGTCTTTCATGTTACGAAACACAATGAGAGCTTTTAAATGAGTTGGTGTGATTCTGAAAAGAACCGTTGGTTTCAACTCCGTTATTTTGTTGTTAAATGATCGAAGCAAATAAAAGCCATACTGGTACTTCATTTCCTGCTGTGAATTGAACTTTGTTGCTTCCAACTTTGGTGAAATCCAATTTCAATTGTAAGGAGTGGTATTGTTTTGCTTTCCTGGGACAAGGTTAAGGAGTGCTGAAGAATGCGATTGCACTCTCACACTTCTTAAAAATGAATGTCAGGGGGGGGGGTTTGTTTTCAAAGGCCAAATAAACATGTTTGTATAAAAACTGATTGTGCATTCAACTGATTCTGTAACGTAAACAAAAGTTTACGTAGAAACTAGGTTTTAGCCAGGATTTAGTTAAAGGCTGTGGACACTGTTGGTAATTACTCAAAATATTAATTATTAGCATAAAACCTTTGTTGGTAATGAGTAATGGGGAAAGGTTGATAGTATAAAACATTGTGAGAAACGGCTCCCTCTGAAGTAACGTAGTTCTCGAGAAAGAAGTAGTTTTAGACGAATGTGATTTTAAGACCTCAGAATTAGATTTTGAGGTCTCAAAATCAAGCATCTGAAGGCACATGACTTCGTGTGACAAGGTGATTTTTCTTTCATTTTCACAGGTTTTCACAGGTTTGTTATTTTATGCATAAAATGGTGAGATACACCAAGTGAGAAGACTGGTCTTTGACAATTACCAATAGTGTCCAGTGTCTTTAAAGGGTCTCTAAAAGGTGCTGAAAATGTTAAAACAGGGTGTCCGAATTTCAAATAGGTTGTCCAAAAGGCACACAGACACCCCCCTCTTGCTAACACTATGCATGGAAACATGTCTAATGGCTTACATGTATTGGACGCACAACAGCCAAACAAACCTTCATTGGTTTGAAGCAGAAGTAAAGTTATAGAGTTGCACTTTGTATGCAGAGTCCTTTGACCATCACAGACTTCAAACGAAGGGGAAGGTACATGTTGATCAGATGATCAGAATATTATAACTGATGTTAACAATATTTTGGACATTCATTTCAATATATCCTATGAACTGAAAGACAAAGTGATGCCTCAAGCTCATGAAGTTTACATTTAGATCACTATTTCACCAGCTCAGGAAATTGCCGAGGATACACAACTTTGTATAATGTGTTTGTTTTATCAGGGTGAACCAAAGAGAAAAAAATTGACTGATTAAAATGGTACAAAGATATTTACAAAATAGGGAGACAGCCAACATAAGGCCTACATGTAGATGGCTCAGTTGTTAGAGCACCGGCACGTTAATCCGGAGGTAGTAGGTTCATACCTGTTCTAGTTAATTTTTCTCTGTTCACCCCAAAACTGGAAATGGTATAGCACAGACAATCTGGAAGAGGCTGTCAATTTAAAAAATGCAAATGAATAAAATTGCATTAAAAATTTAATTTGAAGTTTGACACACCCGCAATTTTGAAGCATATTAGTTATTCTGACATATTTTACCGTGTAACGAGAATGTAGCCTTTAGTTGAAGCTCCTATTCATAATTAAAAAGTCACTAAAATAAACCATGATTCATAACTAGGTTGATTGGCCTTGAAATTTACAGTCTTCAAATAAAAAAGCTTACATGAAAAAAGAGAAGAAATGGAGATGAACTTTGCCAATGATAATTTTATCAGTTTTTGTCAGAACCAACCATAAATACATTAGCAGAAATAAGTTTCATTGCCTCACTGAAAGTCATGCTATAGATCATATATTCCCTGCAGGCAAATTGTCAAAACCCACTTCAATTCTAGGTCCAAGGCTTGCTAAAGTGTGTCTTGCACAGTAATATAGAAAACGCCATGTTTGGCAGATACATAAAAGCAGGCATTGATCTATTCCTCTTGAATGGGACGCTTTCAATTCAATTTGAAGGGTTTGTGAAGGGTACCACAGCAAAAGAAAATAGGGCATCAAAGCAATTGCTTTAGGTGCTGTATATGTACAGGTTAGTTCAGGCCTGTAGACCTTTTTTCTTTCTTTCTAGCCATTGCAAGAGGAAGTCCTCGTCACACATTTTCCTTGAGCAGGGTGTTGCCATGCAATGCCCTTACATGTTCATCTCTCCTTCTTCTGTTCTGTCTCCCTCTTTTTCTTGTTCGGTTTCTTGTAGTCCAATTGGTTGTTATGCATGCCCACCAGCTGGTATCATATCTTCATGCTAGGTGACCTGCTCATCTTCGATTTAATGGTCTATAAAATATGCACTTTTTACTTATTTCTTAGACAATATCGTAACTGAAAATTTACAACCAAAGGCAATTAATAATCATTATGTTTCCATCTCTGGCTGAATAAATAAAGCATGTTTCTTAAATCTCTTGTGTTATGATCAATTAGTAAACTTACATTATGGAAAGCCACACTCTGTTAATTTAACAGTTACCTTTAAAAGGTTCAAAAAGTGGACTAAATTCACTGAAATGTTTGTACATTTTTCTTGATTCTTGATTTTTTATTTTTTTATTTATTATTTTTAATTTAACCAAATAAAAAGTTTTGGGTCCAGTCGCTCTGTAAAATTAGGGTCTGTGGGATAACTTTTGATTGCTGTAAATTAGTGTGGAATTGTTACTGGCGATGTACTTTGCATGATTGTGGTTGACGGCAAACTTAAATCATAGAGCAGAGCCTTCTCTGTACTCAAACTTTAACTGGACTTTTCTGTATGCACTCATTACTTGTACAATCTTCAATCAACACCTACATGTTATGCTGTCATGGCTTTTGTTTTGTTTGTAAGTGATCCATGTACCTGTACTGTAGAATGTGTGTCATCAGGGAATATAGAACAGGGAATGCGTTCCTTCATATGTATACAACAATGGGCTAGTCAGTTAGCGAGCCTAAAAACACGCTATTTGTCTGTGCTCTTGAAAATCCTAGACCCTCAACTAACACTAAAAAATACTGCAACATGTAGCCGTGTAAATGTCATCCCATTTGGGAAGCTAAGTTGTTGCTCGGAGGGTAGGACGGTATCAAATCGATGGCGACCTGGTTTAGGAAAGGTCAAGTCAAGATCTGAAATCTCCACTGGGAGAAAGTGGATACAGGCGTAGACCCATCCCTATAGTCAATTTGGACCTGAAGAAGCGAAGACCCAATTTCAACGAGCTGAAAGCAATAAAAAGAAAATTGATTAACAAATTTATTACAAGCACTACAAAAAAAGGGAAAGGAACCAGTTTTAAATGGTACACAACAAATAGGATTTTGGCTGGTTACCTGATTTTGCTAAGCTAAACTGTTGTGTGATGGACATGTTTGATCTGAGGACTCTGTACAAATGCCCCCCATGGTTCATATAATCATAAGAAAAACATTGCAGTGTATGTTCAAACTTGACGTGTATTACAAGATTTCTACTTGTAGGATGAAATTCTTGGATTCACTGACTGGAATAAATATTCAATTCAATTCAATTCAATTAATTTTTATTAGATCCCAAAATTGGTAATTCAAATGCACGCATTATATACAGTAAAAACATTGACACACTAAAAACATTAAAATCAGAACCATGTGTTTAGAAACCATAACTTACCTGCTTAATCTAAGTCAAACAATTCAGACATGAGAACATAATCACATTCTTGTTAACCTTGGTGTAGTCACAGTTTGAGCTTTGTCTATCAAAAATCTTAGCTAATACTCAGTGGTACAATATTGAGCAAGGAGTTTGCTCTTTGGTGGTACCATGGTTGTAGTCATCAAGCTTCTTCTCAGGTACTCCCTCGCTTTGGAATTCACTACCTAGATGTATGGCCTGCTTCCCTGTCTCTCTTACAACCTGTCCCAATTCAAATGTAATATCAACGGTCACCTTTTTATTTGTCATTTCCTCTTGTTTAACTCTTTTTCCTACTTTTGTTAACCCTTATCTTAAATGGCCTGTTTAAGGGCCTTGTCACTGTTGACTTTCCATTGAGAAAATAATGAAGACAAAAATCTGATTAATTTCAGGCAAGATGTCCTTCCTACTGATCTGATTTCCGATTTTTGCCATCAGAAACCTCCCAGCAAAACTGTTTTGTTCTTAAAAGTCTGTAAAGTCTTCTCCAAAGCCTGACCATAGGTTAGCCCTTGTACTCATGAATCTTTTTCCACGGGCCAAGTATCATGCCTGCATCATGATGCACTTACAAGCAGCTGAAAGTGTACACAGATTTTAATTTTAAGATTTACACAAAAATGAAACTGTGATCATTCTATTTTGTAAAACAGGACGGATCTTAAAGACGTTGCTTCATGTTGGAAACTGTCTGAAGGTAAGAGAGAGTGTCATGTGATCAGTCATTTATGTGCAGTCGTCACTTGAGGCTGGTCATGTGATCCACACTGTTTTGACTTGAGCCTGTGGTCATATGAGTGACTCTAGATGTCACTCTGTGGCCGTTGAGGTATTCAATGGGGGTTGTGTTCTGTAGACACTAAGTTTAAAGGCACTGGACACGCTTTGTAAATGTCAAAGACCAATATTCCCACTTGGTGTATCCATGCAGAAAGTAACAAATGTGGGAAAATTTGGGCCCAACTGGTCATTCAAGTTGCAAGAGAACAATGAAAGTAAAAACACCCTTGTTGAACAAATTTGTTTGCTTTCAAATGCCAAATTAAATGCTTCCGGCCTGAAGTCTTTCATTATTTGAGTAAGAAATAAACTCTTTCTCCAAAAAATATGTTAATTCAGAGAGAGCTGTTTCTCACATTGTTTTATACTATCACAAACTCTCCGTTGCTTGTTACCAAGTAAGTTTTATGCTAATGGTTATTTTGAGTAATTACCAATAGTGTCCACTGCCTTTAAAAGAGTGCATGGCATGAAATTTTTAATTGTACTTCAGATACTTCATTTCACTGGTTTACATAAAGCAAAGACATACAAATTACTGATGACTTGTATAGCACATCACACAAAAGTCTTGAGTCCCTTTACAATAAAAGGCAAAAACCATAACAAAACTAAAGAGGCAATTTATACAAACAGGCAACATTTCAGGAGTGACTTAAATTCAGTTTCAGTTCTGGCAGTTTGGATATGAGAATTGAAAGGTTTTATCAGCTTTATAGTCAACATTTTCTCACAAAGATATATCACACAATGGGGTAGCCTATTATTCTTCTGTTAAAAGAAAACAACCACCAGGATTGTTGGTTTGTGAGTTTACTTGCCTGACGCTTAAAGGCAGTGGACACTATTGGTAGTTATTCAAAATAATTGTTAGCATAAAACCTTATTTGGTAACGAGAAATGGAAAGAGGTTGATAGAATAAAACATTGTGAGAAACGACTCCCTCCGAAGTGAGGTACTTTTTGAGAAATTGATTTCGAGACCTCAGATTTAGAATTTGAGGTCTCAAAATCAAGCTTTGAAAGCACATAACTTCGTGTGACAAGGTTTTTTCCTTTCATTATGATCTCACAACTTCGACGACCGATTAAGCTCAAATTTTTACAGATTTGTTATTTTATGCATATGTTGAGATACACCAACTGTGAAGGCTATTCTTTGACAATTACCAATAAAGCCCGGTTCATACTTTCTGCGAATGCGAATGCGAAGCGAATTTGACGTGAATTTGACGTCACACCCTCCTTTCGCAGCGATTATTCGCAAGGGAGTAGAGCAGAGGGCAACTGCTGTGAATTGTTCGTTGAGAATTTGTGACGTCAAGATTCGCTTCGCATTCGCATTCGCAGGAAGTATGAACCGGGCTTAACTCTTCCTAACTTAAGACTTATCTTAGGACTTAGGACGAGTCCCACCCCTGCACTGTAGCATGCAGACCTTAAGATTAATCCTAAGAACTCGAGATAAGACGAGTCCTAACTCTTTGTGAAATTCACCCCTGCGTCTTTAAATCACTTGCCTCAGGCCTACAGTCCAGTATTTTAAGGTCTGCAACATGGGTTTTAAAATGAAATAGAGAAATGTAATGTGACTTGTACATGTACGTTCAATTCAAAGTACACAGATAATTTCCCCGTGTTCTTAAACCACAAGTACACTTGAGAAGCAGCAGTGTAAAGATTGAATAAAATGAATCACTGTAAGTCCTTAATCTTGACAGATTTTCCGCATTCATGAGAAACACATACCCAGCACATATGCATTATGGCAATGCCATATGTGTATTTAGTATTCAACACGTACAAGTACATGTGTGTAATTAAGGATGCTAATGAAGGACCACGCATGCCGTCAGATTCACAAATCTCTGCATAGTTCATGTTGCTGAACTTAAAGGGATGGGACAGTCACTTTATTGCCTCAAGATCGATTTCAAACGTTTGTACTGTTGAAAGTCAAATCTAAAATGAGCATAAATTGGTACCATTTGTCTAATATTAGAAACATTGCCTGAAACCTTCACTCTGGAAAAGTTTCAAAGTAATTTAAATCGTGGTCTCAAATACACAGAACATCATTTTTACGGTTACCAACTTATACAATACTTGTTGTCCTAAACCTTTGTTGACAATATGATTTATTTCTAAGTTATTATATTGGTAAATACTTTTCATTGGAATATTTGCAAGGGTTTATTCTTTTACTGACTTAATCTGGAATTTGTATATTATATTTATAAAGGAAGGTTATTTTTGCTCTTGCAGATCTCCATGGGCAGCATATTTCTCATGCGGCCCTTGACCAATTTTGTTGAAAAACGTTTTCCCCAACTGGAATGTTTTTTCTTTTTTTCCCTTTCCCTCTTGACAGATTCGCATGGATGGCCTGCGTCTGTTCCTGGTATGGTTCATGACTCTACAAGAGAACTCGACGGAAGAGGCGTACCTCATCTACGCAACGCTCATTCATGGATTCCCCACACCTCCAGCGCTCAGCGGCAATCCCTTAGAGTCTATCATGACGCACACAACCAGGCCGCCCATCAACAGCGACTGTAAGCAATGCTGTCTCTCTTTAGTGTCGGGTCTCTTACATGTGTTTGGATCAAACAGTGGTTGTCATAACTCTCTAAACAATTCACCTTCTCCCTTCTTAAAATAAGTACACAAGAATTATGCTTTTAAAATGTGAATCTAAAGCAAATCAAATCAAAGCAAACAAGGAAACAACGCACACACAAAAACACCATTAAAAATATATATTGAAGAAAGAAAGGCAAAAAAAAAAATTACTAAAACATTTATGTAAAAAAGTAGCAGCAAAAAATATATAAATAAGTAAGTAACTAAAAAAAAAAAAATAACCAAACCCTAAATTAAGAAAGAAGACAATATATCATCTAACTGCGCTCCAGAAACATGACCATAAAATATGAGCCACTAATATATAAAATATGTCAATGAGAAAAAACATCTTAGGTGTCCAAACTGAGTTTCATTGACAAAGCAAGTTATTATTAGCAAACAACTAACAAAAAAGGTCTTTTCTAGTGTTTAGCTTTTCCCTTGCATCTGTGAAACATACATCAGCATATTATAAGCCATTCACAGGATATGATTCTCTTCCTGTTGCAGGGTTCAAGAAAGCTGTTTTCATACATGTTGCATCATTTGCTATTTCCATCAAAAAACAGAGAGACACTTAAATTTGCCTTGAAGAAAGAAACATGGCATCACAGTTTTTGACTTGCCTATGAACATTACAAAGCATTTATGTCACGGTCGCTGTGAGGGAATACAGTGCGGTACGGTAATGTAATAACGTTGAAATCGGATGAAATGAAAAATATAGAGACACATTAAAAGCAAAGCCTGAAAGCTGACTAAATGTAATTAGGACGGATCTGGGATTTGAAACGAATGGAAATTTTGCACCTTGGGACCTACATCACTTACACAAAGTAAATAAACACAAACGATTTGATATTGGCCTCAGATATTTGTTGTATTCGTACCATTCATTATGTTGGTTTGAACAGCTTCACTCTATTCGTGATTGAAAAATGAATAAATATGACACTTTAATTTGATAAAACATTGTTGTATTTATTATTTTTTATATTTGTTTAATATTATGATTTTATAAGAACTGTTTCATCACAGTCTTATCAAATGAACAGATGCCTCCTTACGAATTTTCACTTATAAGAATTTATTTGAACAATTGGAAGTCTAGCGCTAATTGCGCTCCAGTTTACAAAGTGATAAGCTGACAAATTAGTCTGGTTCTTTTTCTTTTAAAGTTAATACATTTTTGTGTGTGTCAAGATAGTTCAGTGTTAAAATACTTAGGTCTTTGATAGTGTTATTGTCTCTGGCCCATGGCAGCAGACTTACCAGGTAAAATCCATTGTTCTCGGTCATGTGCGCATGCTCAGAACTACGAAACAATGGAAATTTACCTGGTTAGTCTGATGCCACCTAGCGTCCCAAAGTCTCCCATTGGCAGAGATTTTCAAGACTCGCTCCGGTTTGGCAGTAATTTAAAATAAACCGAGCAGCTTAAACTTAGGTTGTTCTCCCTGTCTCATTAACGTGCTTTGTAAATCATCTTGATCACAGAAGACAGGGGTTAAACAAAAAATTATTGTCTGAAATAATCTTTATAAACCAGACAATGTTTTAAAAGGCTTGGAGGCTAAGGAGGATAAGGTACTGGTCCCCAGACTCCTTCATGCAATTATTATGCATTGAGACTAGCCAGACCAATCATTCATAGCCTTTAGTGAAGGCGCTAGTGGCTCTCCGGTTACATGCTCGAGTCACGTACACTGTGTAAGTCTAGCAGAAGGATGCAGCATGCCCACCATATTGCAATCGGTCCAGATCACCAATTTAGAATTAATTGCTGCCAGCATCAATAACACCTCACAAGCAGCGTCTACAACTGGTTTGGCACACAACTAGGTGTGAATCTCCTCTCACAATACTCCTTGACGAGAACACCCAACCTACAGAGGTGACACCCATGTAGAAACCTACCAACCTTCTAATAGTCTGAGGATGTATGGGAATGAACCGGCTTCACCAAGCTACTCTAAATGTCAAACAATGAAAACGTCAAAACGGACAATTAATATCCTAGAGGTGGCACAGTTATGTGGACCTACAAACAGCAACTTTCTTATAACCTGTGGATGGTTACTGTTGGATAAAACCAGCTTCACCAAACCACACAAAATGCCGTACAGGGAGTTTATATACGCCTCTCTTAATACTTATGCATGACGTCATAATTCTTACCCAAAATGAGGCTATGGGTGCACGTCCCCCGTAACTTGCAGTGGCTGCGCCCATCGCCTCGTTTTGGATTAGCATTGTGACGTACCTCATCCTTAAATATTAAGAAAGGCTTATTCGTACTACTTGCAAATGCGACTGCGGTACAAAATTTGATGACCCAAATTTCCCATGAATAATTTGCATCAGTTGACTCAACTCCTGTTAAACATTCGCTGTGAAAACAATCCTGTGATGTCAAAATTCAATTCGCATTCGCAGGAAGTATGAACCAGGCTTAAGGACTCTTTCTTTTAGACAATGAGTGCATCCTATTTTAAACTTTGACCTCTAGTAGATTGATATTAACTCATTTGAAAATGATCTTGAATTGTTTTTCTATTCAGTGCTCGTTCAGGACACAGAGATCTTACCCATCATCCCTTGCCAGCCCGGTGACAAGGTACCAGATAATCTGACCAGATTAATGCTGGAGGCAGTACTCCATTACAGCGTCTGTCAGGTATGTAGAGTCTACTCATCCCCTATCCCCTGCCCCCTTGCCCCCTGCCCCCTTCCCCCTTGCCCCCTTCCCCCTTCCCCCCTTCCCCCTCCCCCCCTTCCCCCTCCCCCCCTTCCCCCCTTCCCCCTTCCCCCTTCCCCCCTTCCATGATCTTCCATGATCTTCCATGATGCTTACCAATAGTAAGCCATTTACAAGTTAAATTTGAATCAAGTCTGGAGACAGTTGCTATGCTAAATGTTACGGCAAGCTTTTGTAACGCAACCTCCAGATTAGCAGACACTGGTACCATTGTGGCTTAAACATTCATTCAGAATCTCTTACCTAACTACGCAAAAGCTTGCCCGGAATCACGTGACATACACGTAGCAAATGCGTCTGTAGTCTGATGAATTCAAATTTAAGTGGTAACTTGTGATCAAGCGTGTCACTGTACCAGACAATATTAAAATCTTATACGCAAATGGTAAATCTGATCCAATTTCACATGATTCACTTAGCTTCAGGATTACATTACAGTGTGTACAGTGTTAGTCCATTCAGCAGCAATAATACCTGCTGATTTATGGTCTGTTCATTTTTTAAAGGATGTGTGCCGTACTACATTGTCCTGTGCCATGTACAAGTTTGTGTTTAAAATATTTAAATTCTGTTCGGGAAAGCCCACAAAAATAAGTATGTCGGCTCATGTTTAGTTATTTAGTTTTTGTATGTATTTATCAATTAAAGATGCTATGTCAGATTTGTGGCCCCAAACATTAAAAAATAAATTTCATGAGGGAATGGTATTTCAAAGAGTATCACCCGCTCTAACGAAAAAAAGTTTAACTTTTACTTTTAATGGTCAGGAACCATGAATTTCTTTTTTAAACGTTTCTTATAAAAACACATAAGAATTGGTCACGTGATATATTGTCGGGATCCCGACAAAAACTAATTTTGTGCACTTTATTTCACTGCTACTAATAATTGGCGGACTTTTTCGAGCAATGGCTCAAATGAAAGCTTGTAACTTTCTTGACCCCATCAAAATACCTATTGAATTTTAAATCAACATTTTGGGGTCAAATCGGCCAAAAATCTGACATAGCATCTTTAATTGTGGTTGTGAAACCAAGGATTTTCAGAAGAGTGAACTAACAATAAATAGCCAAGAGCTGGCCTGATGGAAAGGAGACAAAGAATGATGTTTCAGTTTTAGATGTGTGAAAGAAAAGGGGAAAACCCACACAGTCTGGTAGGGACTGAAAACCCAATCCACATAGGGGTTTGAGCCTACCTCCGTGCAGTGGATTGTGAGAAGAGATATTGCTCTGCCAAAGGACTGCGTGGTTTTCTTTTTACTTTGTGAACTTGAGGCAATTCGTCAACAATTTGGTTACATTTAAAAAAAGAAGTAAATTACCATCCGAGTTGTAATACATTTGTTGTTGTATACACCTCTCGTACATAAGCCAAGGATGCAAAAGTGAACGTTATCTCTACATCCAGGAAGTCTGAGCAAACCTTGGCCCAGTGTCATCTAACCTTTTTACATTGCTTTCTACTGCCTTTTTCGCTTTACTTGTTTTATCTTTTTAAGGTTAATAATTTTTAGAGTGTTCCATGGTGTACTTATTGCTGTATTTTGTGTAAAATTGCCAAATAAATAATTATTATAGTAATAAAGCTTTTTACCCAGAACCAATGCTTATGGTTGTTAAAAACTCATATTCTGGTCCAAAATTCAAAGAGCTGCTTGAGCACGAAAATAGTAGCTGAGCATAACAAAATTATGCTTCCCAGGAAAAATCTGCTTATATTTGCTTAGCAGAAACATTTTCTGCTGAGGCAGCCCACTGAAATTGGGTTTAAGTCTTTGAAAAGTAGGAGAAAGAGGTTCATCGGAGATGACAGCAAATAGAGGGATAAGAGTAACTATTCAGCCCAGGGCCCGATTTCATAGCTCACCGCCGAATTCTGCACTTGCGATCACCATTCTCTGCTTACTGTGCAAGTGCCGAATTTTTGTGCTAGCTGTGTAAGTGAAGAATGACTAGTAACGTGGAGTACGCATGTGCACAATCAAAAATCCCATGCTAACCTGTAAAATACGCTTGATGTAAGCGTTGATTTACCTGCTATCGAAAGAGCTGATTCTTTGCTTATGTTAGGCAGAGCCATGATTATTGCCCTGACTTGATTCCAGTTGATGATTCCAAAACTTAAGCTTCTTCTTCTTTTTTGTGGCAGGTGATGAAAGTCCACTGGAAGGACCAGCGGAGGTACGAGGATGGTTTCATCTTCCTCTTGGATAATTTCCGCAAGTACTACCTGCCTCACATCTTCCCTGGCTTCTCTTTTGACACAAGCCTGTATCAGCCAAATCTAGGTAAGATCTATCGTTGCGGTACCCGTTGCCAAAACATAGGATTCGAACTGCTTCAGCTGCCGGGCAACCTCGGTAGTCTGGTTGGTAAGACACTGCTCTAGAATTGCAAGGGTCGCGGGTTCGAATCCCACCCGAGTAACATGCCTGTGATATTTTTTCACAAGACCTGGGAAAGTACTGAGTATACAGTGCTAACACACATCGGTAAATGGGTAAAAACCAAAATTAATAATCTACAGTTGTGTTGTCAGGGTCCAATTTCATAGAGCTGCTATAAAGCACAAAAAATGTCCAAGTATAAAAAATTATGCTTACCGGAATAAGGAGACCGGCCAAATTACCAATTTTGGTTAGTATGTAGTTTGCAATGTTCTGATCTAATATTTGTTTTAAGTTGTGTACTTAATTCTTGTAAAAAGATGTTCTAACTGTATTTTCTTCACATATAGAGAAATCCTGCTCTTCGATCTATTTCTCTTGCACTGTGGATACTGTTCCCAAAAGCTCCTGAAATCTATAACTCCAGGGGTTACCAAAGGGTGGCAGTGTCGTCATTTCAACATGCCTCCTAAAATTTAGACCAGAGTTTCAGACTTTTTGTTTGCAGTGACTCACACCCCTGCTGAAAGGATGAAACATACATCTTGAAATGAAGTATCAATGGGAGATTGGGGTGTCCTTTCAGCCTCTTTATCAACCCCTGCCCTTTTTTGGTTTTCCCTACAGAGATTCCGAGCACCAGGAGTGTTCCAGGCTCGCTACTAAGCACAACCTTTGGCAGCTATGACCCGATGCTACTGTGTAGGGTCAGCGTGGTGCAGTGGGTGGTGTCCTTTATCAGCGTCAAGAAGGCAGACAATAACACCATCAGGTTGGTTCAGAGTTATAGATTTGTCAATGACCTGATATTTTAGGAATGTCATGGCTTGGCTGTCAAATACACTGGATTCAAGCTCTGGTGTTTCTGATCAGCAGAGTGTGGGTTCGAGTTCCGGTCTTGACACTTAACCACGATTGCGTCATTCTTTGGATTGGACGTAAATCCCTAGATGCCATGTGTTATGTAATGCATGTGAAAGAACTGGAGAAAAGCCTGGAGAAAACCCTGGTTCATACTTGTGAAAGCGATTGGAATTTTGACGAATAACGAATAATTTGCATCAATTGACTTGTGCTGAACTCCTGCGAAACATGCGCTGCGAAAACAGCCTGGTGACGGCAAAAATCATATTGCATTTGCATTCGCTTGAAGTACGACCAGGTTTAACACTTGCTGATAAGATGAGTGGTTTGCCCTGGTGCTCCTTGCAGTGGCTGCTAAATGCTTTGCAGCACCTTGTGGCACCTTAGAAGGTGCTACATAAATCGGTCTCATAATTTAAAAACTTCAAAACTTAAAAACATTTCTTTTTGTTCCCCTAAAGTAGGTGGTAATTTGCCCCCGGTGACAGTTAATTTGGGCTTTCCCTCACCTTGAAGTGGCCGTCTTGCCTTATGATGTTGGTTGAAATCTCATAGAAAAATATAAGCCAATATTTTTTCTTTAGGTGATTTGGGTGATTGGGTCAATTAAAAAGTACCCCCTTAACCAAAACGATTTCTCTCACCTTTTGACAGCGCCTTGATGGAGGAGAAGCAGGAGAATCTTAAAGACTCATTGGAGCGTAAGCTAGATGCTGCCCTCATCAAGGACGGCGAGACGCTAACGGTCAGCCCGAGTACCACGCTAAACAACAAGGAGCAGAACTCCCTCCTAGTAGGGGTGGGCAGCGCCGTCGGGTTGGTACCTGCTGTCATGTCACCTGAGGAGGAAGAGCTTCAGGAGATTGCCAGACAGATTGTCCAGAAGGTCTTCTACTCATCCAGGGGGAACATAAACTTTGTACATGAAGTCCTGAGACAGGTAAAGAGGCTGTGGGATGGTGGGTTATACACCAGACCTTATGTCTTAAAGACATCACACCGCCATCTTAAAGGTCATGTCACACAAGGCAATTTACTGGCAACCAGTTTCAGGCAAGCTCCAAGAAGAAAAGCCACTCGCATTTTAATGTACACCTATTATCTTGTGGATGAAAAGACAATGTTTCGAAAAGGGACTCATGTGCTACCAAAGTGGCCCTGTAGCATGCACTGCTGTTGGTTGCCACCAAGTTGCCTGTAAAAGTTACCCTGTGTGACAAGGCCTTTTAAGAGGTAAAACGGTGATGAAACAATGAAAGCGCGCACCTACATACGCATTCTTTTGACCTCTCACCGAGGGCACCCTACTCAGACGAAGACTTGTGAATAAGGTCTATTGTTACACAATGGTGGTGTTTTGTACACCTGAGGGGGAAATTTGACTCAGGTGGCATTTCCCTCAAGGACGTTGAAACCAGTTTATTGAAGATTTCTCTCCCTAAAGTTTGGTGGAAAGAACTGATCTGCCATTCTGTACATTTTGGCCTTTTTCCTTTAAACAAAAGGCTTTGCTATGACTTGTATTGCTTTGTGAAATCAGCCCCAGGGCCAAATTTCAGAGAGCTGCTTTAGCACAAAAAGCAACCAAGCACAACAAAACTATACTTGCCAGAATATGGTTACCAGCCAAACTACTATGTCACAAGTACAAATTGTGACTGGTATTCTGCTCATTTTTGCTTAGCAGAAATGTGTCAAGCAGTATTTTCTGCTCTATGATATTGGTCCCTGGATAAAGGTCAAGGAAGAATGGACATTTAGTAAAATGACATTTCCTGTACAATGAACAGGTGGTTGTGTTGGTAAAATAGATGGTCACTAACAGCAATAAAGTGAATCACAGCAGTAAGTGGAATTTGTTTAGGGGAACTTCTATGGACCAAAAGAGTATCTTTAATGGGTGTAATCAGGGATAAAGAATTTTATTTTTGGTTTGCGGTACACCAGTGTTTGATAAGTGCTTATGTACTACTTGCTTTCTTATCTAAGTACTGCAGAAAAAAAATCCATGAGCCCCTTTTCACACTACTCTATTTACCCTGTGGCTACCATGCTGAATAACAGCCTGTCTATTCACACCTGGATCGCTTAACCCCTGATCTACCCCTGGTAATAGCCAACTCTGCTCCAGAGTAGGGGACCTAGGCGGGGACTGTGTAGAAGTCAGTCGGGGTGACCGTGAAGTAAAAAACCCACAAGCACAACATTCTAGAGCTGATGTCTTACCCCCTGTTAGACCTCTGACCTCCAAGAGGCAAGTTTTAAATCTGTAGTTTGCTGTGTTTGAAACCAGTAATTACCAGCAGTTAAATCAGGGCCCAATTTCATAAAGCCTGTAAGCACACACATTTGCTTAGCATGAAATTTCTTCCTTGATAAAAAAAAAGATTACCAACCAAATTTTAATTTGTTGCATTCAGCTGCTATTTGCTTAACCTGAAAATCACGTTGACATTTGGTTGGTAAGGAAGAAATTTCATGCTAAGCAAACTTTTGAAAAAGGCTTTATGAAATTGGGCCCTGGTAACTTTTGTTTTATGTTTTCTGTTGTAGGGATTCCTTTTGCCAATGTCTGAAGCTGGGGCAGTGAGGAGAGCTCTACGGATATACAATGACTGGATCCAGGTAAATATAACATTCCATCAAATGAGACTGGTTCCTCGACTGCTACAATGGATCATCACTAAAAACAAATACCAGGCATCAGACTATTTGTGAATCAAGCCTCATTTTGACATCCATGGACATGTTCATCAGTATTAACATGGCCTCTAAATAGCTCTTTAAAAAGACATATATTTGTTTCCTTTCAAAGCTGAAGCAACAGCAGACTGGACATAATTACATTTTAAAGATGTTTTGGAAATATATTTGGTTTAACAGTAAAAAGGTGGTCAGGTTGGCATAGTTGTTTCTTTCCTCGCCTTCCTAGTACCACTTTGAATCCCGCCAGGGGCAGTGCATGGATTGGGTTTTCATTCCCTGCCATGCCTGCCTGATTATTTGGGTTTTCCCTCACAGCAAAAAGTGAATCTTACCTCTTTGTCTTCTCTACATGGGGGTTCTTGGTTAGTATAGAGATTAAAGCCTTGTCTGAATATGACTATGGCTCTGGCTGGACCGGCGTGTGATCATGCGTTTAAGTATAGGACAGCCATAGCCGCCAATTCTTGCTTTTCTGAGAATACTGGGCTTCACAACCAGAATCATTAAATTACATGAGAATGAAAGAAAAAGTGGTCGGTTCCAATAAGAGTATATCCATGTTAAAGATAAAACATGTTCATTTTCAATACATAATCTTTCATTCCGATTAACCTTTTCAAGATTAATTAATTTTGTTTAAGCTTTCGCCTTTCGCACTTATTGATGCAACAACATAATGACCATGCATCATTTCCCCCATGAATCATTGCATAAGCAAAGTAAAGAGACCGAAACCCTAATTGAATGGACGTTAAATGGTATAAAGGCTCTTTGTAAAGGGCTACACAAAGAAAACCTTCAAGATGAAAATAACTGGGGAAGCTGAAAAATAGGAATTGATATTCTTCAGTCTAGAACATGCACTGGGCAGGGAGTTCCAAAGAGATGCAGTACGAAGAAAAAAAGCTATTGGAGTGTCTCTTTGTCCAAAATCTCGGCAAAGCTGGAGTTTATATGTGAGAATCAGTCAGGTTTCACAAAGTATGAGAGCGTCAAAATTCTTGAATTTGATTTGCAACATCCCATCCTCCCATCCATGTACCATTGCCTCATCCTCCAGGCTCAGCTGACAAGTACCAAGCCTATATTCATGGAGGAACCTATCTCACTCAGGGAATCCGCTTTCATGATGTCCTCATTCCATGATGCCACCACTGAACCACAGGGTGTCAGTGAGGTCGATAGTCCACCCTATGAACATATCAGATCATTCGAAGATCACATCACCCAGGTAGGTCATATCAAGACAGTGGTACTGGACCCAGGTTTATGGCTCTGCTTACTGCCGATTTTTGCGCTCACGTGTAAGCGTAGAACGCCTAGTAACATGGTCTATGCATGCTTGCAAGCCAAAATTCCCCACTAACCCGAGAAATACGCTTGATGTAAATGCAGAATTCCCTGCTTCCGCAAGTGCCGATTCTTTGCTTACAGTAAGCAGCAGAGCCATGAAATTGGGCACTGATTATTTGAACAAACTTAGTCCAAACTAACACAGGAACAGTAAGTCCTTTGCCACCTTTGAGCCTCAAAGGTGGCACAGGACTTGTTGTTCCTGTTTGAGGCAGCCCTAGTTCATGGAACTGCACAAGCACAACATGTAGCTCAGCAAAAATTTGCTTACCAGAATAAGGTTAGCAGCCAAAATGCCATACCACATATACCATTCTTGACTGGTTTAAAAGTTTTGATAAGCTTTGCTAAGCAAAATTTTCTGCTTGAGCAGCTCTCTGAAATTGGGTCAACATATTTCAAAGTCTTCCATAGACCTTATGCACAAAATGACCTCATAAATCATTTCAGTTAATTTGATACCAATAATACATCCGTTCTACAGTTCTTTCATTCCGCTATAAATGTTAGATCTGTTCTATATCCGTCAAAGCTGGTTCATACTTCAAGTGGATTTGACGTCACAAATGTTCAATGATTAATTCGCTCAAAATGAAATGTACTCCACTTTTGTGAAATTCTTCGCTTGAAATATGAAGCAGGCTTTATTGATGGGTCTATACAAAATACTTGTAACAGTTTAAGCAAAGTCAGAGCACACAAACAGGGCTTGAATTTTTTTGGAAAAATCCACAAGATCTAGTGGATTATAGGATTTGAGGCATTGCATGGTGAGGTATCAATGTATTGGTGAGACCAATTCAGAACTGACTCCGCGGCAGTACAGTTAATTACAATCCTATAAGCTAAAGTAGTAGTCCAGTCTATTTTCTATACCATCCGCCCTGGTAATAGTTAAAAAGCAGGACAGTTCTTTTCAGAACTGATAAGTCTCCCGAACCTCCGATTATCTACTCCGCGGCAGTAGAATATAGCAAGACAGTTCTCTAAGAACAAACTCTACCTGGCAAGTAGATACACACATGGTGTCACCGCAAACCAAATATACATCTAGTGGATTGTGGAAGAGGGCTTGTTGCTCAAATTATTTACAAGACCAAAATTGTTTTTATAAAACCAGAATCAAAATGAGAAAAAAACCTTCCTGACACAGTTTAACATGCATTTAACTATTTGAACAGGCACCAAGACATGCAAGAGATAATTTGTCTCATTTGTTAGTATGGGTATCAAGTATATAACTCAATAGAATGGAAAGGTATTTTGCCAGCCCCAAAGTTTAATTTTTTTTTTTTTTTATTCAAATGAAAAACACTGCCGAACTTATCTGGTCACAAGTTTACTGGCCTGATACTAAAACTACTGACCTTGGGCCTGTAGTCCAGTGTAATAATATTGTAGCCCCGAGAAGATGAAACATCCCAAACCCATGTCCCACAACATACACTTGAGATTAAATAAGATTGTTTTTTGATGTCTTGTCTCCATTTCAATAAAGCCGAGTGAGACTCAACCCACAGTAGTGCAACCTCCGACCACCTTGAAGACTCAGGGTAGTAGTACGTACCTTGGTGCCATTAACGACGCTATCAAGGAGGGATTGAAGAGCTGCAATGTGGAGGCTGGGCTTCAAGCGACCATACAGGTTTTTATCACCAACTCGGCCAACGTCTTGCTCCTTGAGCCTGCACCTAACAGCTCCCCGCAGGCAATCAAAGACCAGGTAAGGATTGTCAGATGAGTTGTGTACCCTTCCCCTTCCCTCACTCATCCTGTACCCAGAATCCCCTCAGCTCCCCCAATAAGCCATTTTGAGATATGGTGGACACGTCACTAGGGCACTCTTTGGTTTGGGTAAATTTTTCTAGAGATACTCAAACCAAATAGTGCACTGCTATAGTGTCCACTGTTCCTCCAAAAGGTTTAAACAACCCCACTCCTGCTGTCATGTTGTGATGGTTGATTACTAGAGTATCCGAAACGAAGCTTCTCCCAAGAAGTCTTCCATACATTAAGGTGAATTGGCCCACTCGACGATCTGAGTGTCTGACCATTCTTTGCAAAAAAATTCCCATTTTCTGAGAAAGACAGTTCAAGTGCAGTGCGCTGCCTTTTAAAAAAAGTACTAGCGGTCATTAAATGTACCATATTTTTGCAAAGATTCAATGGTTAGCTCACTGGAAACGTATCGTTGTGTCTGAGCAACAATGTCATAACTCAGTTCTGCAACAAAGACTTATCTTGCCCAAACATACTCCAAGTAACAATGTTATATCTCAGCATCCATTGATTCTGTGTGTACGTCTGGGTTATTTATCCATAATAATTGATATTCCTGACTGCAAGATCAACATAGACCTTCCTAACAACTTGGTGAGTCTTCTCAATAACTATGAACTCTCCCACGAGTAAGTGACTATATTTTTGAACTGCTTTCGTAATTTTGTGGAACTGCAGGCATGTCTCTACCGTTAACCAGTTGTGATATAATCTAAGCAATGATGACGTCAGTCCTGAAATACTCTGCCAAGAGTATCACTGACATAGGAAGGAAATTGCAAAAAACCAACCTACCGCAACGAACGTGGGATATTCTGAGAGCTAATAACATAGCAAAAATTAATAAGCGAGGTTGCAGAGGAGGATCTACAACACTTCGTCATATTCCAGTAGTAATGTCGCAAAGGTCCACCATTTTGAAATATACACAAAGGAGAGGAATTGGAGTTCATGGTTTCGTGAAGTTCGACTAATTACAACAGGCACGAGCACAAATCGCAACATCCATGTGCAGAATATTGACCCCACAGCTCACAAGGACATAGCGTCTGCTATTTGTGAAAAGTTCGCTGCAGTCGGTAACGACCTTGACCCCTTGGATACATCCTTACTGCCAGCCTACCTTCCAGCCAAACCAATCCCTCCTGTCCAACCTTGGGAGGTGCTCAAACAACTTCAGAGAATAAGCAGCACAAAGGCGAGTGGCCGGGATAATATTTCGGCTAGATTTATACGACAGTATTCTTATGAACTTTCTAAGCCATTGACTCACATTATCAACGCCTCGTTTGCACAGCTTATCGTCCCAGCACAATGGAAGAGGGCAATTGTCGTCCCTGTGCCCAAAACTTCACCAGCCAACATAGACAATTTGCGACCCATTGCCCTCACAGATCACTTTGCCAAAGTGACCGAACACTTCATTGCTCAACAAACAATGGCGTCGATTAAACCCAACCTCGACCCCGCCCAGTTCGGAAACATCAAGAACGTATCCACTACGCACTGTTTGATTGATGTTCTTCACACACTCCATGCCAATGCTGAACTACCCAAATCTATATCGTCCATTCTTCTCACTGACTTTTCTAAGGCTTTTGATCACATCGACCACACAATTGCAGTTTCCAAGCTCCTCAAGTTGGGAGTTCCACCACATTTAGCCGCATGGATCGGTGATTTCATCTCTAATCGTGAACAGTGCGTGAGATACCTCGATTGCTTTTCGGAATGGACCCATACTAATGCAGGTGTCCCACAAGGCACTAAGCTCGGAGCCATTATCTTCCTGGCAATTATCAATGACGCCGGTTTCAAAGAGAACAATACAAGTATAAAACACTTCAAATATGTTGATGACATGACTGTCATTGAAACCCGTGATGCCAGTGTTGGATCCAACCTCCCATCTGTAATAACTGATCTGGATGTTTGGTCGTCGGACAACAAAATGCAACTCAACGTGAAAAAGTGTTTCACCATGGACATTTGTTTCTCGCGGAACCAACCAGATCCCCTCTCATTGACTCTAAATGACAAAACTATTACACAATGTGCAGTTATTAAGCTTTTAGGTGTTTTTATTCAAGCCGACTTAAGGTGGGACACGCATGTAGGCTTTTTCATGCTTCGTAAATTTAAGTATCATTACCTAAGCATATCTGATCTTGTTGCTATATATACCTCCTTTGTGCGGCCAATTTTGGAGTACGCTGCACCCGCCTGGTCAGGTGCTTTGTCAAGTAAGCAGTGCAATGATCTGGAAAGGGTGCAAAAGCGCGCATGCAGAATTATTCTTGGCAATGACTACGTGCGCTACTCAGACGCTCTACAATTGTGCACTATTGAAACACTGGTATGCCGTCGTAACCACTTGTGCCAATCTTTTGCCAAAACTCTCCCTTCATCAGTCCTAAAGCGCCTCTTGCCACAGAGGTATGATAGTGGGTACCAACTTAGGAACTCCGGACTTCTGGGTCAGTTTAAATGCCGAACAGAGCGCTATAGAAAGAGCCCTCTCCCTCACCTCACACGCCTTTTTAACAACTGAATTGCAATAGAATGCAGCTTTTTATGCGCCCTTTGACTGTGCCAGCAATATTTTTTATCCAGGTTTTTTTTTTTTTTCCCGCAACTTTCAGAACAATTTATTTTATACATTGTAAATATATGTCTCTCCTTAATCAATTATTTCTTAAATAATGTGAAATAGTGTGATTTTTTCTTATTTTTTAATCTCTGTATATTTTCCTGTAATTCGACCTCCGGTCGCCATGGGAATTTGTTTTTAAAATAATAAACCAATTATGAAAGAATGAATGAATGAATTTAAAGTTAGAGACAACATTTTGACATCCTAAAACTTGCATTCCATGTAAACCCTAACTTAGGAGATGGGACCTTTTGTACATGACATTATTTGACCTTTGAAATTATCCCTTTATAATCAGGTTGAGATATGTAAGCGTGTTCTGAAACTGTACCGTCACATCGTGATGAACGTCGGCATGGAGACGAGAACATGGGAGCAGCTTCTTAGGGTTTTGCTTCGCGTGACGGAAGGCGTCTTGGGTGGGGCGCCCTCAAGGTCCAGATTCAATCTCGGCCAGCAGCTTGCGCAAATCTTGTTCCAGGTAAGTTCATTATGATTTGATTTGGATTAACAGCTGTTCTGTGTTTCAAAGGGATGTCTGATATCGGATTAGTTTTGAGGTACAATAATGGTTTTTGTTGGGATTAGGTTTATTATGTAGTTTTCAGAAGGGACCATAGACTTGACCAAGTCCTTGTACCACATCACCATTTTGGTTGATAACTTTCTTTCTAGGCCAATCGTTGTAGTGCTAAGTAGCATTTAGTGCTGACTAGGGCCCTATTTCATAGAACTGCTAAAGCAGCAAATAGTGCTTAACAATTTTCTGCTGAGCAAACAATTAGCAGGATACCAATCACAGATGATAGGCCTATATATCAAATGGTATATTGGCTGGTAACCTTATTCTGGTAAGCTTTATTTTGTTGTGCGTAAGCAGCCATATGTAATTGGGCACTGCTCCAGATAAAAAGGACCATAGAAAAAAGGACCATAGGCAGCTTTCCTTAACTAGCTTTAGAGAGTATGTTAGGGTGCAACCAGTGTTGTACCTTCATCTAGTAGAACACAATGGTGGTAAAATACGTCTTGACTTTTGAAGCCCCCCAAAGTTGAGATCACATGATCCACCAACAGTAACCAATGTAACCCTAACAACAATTGCCACATGAAGGCATTGTGGGCATAGCAAAAGGTTACGTACATCATCTAGCACAGGATCAATAAATGCTGCCATGGTTTTTTGTTTCTTCGTAATATCTTTGGAAGAAAATTGACATAAGACTGAAAGTGCTTTGAGAAAAACTATTTTGTATGACTGTATATACTCAGTGCCTTGAGTACCATGTGGGTAGATACGTGCGCTACATAAGACTTTTATATTATTATTTATAATTGTTATTTACATCTGGTTCCAAAATGTTTGTGAGGTTTTGTTATCTTTGATTATTAGTTTGTTGTTTATTACACATTTTTACAAAATCAGGAAAATGCTTTGAAAGAGCTTTTTACCTCCTGTTCCAAAATGCTCTGTTAGTTTTCTTATCTTCGATAATTAGTTCTTTGTTTATTTTACATTTCAAATTAGTTTGTTAATTTATTTTGTTTATTCATCAATTTGTTTTGTTGTTGTTATGTTATGGTTTTTTTTTTTTTTTTTTGTTGTTGTTGTTGTTGTTGTTGTTGTTGTTGTTGTTGTTGATGTTGTTTTGGTGTGTTTTTTTTTTGGGGGGGGGGAGGGTGATGAGAGGATTTGTTTACTTTAAAGTGTAAGTTGATTATGTTGATTTTGTTTTCTTATCTCAGACTCTGATTGTGTCATGGATCAAGGCCAATCTGAAGATCCGTGTATCCAAGGAACTCTGGGATAGATTCCTTGACGTCCTGTCATCGCTGACTCACTGGTCGGAATTGATCACCGAGTGGTCGGTAAGTGGAAGGATTTCAGGTATTTTTCGGGGATATTTGAACATGGGATGTGGTTGAAACCTCCATGGACTTTTGCATATGGGACGTAAAGCTGTTGGTCCCATATGTTGTGTAATGCACGTAAAATAACCCAGTGTACTTACCAAAAAGAGAAGGGGTTCACCCTCGATGTTCCTGGTTTAATTGGCAGTTTATTGCGCCACAACACCATGTAAACCATTACTTGCTGCTATGTAAGAGGAGTAATTCAAACTAAGTCACTTACCTTACAGGAAAAATACTGTCTGTTAAAGCCTTGAGCGTCACTGAGTGATGATTTGTCTCCTCAAGGCTAGCAGAGTATACTTTTTGAAACATTGAGACAACAGCGGTTCTATTCAGAGCCAACACTCCTCCCAAAAAATATTGGTACATGGTTTTGCCAGCAAGTTTACTACTTATAAGTACTTCTTTTTACCAAATTGTTCAACTTATTGCCAATGTTAATCAAGTAATCACAATCAAGCCTATGAGCTCAGCGAAGGAGCATGAAATGATCTTTTACCAAATATTTAAACTCTTTAACAACATAAGTTTGTCAATTTTCCTCAATCACAATTTTATTTGTACGATTTAGAAAACCATGGAGACGTTGACCCGTGTCCTCTCCAAGCGCGTCTACAACCTGGACCTAAACAACCTCCCCCTAGAGAAGCTCCAGGACAACCGCACTAAGCGTCTCCGTGGTCCCCGCACGCCTAACGCCGACAAGGACAGAGGCAAACACGATCGCACCTTCTCCCGGGGCTGGAGCCGCTGCGATTCCAGCTCACCGAAGAGCTCGGATGAGATTGATGGGAAGATGAGGGACAGGATTAGCACGGTAGGAAGCCGGGACGATCTGGATCGGCTCAGATACAAGAAGTCCTTCATGAGGGATGTGACGTCGAAAGAAGAGGCTACCAACGTTCTTGCCAGTCTAAACAAATGTGAGTTGGAAACCTATCACGTTAATCCAGAGGTGGCAGGCTCAAATCCTGCCCTTTCTAGCTTTTCTTTTTCAACTCAAAATTATTAAAACTTTACCCAGTCTACTTGATATATGCTAAAAAGAAGATTAAATGAGAAGCTAAAGTATTTTTCTTTTGGGGTAAAATAAAAGTTATTTTGTGAAGCTCCAAGCCATAACCAGGCACTTCCTGCCCCAACTCAAAAGTAACAACTCACAACTCAACTTTATTAGCCCATCAAATAGATGAGAATAAGAGCTTTTAAAGCCATTGGACACTTTCGGAACAGAAAACAAAACAAAAAGTTCACAGATTTACAAATAACCTACAGGGTTTACAGAAGGTAATGGTGAAAGACTTCTCTTGAAATATTATTCCATGAAATGCTTTACTTTTTGAGGAAACATTAAAACAATTATCAACTCTCTATATCGAGAATTATGGATTTATTTTAAACACATTTCGACTGTCTTCACTTTCCAAGCCATTTTACAATTTCTGAAAAGTGTAATGTTAACAGAGGGTGTTTCATAACTTAAGTGATTTGTTTAGTGCAGAATGAATTTGAAATTATGGTTTGTTTGACTTTGCCAGTACCTCTAAGCACCTCACAACCATCACTGTACCACCAGCAACCTCTTCAGATCAGCCCAACCACTGATGTCATGATTGGTAGCTTAATCAGGAGTAGCAGTGAAGGCAAACTCAATGAGGGTGTTCATAGATTCCAAGGTATGGTCCATTCTTTTCATGTATTATATGATGCAAATTAAATCCAAAAATATGGTCCAAGTTTGATGATCCAAATTAGGTGATCCCAATTTAGATGATCAAAACTAGGTTATCCAAATTAGATCCGGAAGATGATCCAAATAAGGTGATCCAAATCCAAACAAGATGATTCAAATTAGATCCAAAAGGTGATCAAAATTAGATGATCTAAATAAGATAATCTAAATCAGATGATCCAAATAAGATGGTCAAAATTTGATGGGCCGAATTAGATCAAAAGATTTCTATACAAATTAGATGATCGAAATTAAATGATTCAAATAAGTTGATCCAAATTATATCCAATTTATGTAGGCATGCTAAGACGCCGCCCTCAGATCGTTTTGGCTAAATTTCACAGCTCTACTTATCACAGCAGTCGGTGATTATGGTCACATTTTCTTTGCTAAAAAGAAGTTAAAGCTCGTCTTCAAGTTATTGTACTTAAACTTCCTTGTTAAGGAAGTTTAAGTACAAAACTTAAACTTGAAGACAAGCAGAGCACACTTTTCCAAACATCAAGACTCTGTTTGATGTCAACTCTGGTTCTCCCAAAACACATTTAGTTGACATGGTTATTACCTGTAAATCCACACCGTTCTTGCTTACTACACCATTTCAATCTCAGTAAAAACCCTAACCCTCATCTTCCCTCCCCGTTGTAGTGACCAGACAGACCTCAGTACCAGAGACTCATCCAAACAGGGACTCCAATCGAGACTCCCTCACTGATAAATGCTCCTCGCTACCCGAGGAGTACGACGTCATGGAAGTGAAATCCGTGACGGACGAGAACGACGTGATGGAGTTCAAGACGCTGACAGAGGATAAGATCTCTCTAGAGGATAAGATGTCGCTGGAGGAGAAGTCTTTGAAGCAGGATGATGATCGATATGGTAAGTTATCATCTTTCTGGGCTCTGCTCTACTGTCAGTGACAAGTCCCAAGGTTAACATAATTTTGCCTGTTTAACGTGTTAGCGAGGTTTTTTGCTTGCGTGTTTAAGACATTTGCTATGTTCCACTAGGCATTCAAATAAACAAGAAACTGGTCAGACATTAAGCGACAGAACATGACCAGCAGAAATGAATAGTCTCAAGGCTGTGTGCTTGTGTCTCCAAGAAGACTCAAAGGCTTTTAGCCCTTTGCCGAGGTGGAACACACCACAGACCTCAGCAAAATGTGCTGAAATTCAATTCCTTTTATGACATTTTGACTCCCAAAATTGCAGACAAGATTAGTACATGTAAGTTCACTGCGCAGTGTACAAGGGGTAATTAAAAGGAATAACTTTTTCAGGGAGAACGAGAACCATTATGACAAAACATTTTTTTTAAATTGTTTTTGATTTGCAGAGGAGCCCAAGTTGAGCGATTATCAGCTAGGGTATTTGCAGACGGACACTGTGAGTATAGACAGTACGGAAATAGCCACCCCGGACACCCAGCACACGATACTGGACAATAATCGTTTGACCCCCACCAGTCTAACGGACCTGATCACCCAGGATATTATTACTCCATCCTCTAACAGCCAATCGCTGTCCAGTACACCCTCGCCGGGGACGGCCATCAACGGGGACGCCCTCACGATGAAGGGATCACCGATCTATGAACCAATCAGATTAGAGGATCATGTGAAGCTGGAAGAGGCTATGGCGGAGTATGCTGGTGAGTTACTTTGATTGGCTAGAGTTTTATGTCACCCGGGGTGTTTATGTCATAGTTGGATGCAATTCGCGCCGCGCCTTGTAAGCGTTTACACGGTGCTCGATATGTTTATGCTTCATTTTTTGAAAGGGCAAGGGCACCAAGGCATTTTCTCCTTGGTAAAGGGCATCATATGAGAACATTTCTACTGGAGCATTCCGAGGGCACCAAGGCACTGGCCAGGAGGAATGGGGCAATCGCCTCCGTGAAGAATAAGGTCTAGGTGTTGTATAAATAGGTTTCATTATCCAAACCACATCTATCTCCACACTCTTTTTGTTTAAAACTCCTAGCGTTGCAGTGCTTTATAAGAATTGTGCATTATGTGTGTATTGTATAAGGCCCATAGAGGTCATTCTTTTTGCAGGGAACTGTTAGTGAAGATGTGTGTGGTAAGCAGTTCTAATGAATTTTACCTCTTTCCTAAAGGTTGTGCACAACATTGGTTAGGTTGACAATATAAAAGTTCACACAGATTTACATATATCTTTAACACTTTGATAATTGAGGAAAGCTTCCCTTGAAACAATTTTTGCCTGAAATGCTCGAGATTATTGTGAAATGTGTAAAACAGTTAGTTCTGATCTTGCGAGTCCGAAATCTGATGTTTGGAAACAGCAAAAATTTCTGAAGACTAATACTCATCTTTGACACTTGTCAATGTTAGTTGTGTGCTTTTCAGTGTGTTATCTTTTTTAAATTTTCTGTTTAAACTGATAGTGATATCTTTCTTTTCCCATCTTCTCGTCCCGTCTCCGTCAGGCTCCGTCCAAAGCCCTGATATCAGCATCATCTCAGGAGGAACACGCTCTGGATGGCAGCCGGATGTAGCCTGTGTCTTATGGAGACGTATTCTAGGGGCTCTAGGGGATGTGAATGACATCCAGATAGCCAGGCTCCATGCTGTTGTCATGGAGTGTCTATGGAGCACCTGGCAGTTGCTAGCAAAGGTAGGTATGAGCTGCCCATTGGACCGATGGTCGGAGTCCTGTAGGTTTATCATTGGGGCTGAAACTATCCACTGGACCACTGGTCTGAGTCATATACCAAGAAAATTAATATTTTATTCAAAGGGATATGTTGACAAACTGAATCAACGCAGTTGGGCGGTTGGGTTGGGTTGGGTTGGGTTGGGTTGGGTTGGGTTGGGTTGGGTTGGGTTGGGTTGGGTTGGGTTGGGTTGGGTTGGGTTGGGTTGGGTTGGGTTGGGTTGGGTTGGGTTGGGTTGGGTTGGGTTGGGTTGGGTTGGGTTGGGTTGGGTTAGTCCTATATTTGTAGATGTATACATCAAACACTGAAAATTTCATTTCAAAATATGGTTGCGTTTTTTAGATATCGCCGAAAATCCGGAGCCAATACGTCCATGCAGGAAGAATAATTCCTGACAGGAATACAAAATCTGAGAAGCATTACTCACAGTAATGCTTCTCAGATTCAAATTTTTGGGAATTTTTTTTTGACTTAACCACATTACTTCAAAGTGAAATGTTTCTCAAATTGCTTTATTCTATTTATTTATTTATTTGTTTATTTATTTATTTATTTCTTGTTTAACCTGGGAAATCCATTCAGTAAGAAAAACTCACTGATCTCCCATGGATCCCAGCTAATAACAAAGCTGCTGTATAGGCTTTTAACCAAAAGTTGTTATCGCCATTAATTTTAAGAGTGATTCCCCAAACATATACCTTCCCCCTTATTGAGCCTGGTGTATTGATTTCTTGTTTTGATCAGATCCGAGACAACCTGGCCGTGAGTTCCGACAACCAGAACACCCCACCACCACCTGAATACATTCCACCTCTTAGGATTCTCTCTCCCTGGCTCTTTAAGGTAATAATAGTTTCTTTGTATTCACTAAAGGGCACAGGACACCTTGGTAATTGTCAAAGACTAGTCTTCTCACTTGGTGTATCTCAACATATACATAAAATAACAAACCTGTGAAAGTTTGAGCTCAATCGGTCGTTGAAGCTGTAAGATAACTATGAAGAAAAGAAAAACCTTGTATACACGAAGTTGTGCGCTTTCAGATGCTTGATTTTATTCCAAACAAAATGTCTTCCTCCAATTACAATCTTCCTTGGGTTGATGGCCCCATCAGGCGTGCCATACGCCGTAAACAGAGGCTCTACAATAAGGCCAAACGAACTGGGAAACCGGAAGCATGGGACACATTTAAAACCTTACGTCGCACAACTGACAGAAATATCCGCCGTGCCTATAAGCGGTATGTGTCGGAAGTTATTGGTGACAGCCTCTCATCGAAAAACACCAAACCTTTTTGGAATTTTGTGAAATCTAAGCGCCAGGAGGCATTCGGTGTTGGAACACTTACCAGCGACGGACATGTGCGCTATATAAGAAGCCACAATTTTTATGATTATTATAATAAAAGGCTTGATTACATTGACAGGCTGTGTACCTATCGGAGCGTTACCAGCAGGGTAAACTCTCAGCCCTTAAACTCCTCTGCACGATGACTACAAGGAAACGAGATCACCCCTTCCCTAAGGAGCATCTGACACACTTCTATAGAGTGCTGCACTATGGACTGGTAGGGACGGATCAGGTCAGTAAGATGGGTGTTTGTAAATTTGCATTCTGTCTTTTTATCTATAATAATAATATTAAAGTCACCTGGAAATAGAATTTGTTTTCTTTCAAACATAAGAGTATATGCTTACGAACAATAAAACAATTTTTTTAGTAATTGTTTGTCACGATTTATATGTTTAAAAAATATATAAAGTTGTTTGGGGGGCTGACTCCGCCTACCCCTTTTGTGACGTCAATCGAGGCAGACTTTGCCTGCAATGCGTATAGTAAACACACGTGCAAAGTACATGTACGTCCAAGTCGTGAGTTGGTACATTTCAAAAAGTGTTTTTCTGCATTCAGCAGCAATACACCTGGTCGGCATTGCCGGAAAAAAAACAATTTTTTTTTTTTTTAAACGTACAAACTCACGACTTGGTCCGTACATGTACTTTGCAATTGTGTTTACTCTACGCATTACAGGCAAAGTCTGCCTCGATTGACGTCACGAACAGCGCCCTCTCGGGTCGGGGTCTACTCTTAAATTTGTAAATAACATAAGAGCTGATTTTTTAAAATCTTAGTTAACTGTTTATTCACATTCCACTCATCAAAACACATATATTATTGACAAAAGCTTTATTTTGAAAAAATACCACTTCCAGGTGACTTTAACCCGTTTTTATATAGCGCTTTTCACGCCCAAGGAGTGTCTCAAAGCGCTTCCGACATTATCACTGGGCCTTTAATCATTCCTTAAACCATCTCAGCTCCCTGGGGGATATACAGCCTGTGTGCAATATATGCGCTACTTGGCTAAATCAATCACAAGAACCATCTCTGCCCTCACAGGTACCCATTTACCCCTGGATGGAGGGAAGCAATTATAGTAAAGTGTTTTGCTCAGGGACACAAGTGTCACAACCAGGATTCGAACCAAAACTCTGCTGAACAGAAGCATCAGAGCTTGAGTTCGGTGCTCTTATCCACTCGGCCACGACACTCCCTTTTCAACGCTCTTTTCATCCAGCTTCATCAGACTCAAGCTCTGGTGTTTCTGATCAACAGAGTGAAGGTTCGAGTCCAAGCCGTTGCATTTGTGTCCTTGACGCGACACTAAACTATTTTTGCTGCATCCTTTCGAATGGGACGTAAAGTCGTACGCCCTGTGTGTTGTTTAATGCATGTAAAATAACCAAGTTCACTTAGCAGAAAGAGAAGGGTTCGCCCTGGGGTTCCTGAGGCCTATTTCATAGAGCTGCTTAAGCCAAAAAATTGCTTAAGCACGAAAATAGCTTGCTTATTTTACACATGTTACTGGCCAAATGGAATGCCATTTACATTGCTTTTGACTGGTATTTAGCTGTTGTTTACTTAGCATAACATTTGAGTCGGGTCTTGGTCGGTAATCTGATTTTATTAAGCAATGATTTTTTTGCTTAAGCAGCTCTATGGAATTGGGCCCTGGTCTGTTCGGCAGCAAGTTGCGCCACAATACCTTGTAAATTATTACATGGTGCTATAAAGAAGTTGTAGATCTCAGATATCAGAACCATAACTCCACATACCTTGCAGGACAAAATACTGAGCACTTTGATGTGATTAAGCGCTGTTTAAGAAGCAAGTATTTTTAATTATTTTCTGTCTCTGTCCTGTGCTGCTTTAAGAGTTGCTGACGCTCAGATCTACCCACTCCTTAAGTTTGTCTACCTACTGTTAATCTCCAGGAAAAGGGAGATTTGGAGCATGAATCGCAGTTCCCCTTGTCCCTGTTTGTTGGGTTAACATGCACACTTCGCAATGGAATGTCAAAGCTTACCTTAACATCTGTCCTGAACCATCCTTGGACAATTTGTTTTTAAACGTGTTTGTCAGACTTCCCGTTTCGTGTCCATAAAATCTTTTGATTCAAAGGTTTTGCTTGTGAACACGACAATAATGGGTTAATATCCATCCCATTTTATCTTTATTTGTTATTTAACTTAAACATAACATGAGAAAATAGTAAAATAGTTAATGACCTGACGTTTCGATCCTAGCAGAGTTTTTCTCTAAGGCTAAAATGATGTGTCTTCAAGGCTGTTCTTACATCAATAAAGGATGTGAAGTAGTTTGGATTTGACCCTTATTATTGTCATATTATTTTCACATTGTATGTTTCCCTTACCTAATTGGTGCTAAAATATCCTGACGATATAATTGTTGTATTTGTTTTGTTGCTGTAGGATGTTATTAACACCATCATCCAATATAGCGCTCCTGATTTCTTCTCCTGCGGCCTACCAGGGTCAACGCTACTTATTCTAGATTTCATCCAAGCAGCCAATATGATCGCATACCACCACAATCTGGAAGTAAGTCACCAATCAATATACTTCTAATTTTCAATTTTGTTATAGATAAAGTTTATTTTTAATAAAAAATTTTCTTAGTAAATTTGTTATAAAAGAGAGCGGACAAAATAGTTGCAGATAGTGTTCGTGGTTTGTTTGATAAACAAAGACTAGAGCAAGTTAGTCGAAACGTTGAAACCAATTATGAACTCACTTTGCGGTAGTGAAGTTTATAAAGATCCACTAAAAGCTTAAGTAGTAGTCCCAGCCAATTTTCTACCGTCCGTCCAGGTAGTAGTTCAAAAGCAGGACAGTTCTTTTCAGAACTGCGAAGTCTCTCAAATTCCGAAAAAATCTACTCTACAGTAGTAGAATATACAGAAATACGGTTCTCAAAAGAACATAATATACCAAGCAATTAGATAAACACATGGTGTTACCGCAAACTCAATATTTCGTTCCATTTGTGTGATAAATTAAATTTGTTTTATTTATACTTTTTTGTCATTAAAGTTGTTATAAAGGACTAGTAGAGCTGGCAAAATAGTGAGTCAGAAGAAAATAGTGAAAAACCATGCACAATTTTCAGAATGTAAACACATTGTCCTTAATTTTTGAATTTATTTTAGGTTTCAGATTTCTTAAGTATGACATCATTGGAGGGTAATTTTTCCAATCCTCTGAACTCTTTTCTCTTGGCAGACACCAAGGGCCTTGTCCCTTCTAGGTGTCTTAGTGCGTTTTCCTAAATATTACTTTATTTTAGAGGGAAATATTTCCAATCCTCCTTACTCTTTTTCTCTTGGCAGGCACCAAGGATAGAGGCCTTGTCCCTTCTAGGTTCCTTAGTGTGTTTTCCTAATCTCTTCTGCAATATAACCGTGCTACAACCCTCTCCTAAGGACATAAGTACAATGCAATGCAAAGATGTCAAGGTATGTATATACGATCAACATTTTAGGCGACGTGTGTAGTACTAAAATGTCCTGATTTGTTTGTGATTTACAATCACCATGGCCGAGTGGGTTCGAGTGGCACCCGAGTGATTTGCTTGTGGGTTTTTCCACAATGCTTTAAACAAATTGATGTAGGGATAAAAAAAAAAATCATATTATTTGTACCCGTTGCAAATTAACATCTTTTAAATGGTTGAACTTACGTAGAGACAGTGAACACTCATACACCATTTTGAATGAATGTTTATGGCACAATTGTGCCTGTGTTTGCTCATCTGTCTCTCGTTAGCAACTGTCTTGTGGTGCAGTCATAGAATAAGAAACATGTAAAGGCCAGTTAATAGTCGGTCACACGGTGGAAATATTGACGCGTGATCTTAGTATACACAGTTTATAGTCATCACAGAGGCAAATAAACTGGGTTTTTTATGATCGCCGCAAAAAGATTTTCCATCGTGCGACTATCGCACGACTTTAATCCGGTCTTAATACACAAATAACATATACACAAAGATACTTTCTTGAAGTAGTTATTATTAATCATATGGAATCTTCTTGGTGCTAGGACCACCTCATCAAGGCATTACTCAAGTGTCATCTTTTAATAAGAAACATACTTTCTTGAAGTAGTTATTATTAATCATATGGAATCTTCCCTGTCTAGGACCACCTCATCAAGGCATTACTCAAGTGCAGTCGTAAGGAGCCAATGAGTGAGGCTCGTTGTATAGCACTTTGCAGTCTGGGTATCTTCCTCTATGAGGAAGTATCTCATGCAACCTTCCATCCAAGAACCAGAGACGCAATCAGCGTACTCCTAGCCAGTCTTAAGGTAAGTGTCGCTTTCTCTTGAAACAGGAATGAGAAGGTATAGACTTTCATCAGAATTCTGCCTTTTTAATAAAAGTTGTAAAGAAATTATGCTGTCATGACCTACAGCAGGAATGATATTCTTATTACTTTAATCCGAGTTTCGATTTTAGGTTTTGCCCTTAGATGAATCTAAATTGTTTATATTTGAATAGCCTTAAAAGTCTGTTAAAGCCTGTATCCTATATAAGTCGACCCTTGTACTGAAATAGTCAATATTATGCCTGGTTGGTGCAAAAAGAAGGATAATTCAAACATTTAATTTAATGGTATTCTTAAAGCATAAATGTTTGGTTCTTTACTTTCTGACAAAGTCAATTGTGAAAAGTTATATTTCCCCCTGTAAACCTTGACCTTGTATTTTGTAGTTCAATAACAGGACAGTCGCTCAGGTCGCCTGTGACATGCTCCTACTTCTGGCCGATCATGCTGAAATGTTAAGAGGAAGTAACCCTGAAGCTCCAAAGAAAATAATTGAGGTTAGATGAAAACATCATTAGGGTTGGGGGGTGGGGGAGGAGGTGTTAAGGGAGATGAGGATGTCAGAGTATTGCAAAGCTTTTCAGTAAAATCTGGCCCTACTTTTGCTGAAGATGATCAGAAAATTTATTAATTGAACTGTTAACAGTTTTTTATTTATTTTTAGAACCGCTAAAAAATTTCCGAACCATCACATTTCACGAGCTTATGTAAATGGTACATCTCCAACATGCACAGTTTAAATCCTACTCACGTGCATGGTGTTACAGCAAATCTTATTATTTGTATCTCCATCGTGCATAGTTCCAAATCTCCAGGGGCCCCAGATAAAACTTAAATTACTGATAGGGCACCTGTATAAACAATACGTAAAAATCCTTTTTTTTTATATATTTATTTATATTCTCTCTTTTTTGGGGGGGTGGGGGGTGTTTAAGGATCAGTTGAGAGTTTTCCCTCAAAGTTTAAGATTGTACTCCCAAACTGTTTTTCTTTCTGAATCTGAGTCTTGTTTCTTGATACCCAGGTGATAGCAATGACAATAAGCAGTTTGCTGTCGAGTGCTGAGTGTACCGACAATGAAGAGAATAAAAAGGTAAGGAGATTCACGATTCACGTTTCACCTCGCTTGAGGGAGTCCAGCAGCCAAACAAGGTCTTCAAATGTGTTCTTCTCGGTGTTTGTCTTGGCTTTAAATGCCCTATTGTGACTTCTTGAGCATTATAAATAGTTTTATCTAGACGATTTTCGTGAAAATAGTATAATAAAAAATAAAATATATTTATATTTTTGTTCGCGTATCATCCCGATATGCTAGCTTGTGCTTGGGGAGAACCATGATATCGTCGTGTGCCCGGCAAAAGGGCGTAAGGCCTTACGCCCTTTTGCCGGGAACATAAAGTAGTTCGTCCCAGTAACAAAAGGACGTAAGCAACAAAATGGCTCCTGACATGAAAAATATGTCATTTTTGTTTGTTCTTTTGCTAGAATTACCCTGAAGACATGTTTCCCCATTCCCCATGCAGAATTTAACCTTTCTAGAATGACTTTTGCATGGCAACAAATTTACCAAACTTTCCCGCTCATAATTCTTGAAACACAAATTTTAACATAAATTGCTTATGTCCTTCTGCCGGGAACTTTCCCTTACGTCCTTTTGCCGGGCACACGACGATATATATATATATATTTCAGAACAATTTTGTGATATAGAAGAGTTAGTTTTCCCTATAGTTGTGGCAATATCTGGATCACAAAGAATAGTCAAATGTCTATAATTGCTCTGGCATTCAGAATATTTTTTATAATTGAAGAGTTAGTTCAAGGATTTGGGTACCTTTTCTAACACAAAACACAATGTCCACAGATTTACATTAAACTTACACAGTTTGAAGATACTATAATACAAAGCTTCCCTTAAAATATTAGTTGCCGAGGTGTGGTAGTTTTTGAGAAATAAGTAAAACAATGTCATGAAAATCAATTTTTATAAGCTAAAACAGATTTCGTCTCTATGATCAGTGAGACGAAAATTATTTTCATGACATTGTTTTACTCATTTCTCAAAAACTACAGCTCCTCAGCAACTAATATTTCCAGGGAAGTTTTATACTATCATTATCTTCAAACTGTGTAAGTTAAGTGTAAATCTGTAGACATTGTGTTTTTCGTTCTACAAAAAGTACATAGACCCTTTAATAGAAGCCCACAGAAATGTTTGATGATATAGCGCTCTGCACAGGGTTTGCCCTAACCCTGTAGTAATATCTGGATCACTAAGAATACTCAAGTATCTATGATTGTTATTACACTCTACAGCTGGTTGTGTCCATGCTGTTTTGTCTTCTGGAGTGGTGCATGGCCGTCCCCCTCAGCGCTCTCTTAGAAGTCAGTGAAGGAAGGAATAAGAAGGATGCCAAAGTACTACTTGAAACTGTCTTTAAGGTCGGTATCGCATATCCAAGATTTCTCTAGTAACTTGTGGTTTTTTTCTCTCTCTACTCTACAAATTCAAAATCTTGCTTATCACATTCAAGGCCCTCCATGGATAAGCACCTTGCTACATACAGATCTTCTACAACAACGTAACATAAGACCAGGCCATAGATTGTCATCATCATCACACATACTCTATGTTCCCAAAACTCGTCTGGCAAGCTACGGAGACCGTGCCTTTTCCAGCTGCGCACCGCGTCTCTGGAATTCCTTGCCAGACGAGCTGAGGGAGGACACACCTGATCTGTCAACATTCAAACGCAACCAATTTGTCAGCTTGCTAGCATCCGGCGCCTTTGAATGGTACCATTTCAGATACTGTGCACCTTATAAATGTTATGTTATTATTATACAAATATTGGATGCATAAGTACTAAAAAGAAGAATTATTCAAAAAGTGATATCGGGACTGTTTCATTTCACAAGACGAGAAGTTGTCTTGCTATTCATTCTACTGCCATGGAGTAGATTTAGGAATTTGGGAGACTACACAATTCTAAAAAGAGCTCTCCTGCTTAGTAGCTACTACATGGACAGAAGGACAACTTCCTTGAAAGGAGTGAGTTCTTAATTTGTCTCAACATTTCAACTAGCTTGCTCTAGTCATCCTCAGGAGACTGAATGTTGTAACTGTATAAACAACATGGAAGCTAACAACACAATTGAACTGAATCAAAATTAAATAGCTCCAACTTTGTTTTTAGGTTTTGCAAAATGCTGTTGAGGGGGTGGTGACGAACCAGCGGACCAGCGTAAACTTCTCTGACCTAGCCTCATCAGATTACGATCCTCATATCAACCTAGACACTGTGAGGGATGGCCACATGTTCGGTGGCAGGAGCCCCTCCCAGCCAGAGCATCTGGACCATGTGTTTGAGGATGGTGAGTCTCCAGGGGAAATGTTACAGAATTGCATGGTGTATGGCTTTTGACTAGCTCCCCCGAACAAAGATATTGACAAAATAGTGAGACTGCCAACATAGGGCTAGATAACCAAGTTGGTTAATTGGGAGATCGCAGAATCAAGTACGGCTTGGGTAAAATTTTCTTTGATTAACCCAAAATTATTTTGAAATTTACCCAGTAATTTCCCCTTGTGGTTTATACTGTGGAGAATTGCATGATTTCTACCCGTCTATTTATCTTTATTACAATTTTGTTGTGTTATTTTGCTGTCTTCCAGTTGATTTTTCTATTGTTCTCAAAAGTTTTTCTTTGGTTTTATTTGCAGCTGAGGTGCAATCGTCAGTTCATTTCAACATGCCCTCATCAAGAGTGGTCAGACTAGCTGCTAAGATGGTAAAAAACCTTGAACTCCTTTGTCATTTTTTCTCAAATCGATTATCTTCTATCGTAACTCTTAACTCAAAACTTTGCCATTGTTGTTACTTGGACTAATGCTGACGTCAGTTGGTAGGGTTTGCCCTTAACTTATTTTGTGTCTAGCCATCCTGACCAGTTAGCTTGCCAGTGCACAAGTTCGTTAGCTTTGCACTAATCCATATTTAAAATTACTTGTAAATAATTAAGGTTGCGTAACACTGAACTAACCCGGCGGAGCACTTGGAGAGAATTTTAGTGGTCCTCCTGTGTTTTAACTGCCATTTAGACAGCGGACCACATTTAAGGGAGAATACAAGTTGGTTTGTCTATTTATCTCAAAATAAATTGTTTTTTTTTTTTTGGGGCTCAAATTAATCCTGCATTGGTAGCAGGAAAAGGCTCTTCCTGTTAAGTGCAAGTGGCTAAGATTTCTTATCCAGAATCCAAAATCAAACACTCTCAATCTCTGGCTGTGCTCTGTGGTCATATATGGGTCGATGCGGCTGGCTGCTAAGGCCTCATTGCATGCAAACAGCTGGGGACATGTTGTAGCCACATCTTTGCAATTGAGTGTCTCAGCTTCAAGTAAAGACACTATTATAATATTTTCTTCCTCATCTAATCTCCTTAGGTGATGTGTCATCTGATCAACCATCTGAATCATTTCCCCCTAGGGGGTGGGCCCGCCCTGGTCACCTCCCTGGTCAGTGAGCTGGATGACCTAGGGGTCAATGTGGACTCGGACGACATGTCATCGGCGCTGTTCGACGCCCCCAATGTGCAATTTTTTATCTTTAATGATTCTTCACTCATTTCGTTTGTGCAGCTTAACGATAAGGTACGGATGCAACCCAAAATATTGGAACTTAAAAACAATGTGTGAACCCTTTTAGATGCACCCCTTACCCATTTATCAATCTATGATACCAACTAATAATTAATTAATACATCGATATTGAATCAAATTTACTGGTATAATTAAAAAACTAAATATTAAAAAAAGGCATGTCTACCACATGAAAAATCATCAGAATTAAAGTGTTCAATCACATATAATTGCAATTGATCTTTGCTTTCCAAATCTTGTGTTTGAAAACAGTCAAGTCCAGAGTTGAATGACAACTTAACGTCGGCCAATTCCCACGGTCGTATTGTTGTCCGCAATATCGGTGGGAAGTTTGTCTGGGACACCAGCATACTGTATGGGCCAGGAGACAGTAGAGTGGACATGGTACCAGGTAGGTGTGCTCGTGCAAAATATACAGGAATGATTATCAAATAGCAAACTACATACCAGTATCAATCCCCAGGAGAGATATTTGCAGATAGAATTTGAATGTGTCTACACACCAAAAAGTTAACCTTCCTACCGTCTGACCATTTAATACGATCCTAGTTTTCCCGTGTATAGCAGAGCAAAATGATACACAAAATGTTTCAATTGCTATTAAAAAAATTCAGAATCTGCTACTCAGTATTGGCAATCAATGCGCTTAAAACAAGCTCAAGTTTTAATTTATTGCTGTGCAAAGTTGTTGGACGAAGTCGTTCCCTGCTTTGTAGTTTTGCACAATAAAAACTATACTAGCCTGCAATAATGATATCATGTGGTAAATGCATCTACGCATTACACAGTCAACACTGTCTGACCATTCAATATCCACTGTGGTTTTGAATGATAGATGCACTATACCAGCCTGCAATGTGATATCATGTGGTAAATGCATCTACGCATTACACTGTTGCATTTTGCTTGACACAAAACAGGTTTTCTCTCTCGTCACTTAAAGACAGTGGACACTGTTGGTAATTGTCAAAGATCAGTCTTCTCACTTGCTGTATCTCATCATATGCATGAAATAACAAATCTGTGAAAATTTGAGCTCAATTGGTTGTCAAAGTTGCGAGATATGAATTAAATAAAAAACACCCTTGTCACACGAAGCTATGTGCTTTTTAGATGCTTGATTTCGAGACCTCAAATTCTAAACTTGAGGTCTCGAAATCAAATTCGTGGAAAATTACTTCTGTCTCGAAAACTACGTCACTTCAGAGGGAGCCGTTTCTCACAATGTTTTATAATATCAACCTCTCACCATTTCTCGTTACCAAGTAAGGTTTTATACTAATAATTATTTTGAGTAATTACCAATAGTGTCCACAGCCTTTAACGGATATGGGGCCAGTTTTATTCATAAAACCACCTGGGCGGGTGTTGCATTGTTCTTTTTAAGCACTGTGCAGATTTCATTATGATTTGTTTTCATTTCATTCCATTTCGATGGTTTATCTTAGTGCTATTTTGAAATATATTTACCTTTTGCTATTTAGACGTTATTCAGCTTTGTGCTGCAAGTTTGATTTTAAATAGTTGTGAAAATAAAAAGAATAAGGACACGTTCATAATCCTTTGAATCCCTCTTTGTTTACAGAACCACAATGCCGACCCAGCCTCGACAACAACGTTTTCCAAAGCAACTCGCAATCCAAATCTTCAACGCCAGTGTTCAGAATATTAAACAAGTTCGTCCATCGGCTGCCCTCCTGGATTGACAACGACGAGTCACTCGACGTCTTAGATGAGGTGGGTCTTTTAATAATAACAATAAATTTAGTTGATTATTTCTAGTGCACCATGTCTGTCAGCGATGACACTCCTGGTGCCAAAAAAACAAGAACTCTGCTAATACACAAGACAACCAAAAGTTTGAAAGCTATTGTTTCCGAAATAAATATGCTTTGAGATGTGCTTTGAATTAGGAACGTGCGTCTGCTTTTCTCAAGAAAAACAGTGCTAAATTGTCAACAAATTGAATGGGAAAATTTTAGGTCAAATGCCACTCTGTGTTTCATTACCCTTGATGCGATTGTACTTGGGGGTAGCTTTGCCTTGTGTAATATCTACTTACTGGGAGTTTATGGAGATCAATATCTACCTACTGGGAGTTTGTGGAGATGCAATATCTACTTACTGGGAGTTTGTGGAGGTGCAATATCTACTTACTGGGAGTTTGTGGAGATGCAATATCTACTTACTGGGAGTTTGTGGAGATGCAATATCTACTTACTTGGAGTTTGTGGAGATGCAATATCTACTTACTGGGAGTTTGTTGAGATGCAATATCTACTTACTGGGAGTTTGTGGAGATGCAATATCTACTTACTGGGAGTTTGTGGAGATGCAATATCTACTTACTGGGAGTTTGTGGAGATGCAATATCTACTTACTGGGAGTTTGTGGTGATGCAGTATCTACTTACTGGGAGTTTGTGGAGATGCAATATCTACTTACTGGGAGTTTGTGGAGGTGCAATATCTACTTACTGGAAGTTTGTGGAGATGCAATATCTACTTACTTGGAGTTTGTGGAGATCCAATATCTACTTACTGGAAGTTTGTGGAGATGCATCCATACAGCAATTCTCCACTGCAGGAATGATGTTCTTCCTACTTTAATCTGATTTCAAGTCTGTGTCTGCCCTCAGAAGAATGTGAAAGTTGTTATATATCCTTTTCATTCACCATTAATTTAGTTATAAATTGGTCATATGGACTCACTAATTGTTTACTTATTTTTGTGTGCCAATTCTTCTCACCCAAACATCCTGGCTTTGGTGAGATGTAGAAAGAGCCGTTCTCACAGCTTTATTCCACATACTACATCTCTTTCGAATTACTTAGTCTATCCCACAATCTAGACTGTTTAGTTTTATTTTATTTCAGTCACATCCAACAGCGCAAGCGCCAATAACAGGATGGATAAAAACATTAAATTACATAAAAAGCACAATAACATTATTTAAACAGACAAAACGTGACAGAGATGACAATCATTAAGAGGAATATCAATTTCCACCTTCAGCCTTGAGTTATTTTCATCTTTAATATTCTTTTTCTCGTAGCCCCTTACCATGAGTGGCTTTTAGCTCTGCTCAGGGCAAACTTGCATATATGCAAAATAAAATGTGCACAATTTCTGTAATTTTTTCCTCTGGTTGAAATCTGTTGCTACAGCTTCAGCAATTTATAGGTTTCACCAGTCCAGAGTGTTTGCTGAGTCCGGGTGTACCTCTAAATCTTGTCTCACCGGCCCCTGTAGAGATCCCACCAGAGCTAGAGAGTAGTGCAATCGCTTCCTTGAAGATGCAGAGCAGTAATGAAGAGGTGTATGTCAGACAGCATGGGGAGGAGTACAGGTACTAGACCTTTAGGGCTACACATCTCGCGGTGCCAATTTCCCAGCATGCCTTGCTCGATCATAACCCCTTGGAACTTGTTCATTAACATGTGGTAGAATCTAGCACATTTTAATGAGCGCCTATATTCAATCCGTTTTTTCACCTACGCACGCATGTCTTTCGTCTTAAAGAAGTTTTTAAAATATTTTTTTATATGTTTTTGTGCCATAAAAAACGCAGGCGTTATCAACATGCAAATATCTAATGCATAACCAATTTCATGAGCCAATCAGCCTTGTTTCTCAGTACATCCCTTCCAGGGGTTAGTGACGAGAGGTATCATTACAAATCAATTCATGCATTTGCTCTGTGCATGTTTACTGCTTTTAAAGGGATTGTATACCTTTGCTTATTGGATCCAACTGTTTGTTTCAATCCATTACAATAATAATAATAGTTGATATTTGTATAGCTCTTTATACACCCGAAGGGCGTCTCAAAGCACTGTAACATACAGTATTTCCTGCAAGGTATGTGGGACTAGGTTTTTGAATTATGAGATCTACTCCTTTTACATAGCGCCATGTAATGGTTTACAAGGTGCTGTGGCACAACATGCTGCCAATCAAACCAGGAACACCGGGGCGAACCCCTTCTCTTTTCGATAAGTGCACTGGGTTCTTTAACGTGCGATACACAACACACAGGACCAACTTCTTAACGTCCCGTCCGAAGAACCACGCAATGGTTAAGTGTCTTGCATAAGGAAACAAGTGTCACGGCTGGGGATTCGAACCCACACTCTGCTGATGAGAAACACCAGAGTTTAACCGCTCGGCCACAACACTTCCACAATATAGCTGTAGATATACCATAAAGCTATCCTGTGAAAAAAATTCTTTTTAAAAGGTGGTAGCATTTTTGAGATGTTGCCAACAATCTGGAGCGGTTATGTCCACACATGAAGAATAATCTGCAATTAGAATACACACTCTGAGAAATGTGACTGTCAATAATGCTTCTTAGATTCAATTTTTATAAAAAATTATATTACTATTTTTTTTGTGTATAGTGTCAATAACGACATTACTTCAAGGTGAACAGGTTTTTCAAAATGCATTATACCATCCAAAGCTGCTGTACTGCTTACTAAGTAATTTATTACTTCTATTAATTTTCTGAGTCATTTCCAAATGTATATAGAACCTTGAAACTATTTTTTAGTTTGTTTTAAAAACTGTTTTCCTTATTAAAAGAAACCTTATCCGTCAAGGTTCAAACTTAGTCTTGTAAAAGTTCTTCTTTCGACAATTACGGGACGTAGCATTTTCTAGCATGGTACTTAAGCTGTGAGACTCTATGTTATCATTTGGTTTCTTAGCTGTTCCATTGAACATGTTTAAACACAGGACCATTGCATGATACGCTGGGAATTTTTCCTCCCCTCTAAGCAAACCACAATTGCGTACCTGTGATTTGCACATAGAGTCTCATTTTGTTCATTTTTTCCCCCTCCTTATTTCGTATAGCATGGTAGCCCATCCTCGAGTCCAAACCCCACACCTTGTGCCGACGTCACCATTTCATATATGTCGACAGCTACTTAGCCAGCTTGGGGTGATGACATGGGACAAGAGGTAAGCTTTTTTATTAGTCCGTGAAGGAGGACTGTGTCTCCACAGCACTGCTTTCAGAGTGCGTACATTTTGTAGAAAAGGAACAATTCCCATCCCCTCTTTAGCAAATATAAATATTATTTAGTTTGGAAACAACAACGCAAATATGTCAAGAAATTGAAAAATTGTTATTTTTGTTTACTTGAGTAAAAAATTTAAGATTGCATCTCGTTTAGGTGATCCCCTTCTAATGCTACTTCAAAAGTTGAGTCAGAAAATTGGGGGTGATTCCTGGCTATACGGCAGTATATCTTTGACTGGTTCCCCCTGACTGAAGATATCAACAACGAAGATATCAACAATGGGCTCCATGTCTTAGTTGAGAGGATGCATGCTCACCATTTTTCTTTCTACAAAATAATTACGAACCAAATCTTATAATGAACACACGAATTATGAATCTGTGGAAAATGGCTATGACAAAATTAATGTAACAGTTTCATTCCTGGTGTCTCTGTTTGAAATAAAAACAATTAACACAATGTTGTAAATCTTTCCTGCTAGATAGAGAGCCTCATATTCTTACATTTCCTCCTCTTTGGACTTTTTCGCCAGTTATTTTTTAGTTAAGTATTTTCCACCACAGATCTCAGATTGACGTTGTGAAGAAGAATGATCGTTTACTTCGGGAACTCAAGAATCTGGACTCTAGACAGTGGTATGAGACTCTAATTCTTGCATTAATTTCTTCTTTTTTTTTGCATTTAATTTCCCATGACATATTTGTGCCGTGAAGATTTAAACACTTTTGTTTTGCCCTTATATCGATGTTTAACTCGGTGCTTTGAAGTATGTCAACACATACCTTTGGAAACGACAAACAATATCTGTGTGACTTACAAATTCCTCTCAAATACAATGAAGTGGCCAGTGACTAAAAGGCTGGTGGTAGTTGTGGTTGGATGAAGTTAATTTATTTTAGGGAAGGTACACGTTTGGTAATTACTCACAACAAATATTAACTTAAAAACTGACTTGGTAATGAGCATTGGAGAGCTGTTGATAGTATAAAAAATTGGGAAACGACTCCCTCTGAAGTAATGTAGTTTTTGAGAAAGAGGTAATTTCTCACTAAAATATTCAAAGACTTCTAAATGAAAGTCTTTTATTCCTGTCTGAAAGCACACAAATTCGTCCAACAATGTCGTTTTTTCTTTCATAATTTTCTCGCAACTTCCATGACCAATTTAGCCTAAATTTTCACAGGCTTGTTATTTTATGCTTATGATGGGATACACCAAGTGAGAACACTGAACAATTACCAAACGTGTACAGTGCCTTTAATAAAACAATTTCCTTAAAGCTTTCAGTTTTTGTCAATTATTATTGTTATTTGTCATTATTTTTCCAGTCGAGAAACGCATAAGATAGCAGTTCTTTACGTTGCAGAGGGACAAGAGGACAAGATGTCTGTATTGGGCAATAACAGAGGAAGCCAAGCATTTGAGAACTTCATTGCTGGCTTGGCCTGGGAGGTAAGACAATACTCATAGATTGGTAAATAATCAAATAATATATGAACACAAAAATGCACTTGGTAAGAATCACTGCAGCTGTTTATAGTATAAACTTTGTTGAGAAAGGATTCTCATTTCAAAGTTATCAAGTTTGGATAAAGTTTGGATTATTTTTTTGATAGCAAAAAACAACATTTGAGTCTGGGAAATATTTCATGCACTGGAACGTTAATCTAGAGGTTGCAGGTTCAAATTCTGCTCTAGTCAATTTTTTTTTAATAAGAATCCACAAGAGAAAACTGAATGAGTAAGTTTTAAATGATTTTGGGTTGAACAACGACAAATTTCAAAGAGCAGGATTTGAATCAACGCTCTCCAGATTTGTCGTTGCTCAGATCAGAATTAGTTTAAAATTGACTTGGTTCTCTTGTGGTTTATTACTTTTAATTTCATCAGTTAATTATGAGAAAACAGAATTTACCGTTGCAAACAACTTACCAATCAAAAGGACTTATGGTATAAATGCCCAAAATAGCTAATGGCCTGATGTTCGACCCTAGCAGAGTCTTTCTCGAAGGCTAAATGACAACACAACAAACATGAACAGATAACTAAGTGTAAATTTGATCCCAGGTTGACCTTTCAACTCACCAAGGCTTTCTTGGCGGTCTTCAACGCAATAAGAGCACCGGTGAGACGGCACCATACTACGCTACATCAACGGTGGAGGTCATATTCCATGTGGCTACCAGAATGCCTTCAGAGAATAATCATTTACATAAGGTATTATTACTAAAGCATAGAACCATCAGAGGAGTTGTAACTTTCTTAACTTTTGTGAAAATATGATGACTGCGCTAATAACATCTTGAAGTTAATTGTAATATCTTGGTTGGCCAATGTTGTGTGCTACGCAGTGTGTTTTTGGTGATGAGCGTGTGCAGAAGAACCCCAAACCAGTGGTCATGTTGAAGGGAAAGCACCGTAGGAAAAGAACATTTTCATGTCTTGTAATGTTTTGATTCTTGGTTTGGAGTTGGCTATGGTTGGCCACATTATCCACTATTATGCTTGACCAGACATGCTCATTAAATCCATACAAGTATGTATTTATGAAAATGTCAACAAAAATCATAACTCTCACACAAATTTTGTTGTAGGCCGTGAAATCCGTGAAATTCTTCTTTGAGAGGGCATGGCCAATTTTATTATGCAAAGGGCACTTCCATTGAACAATCTGAAAGTCCATGAGAAAAGGGCACCAAGGCCATGACCTGGGACAACAGAGGCCCTGGCCTTCGTGTAATTCTAGGCCTGTTCTAGGTGACAACAAGATAGTAAACCCATGTAACCTTTCACCTGATTAGCTTATTTCTCCTTTTTTTTAGTGTACATAGCTTTGTGTGGTATGCATTTTCCTTTTTTGCAAGTGAGCAATTACAAAGTTTTGTATTGACCCCTTGCACGCGCGTTACACGCGGTGGCTGATGCCACGCTCACCATGTTGGTGGTCAATAGGCTTACGTGTAAATGCCGCGTCACCTAAAAATGCGCACTTCACTGAATAACACACATTGATATTGACCACCAAAATGGCGCATCCAAGATTATTCTGATGATGACGTCAGGTGAATTGGGTCAATAGCTACTTCTAAAGCAAGGAGGCTTACACATGTTTTACATTTCATAATCTTGTAGATGCGTCATCTCGGCAATGATGAAGTTCACATCGTCTGGTCTGAACACACAAGAGACTATAGGAGGGGAATCGTTGCTACGGAGTTTGGTGATGTCATCATCGTCATCTATCCATTGGAGAATCAACTCTTCAGAATACAGATACAAAGGAAACCAGATGTAAGTTACATTGCTACATCTATCAGCTGTTTCATTTTTCAAACATGTTCTATTAATTATTTGTAGATTTTTAAGAGTGTGGGAAATATTCCTCAGCAGTTGCACAAATTTGCTGGTTTTCTTGTAAGGCTCGGTAACTTACAAAAAGGGATTTGCAATTGCAAACTTTTTTATCTTTGAAATGCCGGTTGGTATTAACCGCTTTCACCTTGCTAACATGAATGGATTTGATGTCTTTCTTGTGTGTCAGTTTTTTGCTTTGTTCCCAGGAAGTGGATACTGTATTTAGCTGAAACTTTCACATAGGGTTTTTATTGTATCCGTCTTAAATTTGCCGATAAATCAGCATTTTGATGACAAAAACCAATCTATGACCATACATTTCCTACACTGATGTGTGATAAGCACAGTATATTCTGTGCTTTCCCAGTCTTGTGGAACATGGCAACTTATAACAGAATACTGCAGGATCATTTTGTCATTACCTCTAAATGTCCATTAGTATACAGTCACGCTCATCTCTGGATTATGCTGCAGCTGCTGTTGATAATCGCTTCAGATGTAACAACCTTCAACATGATTTGCACTATGAGAGACTGTGCTCTCCATGTACAAACTAGCAGATCACGCAGAGTAGCTCAAATGGCTTACTGATATTCACACTATTAGCTGTCGATATGTAAACAATTAAAAAATATAAACTAAAATTTCAGATCAAATTCAAAAAACTTATACAGAAATATTAATAAACATTTTACTTCGTCTTAAAGAGAGTTTACACAAAAACAACAAGCTTTATATATTTTTTAGCCGCAAGAGGGCGCTGTCACAGATTCCTGTTGGAAGAGTGCACAGAAGTGAAGAACACACGTTTCGGCTCACCAAACTGAGACTGACAGGGAAAAATAGTTAGGTTCCCTTTCTCAATAACAAAAAGGACACGTTCTTAATCACACATTCCAAAAATGTTTATAACTGTTAACCCTCAAGGTTTTTTAATTAATGGGAGTATCAGTTTGTGGACACAGTTTTCGACTCAGTCTACTAACAAAGGCCAGCCGCCAACCATTGTCATTACCCTGCAGTGAAGACTGGGTCCACTCATTATTATTCCCAATCATCATAAGTTGTTTTCAACACTATCATTTCTAAGATTTGGAGGCTCCGGATATTTTTTGTGTGCCACTACTTGACGGTGAACAATAAACACAGTGAACCAATGTTTATGGTATTTGTCCTAACACCTATGTCCCCCACTATTATTTCCCTTATTGGCAGGTTCCGTTTTTTGGTCCATTGTTTGACGGGGCAATCGTTGATCACAAGGTCTTACCGGGTCTCGTCAGGGCTACAGCAATCAATGCCAGTCGAGTGAAGAGATCTCAACTACACCTCTACCAAAGATAGTATCCTTTTTTCATAATTCCATTTTTTGTTAGTGCTCGGAGTTTCTTGTGTTGAGAATTCACCATAATAAGGTAAGGATTATTGTAAAATTGTTTATTGACGAGACCAATACTTTCAGCAATCGAGGCTTTTTCTGGCGGCATTCTGGGTCTCTCTTCTCACTTGTTTCTACTTGTAAATATGTGCAGACCTTGATTTGCACTTTTGAAGGGGCACAGCAATTTTCCTTCTTAGGCAAGGGGCACTTCTTTGAGGTAAATCAAAGTTTGTATTGGAACTTTGCACAGGGCACCACAGTAAAAAAACATAGGGCAACTCAGAAATAGCTATGGGTTCCCTGGGTTGGTTCCAGGCCGGTATGTGTTTTATGTTGTGTTGTCATTAAGAAAGACTCTGTTAGGGTCGAAATGTGAGACCATTAACAGTTTTTATCATCCAATGATCAGTTTGGTACCCAACAGTTGTGTGGTGACTCGGACCAGAAAATTGTTTGATTTATTTTGTCGGTGGTGAGCTGTGTTTCTTGACTTTGGTTTTGCTGCGGTGAAGTAATTGTTTATTGTAAAGCCATAGGTCCTGTGTGTTGTGTAATGCATGTAAAAGAACCCAGGACACATATTGTTTAGAGAAAAAGGTTTTATGGTATGGTTGGCTGTGGACTGTGCCACAGCATCTTCGAAACCATAACATAGAAAAGAAACAGTTCTCAAATGTCAAACTAGCTCAGCATACCTAGTAGGACAAAATAATAAGCGCTTTGAGACGCCCTCAGGTTTGATAAAGCGCTATTTAAGAACTGCGTATTAATGCTATTATTATCTTTATTGTTCGGTATTTTTTCATAACTTGCTTAAATTTGTAACCTTCGTAAAGCGCCTCAGGACCTTTTGGGGGTTAATGGTGCTATATAAAAGCCGGTTTAGTATTGTATTATATGATTCTGTTATTTGATTGAGAAGTGTTTGTGTTTCAATGAACATTTTAATCCCAAATTGAAATGGTTCTTGACTCAATTTTTAATCTGACATTTGATACAGATGTTCATATATAAAAAAGATGTAAAATAGATGCTCTTATATAAATGTATAAATGTCATCAAATTTGGTTTTGCCTTTTGCAAGGAAGTCAACAAACTCAGCCAAGTTTTCTCTGAATACTGTAAATGTCACCGCTATTAATGACATTTTAATGTCATTAAAATGATATCAAGTTACATGTGATAACTCATTATAGTTATTAATACCTAATTGGGTTGTTTTCCACGAATCTTGATGCGGGGAAACCAATGGGCTAATTATTTATGATGGTTAACATTTTTGAGAATTTTTTTAAAATTAAAAATACGACAATGGGCTTATTATATATGATGGTTAACATTTTTGACAATTTTTATTTTATTGAAAATACGACACTGTGGTTCAGTTCCCAATGTACGTGTTATTCATTTAATGTGTGATAATATTATCAGGGATGATAGCTATATTAACTGTCTTGCCCCAAATATACGTGTTTTCTGAACACCGGACACCTTTGGTAAGTTTCACTTGGTGTATATCCCAACATATGCATAAAATGACAATTCAAACTCGTGTTCAGGCCGTGTTCTCTATATTTAAAATCAAGATACAAATGCATGAATGGTAATAATTGTGAGAAAAAAAAAATTACAGTTTGCAACCAAGTGATGAATGAAACATTAAAAAAAAAACAATTACATCATAAACAAGGTCCTTCATTATGATGAAATTATAAGTTTAAATACTATCTAAACAATACGTAGATTTAAAGTACTTCTATAAATTTGATTTAAAAAGATCCATTGCTCGAGTAGAATATAAGTAGCATAGTTTTTTTCCTTTGTCCGATTCGTGCTGTTAAAAATGCTCTCAAATCAGACACAGCGCAACTCATCAATAACTAAAATATTTATCAAATATTTAATATTCATGGATGATTGAGAGTATAGGCAAAACTTTCTGTCTGTTCGATTCTAGCGGCAGACAGTAGCCAGATTTAAAGGCACTGGACACCTTCGGTAATTTTCAAAGACTAGTTTTCTCACTTGGTGTATACCCCAACACATGCGTAAAATAAGAAATCGGTGACAATTTAGGCTTAATCGGTCATCGAAGTTGCACGAGAATTGTGAAAGAAAAAACACCCTTGTTGCAGAAATTGATGTGCTTTCAGATGCCTAAAAAAGGCTTCAGGTCTTAAGTGTTTTATTATTTGAGTGAGAAATTAATTTCTCAAAAACCATGTTACTTCAAAGGGAGCCATTTCTCAAAATGTTTTATACTATCAACAGCTCTCCATTGCTCAGTACCAAGTAAGTTTTGATGCTAACAAATATTTTAAGTAATTACCAATAGTGTCCAGTACCTTTAAGATGTATACCCCCCCCCCCCTCCTTCACCATTGTCTTCAGGGGCCTATTATTAATTCAATACAGTGTGGGATCTGATGTTGTCATCGAACACTAAAGTCTTATGTAGATTTAATGAGGCTTGTCACAAAGGTTTAAAATCCTTTTTTTTTTTTCTGGCATGACAATCGGAAAAAGAAAAATTGTATAAAAAAAATGATCAACTGAACTATATTAGCGGTAGTACAAGTCGCTCTGACAAGTAGTTGAAGAGGAAATGCTCTCAAATTGCATGTGAGGTCTTTGCATATTTTGCTTAATTCAGTTATCATTATTTATTTACGATGATAAGGGGAATCCCCCCCCCCCTCCTCACCGGCTGGCCTGTTATACTCCTACCAGTCAGTTCACTGTCCACTGGTAAAGTTCACTGACCACCAAAAAGTGGCGGGAAAATAATCCCTCCAGATGAAATAATTACCAAACACGTTGATGCGTATTACAATGACTAGCTGGTTACATGCCTGCAGTGTCATCTGTTCATATCTCATGGTTGTACCCCCCAGGTTTACTATTCATATTTGTATTTATACTTACTCTTGTTTTCTTTTTTTCTTCTCCTGGGAAGACGAGCAAAGTATTCCGTTCGAAACGTCAAGACCAAACCGGCTCTTTTTAGAGCCACCACTCAATACAATTAATCAAGCATGTGATTTCTAAGAAAAATTTGTCCTGATTTTTGGATTTTCTGAAGAAAAAAAAACACATTGATTCTTAAAACTTATTTGATAGAAGTGAAGCAGTTGCCAAATGGCAAGAATAGTAGTCCAAATTGTGTTCAAACTCGTCTAATTTAAAATAAAATAAATATTGTTTGTGGCATTCTATTGATGCACAGTAAACCTCTGTCCGTAAACCTCTTGATTTTTAACACCCAAGAGGTTCTGGGTCTAGCATAAGGGGGAACCTAGACCCTTGGCTATTTTCAGAAATTTTCAGTCATCAAATCTTATCCTTGATTCATATACAAGCATGTGACTTATCAGAAATTTTCCCAGATTTTTGGATTTTCTGGAAAAAAACATTGACTCTTCAAATTTATTTGATAGCAGTGAAGCAGTCACCAAAGGGAAGACAACTACAAGTATATATCTTAACAACAAAAAACACATAAATGGAAATGCTAGAGATTTTAGGTTTCTTAAAATTTCAAGGTTAGTTTTTGTTGAGAAACTTGTGCCTAAAACCTTTGTCACAAATCTGGTGTTTAAATGTTACGCAAGTTCTCAGATGTGTACAGCAACTCTTCCATATGTTCCCCCACAATTATTATTGGTTTCCGTTTTAATGTACAACTTAGGTTGAGCTAGAAGGTTTTTTTTGTATATATTTATTTTCAAAACGTGTTTTTTTCTTCAAAACATAAAAACCCCAGATTTGTGAAAACCTAATTGCATGACGTAAAAAAGCAAACGCTGTGATTACACAATGCGTTCAACACTGTTTGAAGCAAACAGCGGATGAGAAATCACTAGAATGCTTGCACACAGCTGGGCTCATTGCCTTTACAAGGCCTTCATCTCGATCATATAATAACCAACAACAAATTGTCTTTTTGCTTTTTTTCCCCCACCGCTGTCTTGCAAGGCTAAAGAAATTATTACATCAGATTAGAGTCACTATCAGGTTCTGTCTGGTCCATGTTTTCTTCGTTCTGTTTTTTTCCTTCTAAACTCGTTTGTGTTTGGCAAAATGTAAGGGAAATTTCATTTACTGCATGTGCATTTTTTGTAAACAGAATTGATCCAAGAAATGCTGCAAATGAACACTGAGGCCAAGAATTGACACACTCGTAGTTACCAGTATTAAGATCCAAGAAATGCTGCAAATGAACACTGAGGCCAAGAATTGACACACTCGTAGTTACCAGTATTAACTAGGGATTAAAGAAAACAGCTTTTTAATTTGGTTTTCGAAACACCGTTATCCTACCAAAGTGCAGAGTATTTTTTAATTAGATTTTTTAATAGTGGACACTTCATGCTTTGTACTTCATAAAAAAATGTACTGTTTTACACCCTAAATTAACACGTGACAAACAGTTTATGTTAAATCTTCCAAAGACCAAAGAAAATTTGTCCCTTTGCTTGTGAGAAAACTAGTGTCCTTGTTAAAATGATTACACTCTTCCAAAACTCAATGATGTACGAGTACCAGTTTTTTTTTTCTGTATGTTCCTGGAGAAGGAGTTGATTATGATTAATGTACTAGAGGATTTAAATGATTTTAAATGAATGTGCTCATTAAAACATTGATGATGTCCCATCCCTTTAATAAATAAAAGATTGGGTCGAATGTACTATTGCAAAGAGCAACGATTAAACATTCCGTTATATTATTTTTCTTCCAAACACCACTAATGTGATGAATGTTACTCGAAAATGTGATGGGCGGAATGAATGTGCACTTTCCGGAATGAATGATGTACTATGTCCCTTTATTGATGTTGAAAACCTGACAATTACAAGGAACGAGAAACCAGCCATGTATCAATGCTAGGAGATTGGAACGAATGTACTTCCCCAAAAACCAATAATGGTGTATTACTCGATAAGAGATGATAGTAATGAATGAACACTTCAAAAAGGAAAAAGAAAGAACTTTTCCCCTAAAGAACTGGCACCTTGGAACAAATAATGTTTACTTGCAAAGTTTAATCATGTACCATTCCTTTATTTGACCTGTCTTGAAAACTAGAAGATTGAAATGAATGTACTCTTCCAAAAACAAATTAGTTCTATTGCATGCACTATAGTGTCCCACCTGAAGGAAAAAGCAATTGTGAATGAACTATTTCAAACAATAATAGTATACCTACCAGTTTCCTTTTAAAACTAAAGGATTGCAATGAATTCACGCTTCCCAATCACAATGGTGGGCCCTGCAGTTTCTGGCATTTTCGTAAGTAATTTTTTTATCTTTCCAAACTCCCTAGAGTGTATTAATTTTGTTTTTGACCCAAACACCGATGTGTGTAAGCACTGTATACTCGGTACTTTTCCCAAGTCCAGTGAACAAAATATCACAGGCATGTTACTTGGGTGGGATTCAAACCCACGACCCTTGCAATTCTAGAGCAAAAACCAAAATTAATATTCTTTATCCCAATGCAAATTTAAATCTCTTATTTGCCCAAGAGTGTGTTTCTGTGAACCCAACAGAGTGCGGTGAATGTACTTTTGTTTTTGTAATGACGCCTGCAGAAGCGCCTACCATCTAAGAGCACTCGCATTTAATCACAAATGAATCTAATTATTTTTATCCTTTTTTAATTTTTTTTAAATTTTATTCTCTTCTTCGTTTTATTTTAATTTTTATTATTTCGTAATCATCCTCTTCTCTTTTTTTCTTGTCTGAAGGCGTTCCTCATTGGTTAGACATGAAGTTGTAATCACTCTGACTTGTCCATCACTAATAATTGTTGAATGTGTTGCCTTTAAGGATGTGTTGAGTACCTGTTTTGTCTAAGAAAACAAGACAAACTGCGTCTATAACTGCGTCTATAAAAAGACTGTTTAGACCGAAAGTTCACGCTTAATTACTCCTTTCAATTTCATATCCTCCTTACACCTCTGAGCGCTTACTTATTATTTACCCAAGTAATTAAGTTTTCATTTTCCATTTCCTTAAGTTCGGGACGGGGAAAAAACGTTCCATTTTAAAGTCTTTGCACTTATTCATAATTTCATTAAAAATTCATCGTCATTGGGGGGGGGGGGGGGAGAAAAACGAAAAACAAACATCATCATAAAAGCTTCATGGAGATTTTTAAAAGTTTATCCTGGAGTTTTTTATTCATTGGCTTGTTGTGTAGATGGTAGCTGGCGTATGTGTGCAGGGAGGGAGTCTGTTATGGTCCGTAGCTATTGTTATTGTTATTCATGTGGAGTGTGGAGGCTGGAGACACGTAATCGCAAATGAGGTACAGGCGTTGTGTCGCGACCGGACGCCCAATGCCATGGGGATAAGTTTCCACCCACAGGGTCCGACTGGCTGTGATAATCAGTTGGTCGCCGCGGTACCCTGTGAATCAGACAATAGCATCACAACAAAAACCACAAAGCCCACGTAGTCAGGAGTGTAGCTGTAGCGAAATGAGTCTTCATGACTCAGATAGTACTGCGTTTTTCCCCTCCTTCATTTGGCAGGGAGTGTTTTCTTGGTTTTTTTTTCTTCACCCTGGCTGGTCGCTGCCTGGCCATCATTGGTTGGGGTCACATGAGTATGCTTGGTCCTCTCTGCTTGCTTGCTTGACAGCTCGTCTGTCTTCTTGACAATGGGGATGAGTCAAGTAGCCGCAGTCTGCTTCTGGTGGAGCTGCTGTGTCTGCTACCTCCTCCCTGCTCCGTTTCTTGTTTTTTAAATTTTTTTAACAAAGTGGAATAAATAGGCTCAGATTTCATGCCACTTGATTTTGTTCTTGTGTGTGCCTAAAATTCTAATATGACAATTCACAAACTGGAAATGATGAAACGGTTAAAATTTAGATTTTTTAAATTTAATTCACCTTGTATCCTTCTTTGAAGATGATCTCTTCTTTGAAGATAATTTCTTAGAAGACGATTTTTTCACAAAATATATTTTGACTTGACAAAACAGGGCTCAATTTCACAAGGCACTTATCATAAGATGAGTTGTCAGTTTTACCATAGTGGTTTGCATTTTGACATCACATTCTGCTTAGCAATGAAGATTAATCTTAGAGCTTAGTGAAAATTGTCCCCCGTTAGCTTAAACACAGACTTAAAATAGAGGAGGGGATAAGACAAAGAAAAAGGGATCAGGGAAGATATTAGGCTTGTGGACAAGTCGTGAATGGTCTCTCGCGGTGAGATTAACGAGTTGTGGCGCTGCTATGGCGAGATCACTGCTCTTGCACGAACTGCTAGTTGCCCGACTTCTATGTCCATTAACTGGGACTGTAGTCGTGAGAGCAGTGGTCTCGCGGGGGCCAGCAGTCTCGCGAGAATACCGCAAGAATTGCGGGTGGAGTCGGAACGCTATCACCTCGACAGACATTTAACGACTTTCCACAAGTCTAGGAAGATATGTACATGGTGGTGCATCAGAAGGAAACCTACTTTTAAGCATTTTTCGGAATTTCAATTTAATTAACAAATTGATCTTTAAGCAGAAGTGAAATGTTTTGTTACTGCAAATGTTCATTGGTCTATGATAAATGTCTTTAAAAATGTCTTTTGGCAAACCTGGTTTGTCCATTGATGGCTTTATTCCATCTGCTTGACTGAGCTCAGGAGCTTGATCTCAAGGTGTGTTTTGTAATATCATAAGTTACACTTATCTTCACCCAGTGAGTCTGCTGCCACCAAGTGTCCACCTTGGGCTTCATAATTTCACTTCAAAAAGACTCCCTCAAAACCCCAGTCAACTGATTTTAATGTAAACACCAAAGCCTTTACCTCGCACAACAAACTTTCCATCAGGTCTCTCGTAATGATTCACCAACAAAAAGCCAGAGTCAATAGTGGTTTCATCCAGCTTTGTGGTCAAGGCAGCTGGATGAGACGCAGTGATTATGCTCTCTGGTTGTCTGTTTAGGCTCTAAGTGCGGACCGTTCTGGTAATCCAGAACCACCTGCTCTTCCATAATCCAGATTAATTAACCCTGGGATTTATCAAAAAAAGAAGTTCCTAAAACCCATCTTACCTTTTGTGGTTGTTGCCCTTAGAGGATTAAAAGAAGAAATAACAATCAATATTCCCGACAAATCCTCCTATTCTAATATGAGTAGGATAATCTTTGTTCAAGCCATCCGTTATTTAGTGACAAAATTGTTTTTGTCTTTGTCTTAATCCAAGTTGGGAGGTTGTCTCCCACATGACAAACTTGAAAAGAAACAGGAGAGACAAAAAACTGAGTATGCTTCTTAGGTGAAATCCCTTGTGTAAACAGGATTAAGAAAATTCAGCTTTAGTAATCATAATAAATGAGGCAGAATAAATAGCAGATGGTTGTTCCCGCTGACTCTGCATTTTATTACATTTTTTTTAAGAAAAAAAATGAAATAAAAAATATTCACAAAGCTTTAGAGGGTTAGCTATTAGAGTCGTTGGATTGCACAGGATGCATTTAAAAGCGCAAGCGCGTGATTGATATCAGCTGTAGGGACTTAGTTTGAGTTGAAGAGTACACTGTGCTACGCTTTAGCCAAGGAGCTCTTATGTCTACAGAAGAGTCACTCAAACAAAAACGCACCATGCAGAAGTGGCGGGGGGAAAAGAACCGTCATGAAATATTCATTGTTGTATTTTCAATTCATAGATTGTGACTTATTCTGGGATTTTCAACCAAATCCATATTTTTTAGACAAGATTTTGTTTTGGGTCGTTTGTTTTGGCATCATGATTGAATGTTGTGCTCTAGGGTGAATACATGTTGATCTACCTCAAATTCATGTCACTACTGGGCAGATTGATCACAAATAAGCAGTTTTTTTTCTCCTAGAAAGCTTTTCTTTTCAGGCCAGTTTATTAAAAAAAAATTGTAACTGTTTTGTGGTGTTGTTATCGTGGCTTGAAAGGCACTGGACACTATTGATAATTACTAAAATAGTTGTCTGTATAAAAACTTACTTTGTAACAAGCAATGGATAGCTGTTGATAGTGTACAACATTGTAAGAAACGTCTCCCTCTGAAGTAATGTAACAATATAATAATACAATTCGTTTTGACCCTAACATGGATGTGTATTATGTACTGTATACTCAGTGCTTTCCCAAGTTCCGTGAAAAGAAGTAGAATGTTTTTTCAACCATCCACCTCGTTATTTTCCCTAATGTTACTTTTTTTCCCGCCAACTTTCCCACCTTGTCCATTAATGGTGATCAACACCCCATCACAACATTTGCCCTTTAGAGTCCACAGCGACCATAAACGGCCGTAATATTTGACCTCCTTTTACTCGATGATAAAAAGGTCAAAAGTAAAGATCATGTCCTGAATTGACATTTTTTCAAAGTGTCCCATGGTAGCGTTAAACTGTTTGTTTTAAAGTAATCACCCAGACAATTTGACTAACAAAACAGAACCAGCCGAGTAAAAAAGTCAATAATAATTGCCATGTCCGAGTGTTTAGTTATGGGTCCATTGAAGTGGTTTCTTGTAGATGGTTATAGCTCTTAAGTATCACTGCATCCCGCCCCCACGATGCCTGACAAAACGTTTTGGGTTTTAGCTCATGTTTTTGGTTGAACTTTCTTTCAACGTAACACAGGTTCATGCTATGTCCAAATTAACGTGAAGCATCTTTTCTTGCATCACAAGTATAAAAATGAGTGATGGTTTGCGTTTCGTAAATTTGCTATTTTTGTAAAATTTAATGAGTTGAGTTTGTTTGTGTTTTGTAATTTTAAACTGGGCTTTTTTGGTCTCTTGTATAGTTACCTAGGATTTATTTTGAGAAACAATCTCAAATTGCGGAGACATTTTTTCCCTTGGCCAGGCCTTGACGACTTCTTTTATGATTTCATCGGTTGCCCCGTGCTATCGTAGTGTTTCATGACATCATGAGTACTGGGTTAAGTTCGGGCAATGAGATTCATGCCAGTGTAAATAGGCTTTGTTCAGGAAATTTAAAGTGTTTTTAAAATGATCAAGTAGTTTCTTTATTTTAGGCTTGTGATTATTTCTCATGGTGTTTTTTTTTTTTTGGTGTCTGAATTTTAGGATTTTTTCAAAATCTCCTTGAGTCGATAAAATTAAAGGCAGTGAACACTATTGATAGTTACTCAATATAATTATCAGCATAAAACCTCACATGGTAACAGTAATGGGGAGAGGTTGATAGTATAAAACATTGTGAGAAATGGCTCCCTCTGAAATAATGTAGTTTTCGAGAAAGAAGTAATTATCCACGAATTTGATTTCGAGACCTCAAGTTTAGAATTTGAGGTCTCGAAATCAAGCATCTAAAAGCACACAACTTCGTGTGACAAGGGTGTTTTTTTCTTTCAAAAAGTTAAAAATTTGCCAAGCAGCCCCCAAAATTATTTCAATATTCTAGCTAATGAGGGTAGCGTGGATTTACTATAGCGCTCAGTTTTGCATTTAGGTATTTGAAAGCTAGTAGTTGAGGCTGCTCTGAGATGCATGTTAGTGGTGTTAGTTCTGGCAAGAGGTAGTAAGTGACAAAATATACAATAGATGTTAAATTTGCATTGGGACAATGACTATTAATTTTGGTTCTACCATTCCACTGATCCTTGTAAGCCTTGTGTACTTTGTACTTTGTCTTGTGGAACAAAAATAAAAAATAAATAAATATTGTATATATATTTGTTTGATTCCTCTGTAGGTCTCTTTAGAAGTGCATTCCAAGTGGTGAGGTTTCTGCATGGTCTAGTTGTAAACAGCAAGTGTACATTTTGTCACTTACTGTCTTTAAACGCTTTTAAAATACTCAACGATGTGGACCAACTCTGGCCCTGGACAAAATAATTAAATCCAACTCTCATTTATAGCGTGATTACTTTTTTTACTCTTTCATTTCACTGCTCATAATTTTCTATGTCTATAAAAGTGCAGAGCCTCACAATCAGTGTTTGATAATCTTTAGCGGTCGTGTTTGCCCAGAGACTATTACATCGTATCACCGTTCGAAGAAGAAGGAGAAGGGAGAAAAAAAAAAGTACAGATATGATTGAAGTGCGCACAATTAAAATCAATCAATAATTAACCGGTTCTCATTTCCCACCGGTCCCCACGCTCTAGGATTTGGTTCACTGATAGGGAGCCTTGCTGATAGGGGGAAGTGAGTTTATAACACCGCCCGGCCGGGCAGTGAATGTTATCTCTTCAGCGTCAAACCTTAATAGTCCTGGTACTACTGTCATTAAGCTTGATTTCTGGCCTCTCCAACCCCACCCCCTTCTTTCTTCAAGTGAAGTTTAACTAGTCGCAAACCACCAGCAGGCGAAGATAATGCTATCTAATTGTGTGAACATTTTATTTGTCATTTATTGGAGAGTCTGAGGTACCGGTTAGGATGATGTTGACTCATTTTTTTTTTTTTTTTTTTTTGGACAAACAGTCAACATTTGGAGTGGTGCTCCTCGCATTTGGCAGGATCTTTAGGATGTAATATCACAGCGTTGAATTTATTGATTGCACAGTGTAAGATAATACCTTCAAGTGAATACACTTGGGAGGTACATATCAACTTTGTTGGGGTTGCACTCTTTGTTTTGCTCATACTACACAGGGTTAAATTCACACAACAAGTTGATGTGTATTGGTTGGATCACTGAGATATCATTCAAGTCTTTAGAAATGGATGTCAATTTGTTTTCTAGGGGTGTCGGTGGGTGAGCGTGGTGCATTCAAACTGAGGGATTCAAAATATGGTATTACTCAAATTATTTGAAGATCACTGTTAAAACATAAATAGATCCAGAATATTGAAATTTTGTTTTATTTATATATTTATTCATTTATGTATTTATTAAGTTATTCATTTATTTGTTTATTTATTTATTAATTTTTTTTTTTTTTTTTTTTTTTACTTTTTCAATTTGTTTAATTTTTTATTTTTATTTTATTTTTTTATTTATTTTTGTATTTATTGCATCTCAGAAGTAAAAAGTTATACCCGTACAGTCACTATTTATTGCCCTCCCCCTTTACCTAAAATCCTTCTCAAGAAGCCTTCTATTTGCTCGTTTTGTGTGTTCTTTTTTAATTTCACACAAAGAACATATGCTATTTCTGTTTAAATAGATTCTCAAATGTGGTTAAAAATGAATTTTCCTCATCGTAAAGCTTGTCAAAAAGGAACACAAATTTATTTAACAAAATTTTAATATAAAAACATTCGACCTGATTATGCAGAACCTTAACACAAAAAATGAATAAAAATACCAGAGAACTGAATTGGTATCTGAGCCGTGTGTGAGATTAACACGACGGGAACAATGGTGTTTGGAGCGGGCAGCTATTATGATGTAGTATTTGGCCTGAGGGGGTGCTCCAACAGTCCTGAGCATTACTCGGACTTTCTTTGTGTCAATTCCTCCAACCACACACTACACCAAGCGCCTGCTACACTGCTGTCTAGTCAAACACAAGAAAACTTACAGTTGACGTCAATGCTTGCTTTGGCAGTTTAGTGCATGCCCAGATGAACTCATCTGTAACCGTTTTTTAAACAAACAAATTAGCTCATTCATTTGTGATATTAATTGTGGGTTTTTTCTCTGGTTATGATTTGTCTTTCCTTTGTCCTTTGAACAGGCTTCCTTCTATTAGAGTCTTTTAATGTCTGTTTAATTTGTTTACTGCAATATTTTGTACATGCTCGTGTTTTAATAATCTGCATTGTTGTGGTGCTCTGAGCCTGGGACAAGTGGCACTAATTTGACATCAAATTAAACCAAGAAATAATTATATTATATACATAAATATTTGACTCATTAATTTTGTTTTTCTCTTCTTTTGTTCTATTGGATATTTTGGATGTGGTGATCTTCCAGTGTGAAACTGACTCGGTAAATTATGATTCCGTTACTACTTGATTTGATTTCCGCTTCAAATTTCTGTTTGAAATTAGTTCGTTATATGAGAATAATCTGGTTAATGGGAAATTGTAGCCGCTGGGTCTTGACAGACAAAAGACTCATTCACAAGAACTGATTTCCATGTTCACAGCAAAGTGACCTTTTGGTAGAGTGGTGGCTGCTCTATTATACCCCCCCCCCTCACAAATTTCCTCGACGCCAGATACGATACGGTCAAGTAAACTTTGACTACACTCAAATTAGTGTAGATTAATAATATTTTGATTTATTAGAGATGGGAAAGTCCAAGAGAATGTCAGTTTTTGTTAATATGTGATGCCATACAGAAGAATCAAAATCACTAAAATGAAACACTGTTTAGATTGTCCTCTGGTTACTGAAGCACAATTTCTTGTTTTGTGCAATTCATAACAAATTTGAACACTTATTTTGTTTTTACATAATCATCCCCAGCCGTCGATTTCACCAAACTCTTCCTAACTTAGGATTAATCTTAGGACTTAGGCCGGGTTCAGTTCCGTACCCAAATATGTAGGACGAATTGAACCCATCCTAAGTTAAGACGGGTTACCCATTCCTAACTCGAGTTAGGATTAATTTTAGCGTTTCGTGAAATCGGCCGCAGGACTAATAAATACAAATTCTTGTTTGAATTTCTCCCAAAGGATTCAAAAATCGAATATAAATCACTGAAAGCAGCAATGAAAATAGCAATAATAATAACAACAATAATGATTTAAGATTGCACCCCTATCTTAAATCTCAAAATGTTTTATGCTATCAACAGCTCCCCATTCCTCGTTTTACCAGGTAATTTTTGATGCTAAAATTTATTTTGAGTAATTACCAATAGTGTCCACTGTCTTTAAGCAAAAATGTGCTTTTAAAAGCAGCTCTATGAAATTTGCCCATTACCGTTGGCATTGGTAATGTTTTCTATTTTTTTCAGGAGACAGACGCCTCTAACCCTACCCTATGTAAAGAATCTATTAACTAACTGGCAAGGCTGTCATAGAGGAAAAACCAAACAAAAGACACAAAAGAACAATCCCTGACTATCATGCTTTTCACAAGTTTTAACTTTCTGAATGGCCTATACAAAACTGCAACTTTTTGGAAACCTCAACAAAAAGTGTGGTCACAAACATATTACACTACAATCCAAAGCAATCAGAATTTTTTAATTGAAATATATTGTATTTTGTTTTGTGTGAGAAATAATTACTTTCTGGTGTTTATCTTATTTGATTAGAAAGTCCAAAACAGAATTAGAAGCTTTGTTATTTAATAATTTAATAAGTCATGACAGAGTTTTTGGAGGGTTTAATCCCCTGAACTGATGATGAGAAGTTTGTGTACTGTTGAGAAGCTATAAACACAGCCAGATTTTGTCCCCTTGTTTCTGTAGCGCATACCTTAAAAATCAATACTGAATGGGATGAAAACAGAAAGTTCCATCTGAGGATTGTGAATCTATAGCTGGTGTCTGTGTGGTTATTCAGCGACCACTGGGCAGATAGTAAATAAAGCAAGGTGAATGGGATAGGGTCAGAGTCCAGCTCAATTCCTTTGTGCACTATTCTCAGAGCCATTCACCCCCTTGCACGGACAACAAATAAACACACACAAGAAAAAGCTGTAGGGACAGGATTGTTCAAGTGGGTAACCAGGGTAGACTATCAGATCCCTGCATCGAGAGATATAGCGGGGATGGCCAACGGGGGCTCAACAGTTGGTATTCTCACGAGAATCAAAAAGCCGTGACTTGGCTCTGGCCCTGTGGCAGCCCAAGCGAGTGAATAGCGATTCATTATTCCCATCTGATTGTGTCACCCATTTGGGATTAGCCGTACCCCTTTGTGCCCCATTGATGTGGCACCACGCGCCCAAGCTTGGGTCGCGTGGCACGGTCGTACCATAACAATAGAAAGCCCTGAATGTTGAGGCATGTATGTGTTCGATCTGGAGTGTGTGGTGGTGGAGGGGGGGGGGGTGGACTGGGTATGGAGTGGCCACTACGCTTTATGCTCCCAGGTGCAATGATTGGCCATATAGATTTGGGACCCCCATCCACTCGGTCTAAACCCACCCTCCTTGATGAATAACTACAGACCCATGTGCTTTGTTTTCAACCCTGCGTTCACTCCTAGGGCCTGCTGAGTGCTTATGGCCTATTTCACACGCTTGTCTCTCCACCAGCTGTGTGACTGAATGCGCTGTCTTGCATGGCTAAGCTAATGAGCGTGATCGCTTCTGGTTAATAAAAGGAAAACGAAAAGAAGAAAAAAACTCTATTAGAGAGACCCGTCGAGTTTATAAGCGCCTACCGGTCTCATTAAGCCAAGGACGGTTGGGTTGAGGGGATTTATTAGACCGTAACTTATTTCCTGCAACAAGTGTCTTTTGGGAGAGCTTTCCATTGTGTCGAGGCTTGCATAAATTAACTCTCTAGATTGGATTTGTTAGAAGAAAAATGCCTTCATGGTTTAGAGGGAGTTATCGTGATGGGATTCTAATGAAGGGGGAAATGCCTGAGCTATCGCTCGTGGGAAGGTGGTGGGGGTTAGGGATCGTGGACATAATTATAGAGGGTCAAACTATAGGTTTCCAATCAAGCACCGTGAAGTCCTTTGTTGCGTTTTAAATCAGGGTTCTATATGATGTTGTAATGTGACATATTATTAATTTAGTGACTATTGAGAGTAGATTTATCTGGAATTATTTGTTAATCCAGGAACGATGCATTCTATATGAAGAGGAAATCCTTCTTTCCCACCCAGATTACTATTAGCATGTATTTTAGTGATAAAATTGTGGTGCTATGGTTGGGTCAGAAAACTTATTTCAAAAAGCTTTTACAGAAAAATTCATTTTTAAATGGATAATGAACCCATTTAGCTCTATATTGCATACTAGACAATTTGGTAATCTTAGAAGTATCTCTACCTCTCTTTGATATTATTTACGTATATAATCACCTAGTTACCGGTGCAAACAAGCCTAATATTTACCAACCAGACACTGCTCAAGGATTTGTATGGGTCGTGGGTTTGAATCCCACCCGAGTAAAATGCCTGTGATTTGTTTAAACAGGACTCGGGGAAAGCACTGAGTATACAGTGCCTGAGCACATCGCTGTACGGGTAAAACCAAAATTAATATTCTTTATCCGAATGCAAATTTAACATCTGTAAGCCTAATAATGTTAGTACCAGGAAGGCATCATATTTGTGAAGTTTCAGAGCAATGACGTCGTCGGGGGGGGTCACATGAAATGGCATGAAAGGTGCACTTTTTTAACTCGTATAACTCCCGAAGTAATGATGCGATCACATGTTGAAACTTGCAAAAAATAGTTAATGGCCTGACGTTTCGACCCTAGCAGAGTCTTTCTCGAAGGCTAAATGTTGAAACTTAGTAGATTGTTAGATGTTGGCAAGTTCTTGTGAATTGTGAAGTGATGTCATGATGACGTCATCACATGATTTTTTATGATTTTCGAATTTTGTGCACCTTTTAGTCATAAATTGCTAACCAAACATGGTATAAGCTAAATTATTTTTTTAAATAGCCCGAATTGGTCATAACTGCTTTGAATATAAATAAATTTGATATTCAGTTGAAAAATTTGAAAATGTTTATTTCCGAAACAGCTATGCTTTTGTGCTATGCATTTGTGCACAAATGCAATCATGTCTAGTTCTTACTGATTTTAGGCAGGCATCCGACAGCATTGATCACCAGGTGGGCCACTAAAAGTCTGCTTGAGCTTGGGGATGTCCTCTTTAGTTCTGAAATAGGTTGTAACTTTCCTCACTGAACAACAACAAAGGGTTAGACATAAATAAATACAAATTCAGAACTACAAATTCTGGTGGAGTGCCCCAAGGCACCACCGTTATATTTTGTCCAGTGGTTTTGTTATTGCCTGCATAGACATTACTGTTGATTCTGGTTTCAACAGATGCTGGAATTTTTCAAAGATCTGACGACATTAAGGGAAAATCAATTATTTCAACTGAAAAAAGTTGCACACAATTTGACCTTTTGGTTGAATGGGCAAAGCAAAATGGTTTTTCATTGAAATCTGGGAAATGCCAAACCTTGCAGGTTTAAGTAGGATTTGAAACTTTGCATGGTGGAAATACGATGTAGAAAAACTTGGGGTAACACCATGTAATGATAATCTCTAAATGAGTAGGGGTGGTTCTGAAAAGAACCGTAGGTTTACTTTGCCCGTGAGAATCAATCCAATGGTTAGCTATTTCTAACACTCAATTAGAATGTATGTCCAAGTGTTAAACCTTTTTAAAGGTTAGACTAATTTCTCATTGTACTCGTGGCTGACTTGTTGCGTAAGGTTAATCCCAAACTATTCACGACTCGGAGAATGAAGATTTGCTGGATTAACAACAAAGGATTTGATTATTGTCTGCAACGGTTACATTTGGCAAGTAATGGAATATGCCGCTCCTGCCTGCCTGGTATTCGTTATTGACTCTGGACCAGCTTAATCAGTTAGAATTAGTTTAAAATTATTTGTTTCATTCTATGAAGGAGTAATTATCATAATTACGATCAAGCCTTGTGTGTGTGTGTTGGACCTGGATTCCTTGTGTGAAAGGAGAAAAACAATTGTTCGAATTACAATACACTTACACAGTTTGAAGATAATGATGGTAGAAAGCTTCCCTAAAAATAGTACTTAATGAGGTGCTGTAGTTTTTGAGAAATGAGTAAAACAATGTCATGAACATCCGTAAAGATTGATTTGGCGCATTACAAATACCTACTTATTCATATAATTATAAGCTTTATTATTATTAATATGATGTTTTGTTTAAACAGCCACCTGAAAGTCTGGCTTTTCTTCTAAAGCGTAGTCTTGTTTCAAGTCAACATGTAATCACCAAGTTTGATGTTGGCCTAAATGTCTGAAACAGCCACCTGAAAGTCTGGCCTTTCTTCTAAAGCATAGTCTTGTTTCAAGTCAACATGTAATCACCAAGTTTGATGTTGGCCTAAATGTCTGAAACAGCCACCTGAAAGTCTGGCCTTTCTTCTAAAGCATAGTCTTGTTTCAAGTCAACGTGTAATCACCAAGTTTGATGTTGGCCTAAATGTCTGAAACAGCTACCTGAAAGTCTGGCCTTTCTTCTAAAGCATAGTCTCGTTTCAAGTCAACATGTAATCACCAAGTTACCCCTCGCCCCGTCTCAGTGAGATTGATTGTGATGTGCTTAGTTACTGGACGCCATACTCATAAAGTATGAGTGTGTGTTATGGTTTGAAGTGGCCGTTAACGTCCCGCAATCCTTTAATAACCATCCAACAATAAGTCAAATCAGAGTGTCTTCTGACATGAGATGATGTGAAACCGGTCGTCTGATCCAAATGACATTACAAACCAGATGAACAAGCAGTAATCTCCCTGCTGTTACCACCCCTACCCTACCCCCCCCCCCCTACAGCCCTCGCTAGAAAGCACTTTGTCTAATGGTCAGTTCTGCGCCAGTAATTGGCCGTCCATTTCTCACCTTGCTGTGGCCAACAGCTGAGACATATGGATGTTGATCTTATAGAAACAAGGTTCTTTATAGCACAGGACGCTGATTAGGACATCAGTGCTGACGCTTTCTCCCTCCCTGGCCTTTTATTAGGGCATGAGCTTTGAGGCTTACCCCCCCCCCCCCAACCAAAAATGCCTTTTATTAGGTTTCTGCATTACCCCCCCCCCCCCACAACCCACTTTAGCAAAAATAGCCCTTTATTAAGTTTCTCTATCCCCCCCCACCCCCTTAACAAAATGACCTTTTATTATTAGGATATCTGCTTACTTACCCCCCCCCCCCCCCCCCCCCGTTTTAATACAAAAGTTGGCCTAATGGATGTGCTTCATCATGAGGTTGCATAATATGACACCATGCAACTGTTTGCACCATTCCCTTTATTTTGGGGTTGTTTTTTGCTCAAGAGACTTAGGGCAAAAGCTGTGTGGATATATATCCCTGTTTTAGGATTGACATCATTTGTACTAATTCAGGTTAAAATGTTACCCAAAAAAGTATCTCAAAAAGGCATTTTACAGATGGACTTGGTAGACAATTTTGCGTACTTTCCCCTCTCCCTGAACTGCCTTCCTTAAAGGCCATCCCTCTGTCTCTTTTCCAAAGTGGCCGAGTTGGCGAGGTGGTATCTTTCCTTGTTTAAAGGCCAAGCTTGCAACAGCTAATCTCTTTCATACAGAAATTGGTTCAACGTCCACGATTATAAGTTGCACCAATCATGAAATTGTGATTCAGTAGCTAGACAACAATACTTATTCTAGTCACTGTGAAACCAGCGATTTGCTTGGAAGGATTCGAACCCACAACCCCGTGATTGCAAGTCCGGCAGTGTAACCACTAGACCACAGTGGTTCATTATTCTGTACGTTTGATTGAGGTCTGCCCGTCTTCTTGTATTTAGTGTAGCTACGGTTATGTTAGACGCTCCTCACACACACAAAAAAGAACCCAAAAAATTGGTAAACACAATTTAACTTAATTTTCACGTTACGTTATTTGCTTCTTCTATAATACACAGCATCCTTCAGAGTTGAAACCCAACATTCCTGTGCTAAGGAGCTACATTGTGAACTAACCATCCAGAATCTTGATGTGACATATTTCTGTCTCTGACGACAATGTCCTTACCTTAGTTTCTGTACACCTTGTTGTACCACCAAGCAATGTGTCTTACATCGCATTCCGATCTTCACCTGGCAATCATAGCTGAGCCATCGTAAGATTGCAATGGAATAACTGCTTGGGGATGAAGAATAATATTTGAGTCTTTCATCAATGTATGACAAGTAGTAATACTGATAATATTAACAGCTGCATTTATATAACACTAACACCTTAAAGCCATTGGACACTATTGGTAATTGTCAAAGACCAGTCTCCTCACTTGCTGTATCTCAACATATGCATAAAAAAAAAAACTGTGAAAATTTGAGCTTGATTGGTCGTCGGAGTTACGAGATAACTAAGAAGGAAAAAAACACCCTTGTCACACGAAGTTGTGTGCTTTCAGATGCTTGATTTCGAGTCCTCACATTCTAAACTTGAGGTCTTGAAATCAAATTCAAGGAAAATTACTTCTTTCTCGAAAACTACTACACTTCAGAGGGAGCCGTTTCTCACAATGTTTTAGACTACCAATCTCTCCCCATTACTCGTTACCAAGTAGGTTTTTATGCTAATAATTATTTTGAGTAATTACCAATAGTGTCCACTGCCTTTAAGGAGAAAGTCTCTAAGCGCTCAGAAGAACAACAATCTTATATACAAAATATAGCTCAAAATGTTACTGGAAGAAATCTTGATACAAATAGACTATAGAAAATAGTAAACATGCGGGTACAACTATGTAATAATTTTTTTTTGAGGGAGTGTTTGTTGGCTATGAAAATGCTTAACAAAACTGTGCTTGACAAACCTCAAATTACAAAGAACAAGAGAATACAAGTTGAAGTAGTTGGGTTTGAGGTTGGATCTGAAATTGTCCAGGGTAGCAGCAGTTCTAATGTGGCAGGGCGGTCCACAACGACGACTTTAACAGAAATGCTTTGAGAAGAGTCTGGAAATGTGAGATGGTGGTTATGCTTGTTTGATGTGAAGATGGAGATGGTTCCATAAATGAGGTCCAGCAAACTGAAAACTATGTTCATTAAATGATCGGGTAGAAAAAAAGTTGGAGTCTTGAGTTTACTTTCTGAGTCCTGCAGAAATTAGATAAAATTAAATATATATATTTAACACAAATAAAAAAAATGCATTCTGGAGTGGAAGTCTTAACTGCCAGAATACTGAGTAGCTCTGGATACATGAAGCAATTAGTGCAGACTTAAGATATAGTTTACACGCTCTGCATGATGCCGAAAAATGTTTAACCATTTGTGATATTTTTTTTTATCTCCGTTGTTTTTATTGTATTATCAGTCATAACATCGTTCACACTCTGCTATATTATTCCACCACACAGTGTAAGGTATAGCGCCATCCCAATGAATGTAATCCTCACTCAATGTATACACGCTGGCCTCCAACTATTAATTTAAGCCCATAGGAAATGCATTGAGCTGCTTTTTCTACGAGGATTTATGTATGAAAGCGATACATTTTTTGTTCAATGTTGGTACTTCATAAAAGTGGAAATTAATCCTGAGAGGTGAAAAGGACAATTTTGTCATCGTAAAAATAATCTTGGTCGTACCATTTTTGGAGTTGATGTTCTTGGGTGTTTTACAGCGTAGTATGAATTTTAGGCAATACAGCGTTTACGCACCTACCTGTTGACTAATGTGAGCATGGCAAAGTCGCCGCATGTAACCTGACCATAATTTCATAAAGTTGTTTAGCAGAAAATGCAGCTTAGATAATTTCTTTGCGGGTGGCAACAGTTTGAACGTTATTATGGGATGTAGGCTGGTAATCTTTTTTTTGCTAAGCAATATTTTTCTGTGTTTACAGGCTTTTGCTTTATGAAATTGGGGCACTGCTTGCCAGGAATCAAGAGTTAACCTGATACGGGATGATATGGGATTTAAACGTTTGTTGTAAAGTCATGAATGAATCTTCATTAATAGTTTTTTTCCCGGGAAGATCACGCATTTATTTAAAGACACAGGACACTATTCGTAATTGACAAAGATTACTCTTCTCACTTGGTGTATCTCAACATATACATAAAATAACAAACCTGTGAAAATTTGAGCTCAGTCGGTTGTCGAAGTTGCGAGATAATAATGAAAGAAAAACTACCCTTGTCACACATAGTTGTGTGCTTTCAGATGGTTGATTTTGAGACCTCAAATTCTAAACTTGAGGTCTCAAAATCAAATTCGTGGAAAATTACTTCTGTCTAAAAAACTACGTCACTTCAGAGGGAGCCGTTTCTCACAATGTTTTAAACTATCAACCTCTCCCCATTACTCGTAATTAAGTACGGTTTTATGCAAATAATTATTTTGAGTAGTTACCAATAGTGTCCACTGCCTTTAAGAATGGGGAATAGCAAATTATTTGTGCTTTATATTTATTTTCAAAAAGGGACAGTTGAAATGGAATAACGGTCACACATAACTTTTCAGATAATTTGGGTGCCTTCTGAAGCTGAATGGGAAAAAATGTGAGGAGCCGAGCTGAGCCTTCAAACTCTCTATCGCTTCTCTCTCTCTCTGTTCTTTTTTTGGCACTTCACTTGCACCATAGCAACACAGCATTCCTTTACCTGTGATGTACAACAAGCTGAAAATAGACTTTAATTAAGTCTCTGGAGTGGATTTGTGTACGTCAAAATCTGCAGGAGAAACAAAATGCTGTCAGTAACTTTTTTTTTCATGTATGAGGAATTTTGGTTAATTAGATACCTTTTTGAACAAGATTTGTTAACAATTTGTAAACCTCTTTGCTCTTCTTAGGAAAGTGCACCTTTATGAGAGAAATTTAAATAATTACATTTCAAAGGGCACCAAGGCAGTGCGCTGAGCTCGTTAAGTTATCACCTGTAATGCCTCCATGAAGTATTAATCCTGTATCAACGGTCTCATAAATCATAATACAAAATTTAAAAAAAAAACAAGTTCCGTTGAATCCCCCCAAAACCAGTATGGTATATGCTGTTTTTGTTTTTTTGCCAAGTAGAGAATTATGTGCTCAAGATTTGTAAAAAAAATTGTAAAACCTTTCTTTTAATTGTTTTTATTTTATTTAGGAAAGGATACATTGTTTAAAGTATTTTCATTTGGTAGGGCACCAAAGCAGTGCCCCGGGCGCATGAAGTTATCACCTTCGTTGCATCCATGCAGTATTAATCCTGCGAGCCACTCTTGGCGAATATGAGGAAACGGTTTCATAAACCATAAAATAAAGTTTAAAACTACATCCCGTTAAATCCCACTCGGCTCGAGGTGAGATTATCAACGGCAGCCATCTGTAAGCCAAAACCGATATCCGTTGCGGGCCATGCAAGCCTTGAGATCTCTCAACTTATGATCAGCGTGTCTGATAACGGTGTGTATATTGTCTTTATCAGGAGATAACAAAATGGTCAGCGGGTCGATTTGATAAAGCCGCTAACAGGTACTCTGCTTTTTACTGCAGCAGAAAAAATGTGTGCAAGTTCAAGTGTGTTTCACAAAGGATAAAGATTTGATCGGTGCATATGCGGGCTCTCAATAGATTCGAACTGTTGTATTACATCATCTGCTTACAAAAACTACCGATAAGTTAGCTTGGTCTTTGACTTAAATTTCAATAGGCTAGCCAGTGGTAACAGAAGTAAAATTATAAGGTCCACTTTATTAGCAAAAAAGGTCTGCCATGAGCAATGAGTTTCCATCTTACATCTCTGATTTTTTCGACCTCGGCCAACCCAAATGACAAGGTCTCCACCCGGTGTCCTTTTTGGTCATCCTTTGCACTACCATGATTACAGAGGACTGTGCTTTTCCGTTATGAGTGCCAAAACTTGGAATTCTCTTTTTTCTCAAATTGGAGAGCCTCATCTCTTGAACAGTTTAAGGGACTCTTAAAAACCCATTTGAGTTGACTTGTTTTGTTTTGCTAAGAGTGCTTTAAATTCCTTTGAATCCTCCTCGTTGAACACCCCCTGTTGAATATCCCACCCCCCCCCCCTCGTTGCTAATTCTCCCCCCCCCCCCCCCCTTATATCCCCTGTCCTTTCCAATCACACATTCAGAACTTGAACGATCATCTTCCAATAACATCCTAATATGTTTCCAAAAATATCCTGATATGATATTTTGTATGAACTAAATCCCGCAACATTGTAAATTAATCCAGGTCTTTTAGTACATGGACTTGCCCCAACTGTGTGTATCCCTTGGACGTCTTGCCTTGCAGTCACGTAACTGAACCGTTTATGGAGGCCTGGAAGTCGATTCAGCTGATCACGTCATAAGAGATATGTAACCCTAGAGCTGAGAGAATACTCATTAAGTCCGCTTATGACATCGACATATTTCAAATCCACCTTCAGCAATTATTTTCTTCTTCTCCAGAGCGCCTTTCGTGAAGAGTGTTTTATTCCGTTGATTGACAGACGTCATGGTTTTTTTCCTCTCTCAATTTCTTTTTGTGCTGCAGATGTGACTCGTTCAATCTTGAGAACTATTTTCTTCTCCTAATAATTCAATTTGAGGTGTAATTTCATTTGCGAAGATATGCACAATTAATGTTTATAACTTGGATGTAGAGCATGTCATACTTTAGAGAGTTGTTATACAGTCATTTGATTAGCAATCAGAAAGTTTGTTCAGTTTTTGGATGAGTGAAAGTTTGACTTTGTATTGGGTTAGTCTCAAGACCAGTCTAGGGTAGGATTAGGGCCCGCTTTGGGATTCAGCCGTTGATTTCACTAAACTCTTCCTTACTGAGGATTTATCTTAGGACTTAGGACGAGTTAAGTTCCGTATCCATGGACATTAGGACGCATTGAACCCATCCTAAGTTAGGACGAGTTAATCGTTCCTAACTCAAGACCGGATTAATCCTAGCGTTTCGTGAAATTGGCTGCTGGTTCCTTATGTTGAGAAATGCATGTTGAAGACCCAAAAGAAATTTTGTGTGGAAGAGACAAGATTTTCTCTGGCGGAGGACTAAAATTTTACACTGTACCAAAGACTTGAACCTTGAAGTATAAGCAAAATTTTACATAACATTTACATAGTTGACAATGCCATCAAGTCATGGCGTGTTTGAAAGACAAGGGGCCACACATTGCGTGTGGCGCCCTGAGCAGAAAATGTCTCTAACTGACAGTTGGAAACGGTTGCAGCAATAAAGCGTGACTGAGGCTGGCCTGTCTTTGTCATGCTTGCTATCCCTCACGAAATGTCAAACTAGACAAGCTGACGAGACAGTCTGAATGTTGTAATGTCTGTACAATCTGTGCACTCGGTGCGTCCCATACATGATCGTATTCAATTCATTTCAGTTCAATGAAATTAAAGGAACACGTTGCCTTAGATCGGACAAGTTGGTCTATAAAAAGCGTTTGTAACCGTTTGTTATAAAATGCATATGGTTAGAAAGATGTTTTAAAAGTAGAATACAATGATCCACACAAATTTGCCTCAAAATTGCGTGGTTTTCCTTTTACTTTGCGAACCTACACGGTTGGCCATTTATGGTATTCAAAAATTGGACTCCCAGAAATGGCCGACCGTGTTAGTCGTAAGGTAAAAGGAAAACCGTGCAATTTCGAGGCATGTTTGTGTGGATCATTGTACTCTACTTTTACAACATCTTTCTACCCACATGCGTTTTATAACAAACGGTTACAGAACGCTTTTCATGACCAACTTGACCTATCCAAGGCAACGTGTTCCTTTTATCTTTATTAGATCCCAAAAAGGGTAATTTTAATGCTTTATACAGTAAAAGCATTGAAACATTCGAAATCGTGGTAGGGCATTATATAAAATTTTAAAAATCACACAAAAAAGACACTAAAAAACGATAAGTTTCTACAAAAAGAAAACATCTGGTGACTGGGGAATACAATTTATAATTAACGCTTAAAAGTTAGATTGTGGTGGGTTATTGCACTAGGTATAAAGAAGGACGGGTATGGGTTTGACCCAGCGTATTACAGTCAGCTGTAACGTTGTTCATGCTTTAGCCGTCTTGCTCACCCAAATCCAATACACACAGTCTGTGGTCTTTGACTTCTGTACATGCCTTTTCCTCATCTATGCCATCTTGACACTGCCCCCCACTCTCTACGCCCCCACTGTCTTTGCTTTATAAAGGCCACGTTACATGGGCCAATTGGCAGGCAACCAGGTCCACAATCAATCTCCAAGAAGATAAAATAATTGTATTAATTTATTAATTATTTTAATTTTATTTTTTATATATATACAGTATTTGGGGTTTTTTTGGGGGGGAAGGGCATGAAGAGAATGGTACTAGAAAGATAGTTTTTGGACTTTCCTTTCAGTAATGTTTTTCAAAGTCTCAGGATCTTGGCGCTGTTTTAGCTTGCGATGTCATGTGCGTTGTCACGGGTCTATTCAATTCAATTTAAGAGGAACTTGTACATTCACATATAATATGGTCAAATCGCACGCCCTTGCGCTTTACATTCAGTGTGTATTTTCTGGAAAGAAACAACTGTTTAGTGAATTGATGTTCTGTTTTTCCATACGTTTTTGGAAGTCTTATTCTTACTTACTCTTACAAATTTATTCCTATTCTATTTCAAACTTGATTTTGAGGCCAAAGTAATGATCGAAATAGTGATTGATGTTCTGTATTTCCATACAGTCTTGGAAGTCTACATTCTTAGTTGCTCCAACAAACTTATTGTTGTTCCATTTCAAACTTGATTTTTAGGCCCAAGTTATGATCGTATTTAAGTTGTGTCTTGTTCCTTAACCGTTCTTGTCAACCAGCTATGAAGAAAGAGCAAAGTACCTGGAGACTATCGTCAAGAACCACAAGGTTTCGTCCACATTTGAGACCTTCTCGGCCCACGTCTTCGACCCCTTACTGGCCAAGCAGTTCAACGGAGGTCAGTATTAATTATTTATCAATAATTTATCAATTGATCAATCTATGGCCCTTTAAAAATTCATAGATTCGGCTTCAGGCTTCATCCTCTGGTGTTAAGCTGTGAGCGTGTATGCAAAGCACGCCCAATTGACAAAACAACTGCGAGTGCCAAGCTAGCCTGAGCCGAGTCTGGAGCCAGAGCCGTGCTTTCGTAAAGGGCCTATGTTTAAATTAAGAGGTGTCGATCCCGGATTGTATTTGACTTCAACAGATTATCATCACATCGTTTGACCTTTTTTTATTTTCCAAGCCCATGGCCACTCAGTCATTGCTTTCAAAACTTGATAAAAAGATGGAACCACATTTTTTCTTCTTTTTCTGATCACAATCTGTCTGCTGTTTTGCTTTCATTTTGGCTGCTATTTTCACCCAGAGCAACCCTGGATCCTGTTATTCCAGACGGCTAGTGCAATGTAAACCAGTAATGTCACACTTTTATCTGCGTCATAATTGCTATTAAAGTATGCGGTTTTCTCTGCGAGTTCTATTTATACAAACACGCTGGCGCTTGGTGTTGTTTTTCCCCGGCATTGAGGATTGGATTCTGGGTCCATAGTATCCCAATAAGCCAATAAGAGTTAAATTTGAAAGATGTCTGGTGCAATGACTTGTTCGGTCACAGTTGAATGCTTCTTTTTTTAGTTCCCCAGACTAAATCTTACATTGCTATGTCAAGGGAGGGTGTTCGGGAGCTTTTGCATAGTTACAAAAGATGCGTGGAAAACATGCACACAATTTCAGATGAGAGTTTGTTGCTCAAGGAGACCAGTCTTTGCTGATCCAGGGGATGCTTTATGCAACATCTTGCCATGACTATTGAGACCAATTAAAGTACACAAGTTTGTTTCCTTAAGGCGTTAAAGCAATGTACGTAAGACCAAAGTAGTCTAGTATACTTGCATGGCCTATTATATACATGTAAAATGTATAACAGCCGAGGGAGAACCTAGGCGTAAAGATTTCCTATTTTGCACAAATTGATTTTAAATGCATTTTTTTCCCCAATAATTCAGCATCAGATTGGATATCCGCAAGCTCAATTTAAACACACGCAGAAATCTCTGGCGTAGCTCACACCCAACACCTGTAAAGCGTCTCTTTGTGTTGACGGAACATTGTTTGGGGATCATGGCAAAGCGTAAGACGATACTCGGGCAACATTGGGTTTTAGTTCCATCTCCGCTTTCTTCAATAAGTAGGGCAGGAGGTCTGGCCCCTTCTGCACCCTAATAAGGCCTTTCAAGATTTTTTTATTATTTATCTAGTCAGTTAAATGGACCTAGTTGGCGATGAATGCAACATGATAAGGGCTATATTTAATCTCAACCCCCTTCCTCCAACCCTCATAGTTAGATTCTGACATTTCCTTAGAGAAGAGCGTCCCTTCGATAAGAAAACCTGCTCTCCTCGGTGGCTTCTCACGACAGTAACCTTTACATCCCCTGTCCTCTCCCGTCAAAAGTTCACAGCTTCCCTGGTTGTCGAACAGACCGGGAAGGGATATTTTGTCGTTCCCCCGGCTGTAGCAATAGTCTTGGGTTACAAGGGATGACTCCAGAGCGATCCGAGTGAATTCCCTGCGAGTTTTTAAAGGGAGTCCGAGGCCATTCTCTCGGCATTGTGTTACGCGGGGATCTGGCCGTCTCAAATTCCCCCTCGAGAATTTTGATTGATCTTGTAAAGCATTCACTATCTTCTCCAACCTTTTTCCCGATATTTAGACTTTTCACATGATTATGAGTTTGTATTATTCATTCAAACGCATTATTAAGAGCGGAAATATCCAACGTGATCCTGGGGTGCAGACAAGGATCTGTTTAATAAGAGTGCAAAGTTGTAACTCTGACATCTTTGAGTGGTCAGTTGCTAACGCTCTACGAAGGACAGCTCTCGAATTTGAAATACCTCTTTTGTCAAAAAGAGTCGCCGGTAGGTTTTGATCACGCTTACTTCAAGAGTTCTGCATGTACAAAAGTGTAATTTGGATTTGCCGTTAATGGTTGTTGTTGTTGTTGACCGCTCGCCTTTCAGTTTTTAACATTTATTTCCCTTTCAAAAAATAGTGAGTAGAATGAGCCTTTGAAAGGTTGAGGGTGCTAAAAATAATCACGAGTACATTCTTTTCTAATTATTCAAGTGAACCAAAAGATAGCAGTTCATTCCCAACATACACCCAAGGCTTTTCCACTTTTCCCCAAGCGACAGTTTTAAACAGCAATACAAATTGAGGAGAGACATAATTAAATGAACAGCGGAGCATGTGAACGCTCAAAGTAAGACAAAAAAAAAAAACGGCAATTCTTTACGCTCACTCTTTTCCTTCGGTACTCACATCTTGAACAGATGTGGTGACATCCGATAGGAAGAAGATGTTCTCCCGGATGGGACATCAAAGATACATTTACCCCTTAGCTTCAGCCGTCCGGTCGGCCGGCTCCTGATAAGAGTTCTATATATGATGTTGGGTCAATTGTTATCATGAACACACGTAACACACTCTTGCAGTCATAGCATAGGCGTCCGGGCATCAATCACCATAAAAATTAACGATATGAAAAGTTAATGTTCTGCGAGAATGCTGAGAATATTCAGATGGGTGCTTTTGTGATCTCGTGATACTGTCAGGTTTTCATTTAAGGCTTGTGCTCGTTGTGGTATTCTTGAAAAACAATTAACTCTGGCTTAGTAATTAATCTATGGGAACTCTGCCTGTGATGTAACATGCTTGAAGAGTTTGACTGTTAAAACAAATCATCAGCTGTTCATATTATTATCACTTTCCATGTCAAATTGCATGGCCTGGTTTTCGCAGAAAGAATTATTTAAAAAAACATTTTTTTATTCTGCATGAAATTTTTAAAAGATTTTTAGTCTGCATGAAATTTTGACAGGTGATGCCGTTTCAAATTGAAAAACACCAATTTAGCCATGTTTTTTTTTTAACTTGTAAATTAATTCCATTTTACTCTAGTTTCAATAAACACACAATGAAGCCTGTATCAAGTTCCCTTGTTATGTTTTTAATACAAACAATGAAAAATAGTTTGTGTTGCATTTATTTTTTCTGTTGTGCCAACCAAAATAAGCAATGGGGACTTGTTGGGAAATCAGCATAAAACTGTCACAGAATTTTCACACAAATTTTTTTCAAATTGATCAACGTTCAGTGAGCTGCATGGGTACCAACTGCATCCTGGCTGCAGCATTCACGAACGGACACCAACCCTCAGAAAACTGAGACGTTATTCATGTATAGATCAGCTCTCAGATTCAATTGTTTTTGGGTGAAACAATTCTGAAAACGAATTATACTATCCAAAGCTGCTGTACTTCGTACTTCTTTCTTTTTATTGCCATTAATTTTCAGAGTCATTACCAAAGGTGTACAGACCCTTTAAATCTTGTAATTCCTGACCAGCAGCTCTAAGAATTTGGTCCCAAGTGTAGTGATTTGTACCGAATGACTGATCGGAGGACCTGGTCACCATTACCTGTCACTCTGTCATCATTTGTAAATAGAGTCCTTTGTTATGGAAATTGTTCTCACCTTCGAGTTGCTTTCAAAACGGATGAATCATCTTTCTTGTCTTGGAGAATGATGAGACCAGAGCGAAGGAAACCCTTGGAGAATTCTGTAATAAATGCAAAATATCACTCCAGAGTTTCTGTCTCTTTGTCTCGTTCTCTTTTTATCTTTCACAGAGAGAGACGAGGAGGTAATGGCCTGTGAGTAAATGTTTATATTTTTCTATAATAATGATAATAATATTAGCTATATATATACATCTTTTTTAAAAAGGAACCAATGAACCCTCAAAAGTGTTTAGAATCCCGGCCATATCTCGTTGGGCCCCCCTGCCCCCCTTTCAATGTTGGTTCTCATTGTTGCACGGTCTTCTGCGTTCCAGTCAACATTGTGCGGGTGGACGGGGGACAGGGGAGAGAATGTGGACAGGGAGTGGTTGTTGTAACATTAGGAATGATTGGACCAAGCATTGTGGACCGGATTGTAGCCCTGTCGCTGCTCAAAGCACTATACAGTATGCTCCCAAGCATGCAGGGTAGCATTGTGGACGGGATTGTAGCCTGTCGCTGCTCAAAGCACTATACAGTATGCTCCCAAGCATGCAGGGTAGCATTGTGGACGGGATTGTAGCCTGTCGCTGCTCAAAGCACTATACAGTATGCTCCCAAGCATGCAGGGTAGCATTGTGGACGGGATTGTAGCCCTGTCGCTGCTCAAAGCACTATACAGTATGCTCCCAAGCATGCAGGGTAGCATAGTTGGCTTGTGCGTAAAGCGCTCGCCTCTCACACCAAGGTGACCCCGGTTCGATTCCCGGCCAGGGCCATATGTGAGTTGAGTTGTGCATTGGTTCTCTGCTGTGCCACAAGGGTTTTTCATACCATCCGGTTTTCCTCCCTCGGGAAAAAAAAATCAAACACTTTCGATCTTTGGCTGTGCTCCGTGGTCATAATGAGTTGATGTGGCTGGCAGCCAAAGGGAGCCTTGCATGGCAGCTTATCAAATACGTTGTAGCCGCGTCCTTCGCAATTCAGCTCTTAGCTGCGAGTAAGGACGATTAGCCCCCCAAATTGTTATTATTAAAGATGCCCCCCTATGTTTTTGCTTCTCATAATGGGAGGCAGAGCGTAAACTCATAAATTAATGACACCTTTTTTTTTTTTGTCAAATTTTATTGTTGGTTTTTTTAAAAGAATTTAAGACTTTCTAAATTTTTTAATTTACATTCCTGCGTCAAAACTTCAGTCCTTTGCTCACCAATGTTGTTGTTTACGAAGTAGATAAATTGTCATCTTGGGACTTAATAAGATAATTACTTTAGGGATTACAGGAATTTAAGTCAAATTCTCGATCGCCAAATCAACCGGCAATCTCGTTAGTGTAGTAGGTAAGACACTGCTCTAGAAAAGGTTGTGGGTTCAAATCCCACCTCAGAAAAGTACTGAGTAAACAGTGCTAAACACACATCGGTGTCAAACCAAAATTAATGTTCTTTTTCCCCGATGCAAATTTAACATCTATTAAGATACTAAACTGTTGCCCAGTTTTCCCTTTTGAAGTCAGATTTCCTTTGAAGAGTGACTGATAACAGTTCTAACCAGTCCCTGATAGAGCTATTACACCTGATACAACTTGGGAAGATTTGATTTTCATTACACTTTCAAAGCCTTGGTTCTGTTTCCATGTCAGCACTCAACTCTTTTAAGGTCAAAGAACTTCCAGTACATCAGGGTTTCGAGAGAGACAATTTTTTTCTTCTTCTGAATTTTTTATATATTTTTACTTAGGTGTCATATCCACTTGGTTAATAAAGAACCTCAGTGCAAACATATCCTTGCCATTAAGAATGACATCATATCATGGCAATTAAATTGACTCAAAAGATAGGAAAAGTCTGACTTTTTCGAGAGGGGGGGGGGGGTGAGAGAAAGAACCTGTAAGGCATCAGTTTCTGATTGATCACGCAGGAGTTACTTGTGATGGGCAGCTCAATGTACATGTGTTTGTACACGGTCCTCTCAATGAAATCCCCCCTTCTTAATGATACCTCGCCTGTATGATCCGCCTGTGGTTGAAGAGCCTCTATGTCTAATCAAATGAACACACGAATTGAGCAAATTTGTTGACTTGACTTCGCCCGGTGTTGTCTTCGTTTCCCTCTGCCGGGGACGGAGGAAAGGAAGAGGCGTGCAGTCGACTCGGTCGCAGCGACGGCCAAAAGGCAGGGCTGTCCTTACAATTAGACACGCCGTGCCCCAGATGGTTCAGCATAATTAGTTTATGGATTCCATTAATGCCCGCCAGCGAATTCCTTTGATTCAATCATGAGCCTAAAACTGGAAATCACAAAGTTGAATCTGCCAAACGTGGGCCGGAGGTAAAGCAAATCGTTTTTCTCTCAATTGAGCACACATGCTGGAAAACAACCCCCCCTTCTTGTTACTTATTAATCACAGTGAAAGAGAATGCCATGCAATTTAAAAAACTTCATTGCGGGTGGAAACTTTACAGAGTCAGAAAAACAAATGTTTGAAGAAATGAGCTGGATTTCCGCTGTTAACCTACAGGTATTTGTACACAGTGGAGCTTCATACTTGTTTTTATAATTATTATCTAAATGCGACAAAGACCCTTGTAGGGCTCTAGAAATTAATAAATTAACTTAAATTTGAGAGAGGAAAACCTAAAGGGTGGAAATTAGCTTTAGGTATAACTATCAGCCCTACCCTTCAACCCTTGTATATAATTAGCTTGGTAAACTGACTCAGTCGTACCACCCATGGGGCAGGGGGTGCAATAGCCCTCCCCAAATTTAGGCAAAACTGTAGAGATTTTTTTTGCGGTTAGAAATTAATGTCTTCATCTGCAAAAACTATAAGATAGTGGTCTGATGGTTTAATGATGATTGATTTGGTTTTGTTTCTGCTGTTTGCCGGTGTTCCTGGCTGTGGCTGCTGTATGCGCCGTAGCACCTTGTAAACTAAATAATAGGGTTTCAGAATTCATCACTGCAATAACCTATCTTTCTGAAAGTTTGTATACACTCAGCGCCTTGAGTACCTTGTTTGGTAGATACGTGCGCTATATAAGACTTTGATATTATTACTATGTGTTTGATGAAGACTGGTGTCTTTCTGGATGCTCAGTTCAGTTACATGTGGTCCATCTCTGATGAGAAGATAAATCGGATGCGATTTTACATGTACCACCTGAGTATATTCCTCTTTCTTAAAGCCATTGGACACGGCGAAACGCACGGAAACAAGAGTGGGTTTTCCCGTTATTTTCTCCCGACTCCGATGACCGATTGAGCCTAAATGTTCACAGGTTTGTTGTTTTATATATAAGTTGTGATACACGAAGTGTGGGACTTGGACAATACTTTTTACCGAAAGGGTCCAATGGCTTTAAATAAAAGATGCGAGTAACAAGTTCATAAAAGGCAAGCTTTGGGGCCAGTTTCATAGAGCTGCGTAAACTCATAGATCAGCTAAGCATTACGGAAAAATTGATCAGCATTATTTTCTGTCAAGAAGGTCTAAATAGATCTTCGCCAAACATTTTATTAATGTTGATGATAAATGTATAGGACCCAATTTCATAAAGTTTTCAGCAGGGGAAAGATGTTTAGCTAATTTCATTGTTAAGCATAAAGTGAGTGGGACACCAGTCGCAACAATGTAAAATTCATGAAATATTGGCTGATGACCTGATTCTTCTAAGCAAGATTTGCCTGTACTTTACTAATTTTTGTGCTTACAGGCTTTTATGAAAGTGGGCACAGACTGAAACATTCACACAATGTTTTCTACACATCTCCGCAGTCTCATTAACAATGCATTGATTTTCTTTATTACACATTTGCTGGCTTAGGGGCATTGAACAAGGACTCCACTTGGTCAACCGCCGATAGATTTGACTTCTAACAGTACAACATTTGTGTATCCCCCCCCCCCCCCAAGAAAAAAATGTATATTTACTGAAAATGTTTAATGGCATTTCATTTGAATTGTCAACTTGAGACAATTGTCAAGGGTACTCAGGGGAAATGCACTTGAAATGTTGTTTTAACCAGATCAAATAATAGACATTGAATCAGAGGGGACAATGGATCTCGCAGGGGTTCGAGGGTAAAAGAAGACCATAGACACTAAAAACACTGACATGTGCCTTATTATGCCCCGGGCATCTTGGAGAATCTGTTGGATGTTCAATTGCCCGTGGTATAGTGCCCCGTGTGTCTTGTAAGGTGTGTGTGTCTCTACTGAGATGAGATCTCTGGCTGGATGAGTCGTGTCTGTTCATTGGTCTCTAAGGCCACATTGGAACTGGCGGCTATGGCTGTGGCTGTTGCCAAGGGTGTTGTTAAGGACAACTTATACTTCACTGTATGATGACGTGGGATGAGACGAGATCTCTGGCTGGAGGAGTCGTGTCTGTACATTGGTCTCTATAAGGCCACATTGGAATTGGCAACTATGGCTGCGGCTTATGCTAAGGCTGTTGTTAAGGACAACTTATACTTCACTGTATGATGACGTGGGATGAGACGAGATCTCTGGCTGGAGGAGTCATGTCTGTACATTGGTCTCTATAAGGCCACATTGGAATTGGCAGCTATGGCTGTGGCTGTGGCTGTGGCTGTTGCTAAGGGTGATGTTAATGACAACCTATACTTCACTGTATGATGTTGAGTGATTCAGGCTGTCAATTCAAACAAGGCCTGACAATTATTTGCAAAATCAGACAAGCTGCAGTAACAAGTAGTGTCATATCAGAGCTTTGCTGTGGCCATCTTGGTTGGGTGCCCTGTATGTCATTCTTATTACCACAGTCTTGATCCTTGAAGGGTGCCAATCTACTCCCTTGTCACCTTGATTTTGTTACATTTGTGTTACATTTGTACAAGAGAACGCAACATGATCTTATATAGTAGGTTTTGGAGATATTGGTCATTGATGCACTTGTTAAACAAACCTGATCTTTGTTTTTGAATGGGTAAACCAGTCAGCTGTTGTCTGTTGGACTGCATGTTTTATTTTCCCTATTTTGAATGGTGGAGCACAGCTTCAAATTGAGCTTTACATACAATTAAACATTGCTCAGTTGTGATAAGATTAATGTAATATTGGAACTTAGAGTTCAAAAGCTGAAAAGGCTTTTAGTTTAATTGCCTAAAAAAGTAATCTATTATAACATTTGTCCACTCACGGTTGTACCCTGGGACCAAGGACACTAGTGTATTTTAGCCTGAACCAATTGGTCTCCCGAAAGACTAAATGTTCTCTCTCTTTTTATCTACTTCCAAGGTGGTAGCGCCTCCAAAGCAGGGAGCGATAACAACCCACCCACTCTGACGTCAGCCATCTTGGACGCCCAGATCCAGGCTCATCATTCCAGAGTCGGAACGGTAAGAGGTCAAGAGAGGCCATCCCTGACCAATCCGCCCATCGGATTGTCATCTAATACCCCAACGTCCGGTGCATCTACTGGAACAGCTGGTGTGTTGACCCAGGGTGTTCCCCAGGGTCCAGTGGCTAGTGGTGGGGGTGTCCAACGACCAACGAGACTCAGTCAACCAGATAAGCTGATCACGTTAGCTGCCAGCACTGGGCAAGTTCAACGCATGGGTAAGTCACAACGATCAGAAAGAGTAGATCTTTACGCACGCTGATTGGTAAACATGACGGACATAATTTGGAAAAAATTGGCCAGCACTGTTAGAAAATTGGCGTCGGTAGAAGCAAGGTTTTAAGCTTAATTGGCGGAATTAAACTTGTATGAATTACTTCAGTCACGATGTTGGGTTCTTGTCCCTGCAACCGATAATCTGTGGAATTATATTTTAAAGTGTGTTTGCCTTAAGTATGTGTTTGTATGACAATGTTTTATGCGTTACAATTGATGATTCTGCAGTTGCTGACAATAGTAGATGCCGTTGAGTCAAGCCACACAGGGAATTTTTGTTTACAGGGATCTTGGAGGAATCAAAATTAACACTTCGATTCCACTAGAGACATTTCTCTAACAGTATCCCATAGGGATTGTCAAGTACTCATTTATCATCTATCTATCTCTCTAGATTCTGTTCTTAACAAAATGACCAGATTGGATTATTTAAATTGTTGTTAATTTTGTTAATTTGGTTTCCATTACACATCGAATGAAACACATGAAACAAAAAAAAACAAAAAAATCAAGTTAAATTGTTAAGATATGTTATATGGAGATAATGTAAAAAGGTTTAAGAGAAGTTTTTATTAACCCAATTCACCTGACGTCAACATCACAAAAATTCTAAGTGTGCCATTTTGGGAGTCAATATTCCTGTGCGTTATAAAGTGTAGTGCGCACTTGAGACAATACATCGTTACACGTTTGCGCTTACCATAATCTTCAAACAGGGGTCGGGAGTGCCGTTGATGCAAGAGGTTATAACATGATGTATTCTTACTGACACAGTATTCTTACTGTTACTACAAAAGTCTTTAGTCAAACAGATTTCAAATTCCTTGTACTTTCATTTTGGAATGACTTATCAATTCACATCCGTCAAGCTGACGCCGTTCTGAAATTCACAGAATTTTAAAAGACTCACTTGTTTGAGTTTAAATTTTTCGTAACAAATTGCTTGACATTTATCAATGTTTTATGCTTTGTGTTGTGCATAGAGACTGCATAATGCACTTAATAAATTAATCTCACAATGTATCAAATCTTTCCGGGAAAAAAAACTTGATAGCTTTTTGTCAGCGTCAACAATATTATGTGCATATTTCTCTGGAGAATTGGAAATGGTATTAATTTTTATAATCAGTGAGCTTTCAGACTGAAAATGTATCTACTTTTTTGTTTTTGTTGTACTACCGATGTATTATTTGGTCTGTGATTGTTTTGGTGAAGATTTTTTAATCATCATTTCAATATAAATGTCTAATTACCGTGTACATTACTTATGCGCTAGTATATCTTTTTACATTAATCAGTTCTTTAATATACAAAGTAACTTTCAATGATACGTCTTCGCCCTTTTTTTCATTTCCTAAAACACCTATCACAGCTCCAGGCTCTGTTGATGAGAAAGGCTCATCTGACCCAGCAAGTGCAAGCACCACCCCAGTGGACTCCACCACTGCGACCACTCCACAGGCAAAGGCTCGGGCAAGGACCAAACGGGCATCCTCTTCGGGATCAATGAACTCAGAGTCAACACCCCCGGAGAGTCCTGCAGACACAAAGAAGAAAAACGAGCGGGCTTAGTGCTGTAAGTGGTTACACCGCCATCAGACTTCTCTCTTTGGGAAAGGAGGAGTACTTTCAGCAAAGGCCAAATACTCAACCTCACTCTCAGATGCATTTATTGCCGGCTGTGCTGGCAGATCACGAGATTGAGCAACAATGATTGCAACCTTTGAGCATGTAACAGCTTGAAGTGGTGATGATGTTATCAGACATGGCTGTTTACATATCGATTAACTCCAGTCTAGATTGTCAGATTTGGTAACAAGCCCTGGATTAAAAGAGGTCAATCCCACTTCTGCAACCATTTATTACTGTCGCTCAGGATGATGCTTTACTGGTAGACATATCAGCATATGGGGATCAAGTCAAGCATCTAGAATTGGATTCAGTCAACAGTGCCGTTGTTCACATAACCAGATTGTGAATCTTGCTTTGTATCTGTGGGTGTATATCATTGGTTTAACTACATGTAGTAATTTACTGGAAATGTTGACATGGTTCAAAACTTAGACTGAATAAGTGTCTGGGACCAGTTTCATTGAGCTACTTAGTACTAAAACTTGCTCAGCGCAAAGAGGGACTCAACAAAGTCAGGTTACCAACTAAAATACCATGTAATGTGTATTGTTTATGGTTCGGGCCCATTTTGCTTAGTGCATTTGTTGATTGGTTTACATTGGGTATTAGCAGCTCTATGAAGTGTGACCAAATTGATGCTTTACATGTAGAGTTAGAAAAAAATGTTGATTTGCAAAGATATTCACACCATTAACCTTTTGATTGCATTGCACACATTATCAATGCAATTGTGATATATTATAGCGAGAGTGAGGAAAACAAAACCATGTGCAACAAATTTATATGTACATTTGATTTATTACGTGCTACTGTGGTGTATATTTTCATTAAAGGTGGCCCTTTTAATCGCATTTAAAAAAAAGAGAACTACTTATTTATTGGTGTTTGTATTGATTTTTATGATTCGAGCGTTCAAGGAAGGGTCGGGGAAATCTTCCAAGTTTAAGAGTCCATGGATTGTCGGAGCTTGAGGATAATGTAGATGAATGCATAAGGGGAATGGAGCATTAGTTATATAAGTCTCCATAGCTTTCAGTGTTATCGTACTTGTAATGTTTGGAAACGGAAATAGACTGCCACTTTTGAGTAATGAATAGTCGGACTGAAAAGTAGCCAGACTTCCTGTGTTTAATGGTTCAGCGTGTGTGAGTGTGTGCATTTGACGCAGAGAGAGAACAATTTATTCGTCTGAAGGAATTGATATCACGTCTAGTATTTTTTATGATTTTTATTTTATGTGAAGCAATATCCATCTGGACAGCTCATGGATAGAGGGGAGTGAGAGAGAGGGGGGGGGGGTGGATGCCATAACTTTGTAAAGGGATTTCTACTAACCGATATGGTGATTAATGACGTAGTGAAGTCCAAAGTGCCATTGATGGGTGGCACGCCGGGCAGTAATGGACCCCAGCTTTAATGTACGCTGATCCCCCCAACCACTCTGTGGCTTTCTCTGGCGGAGTGGAGTGCATTCGCACAGCTCATTTGTCATTCCGTTGGACATCTCCCAATCGCTGAGCATCTTTGCACAGGAATGAAACGAGTAAACAACGCAACCCTCCCCCCCCCCCCTTTCCACTAATGCTTGCCTTGCCGCCAGTGTTAAATGACATTGAAAAGACTAGAGATATCGCCATCAATCACCGAGCTATTGTCCCATTTTCTTCGTCTTCATCTTTTAATCATTTGCAGAAGCCTCACTTAATTAAACCGTTGCAGTTTTTGTTTTCACATGAGTTGGCCGCTGAATAAAGAAACATGTCAAAAGTTAATGGCAATCCAGGCTACACTGTTTGGAGATGCTGTGACATGGCTTTTGTTCAAGTCATTACACCAAATTGGATTGACTTTTCCCTTTTGTTTGATAGTTACCCAGTGTATGTGAAACCAACGCTAGTGTTCCATGGCATTGTATCGCCATAGGAACCATTGATGCAAATAGGCTTCTTGAGATATTATTAATTTGTTGACATTTGGCAAAATAACTAAACAGGATGTTCAGTGGGTATTTTTTATTATTTCACATATTCTGGGTCAACTTACTTAGCAGAACAAATTACCCCAAAACCAAAAACAACATCCATTGTCATGTTTATTGAATAGTGGCCATATCTGATTCTGTTGTGTTAAGCAAGAATTTCTGCTTAGCGGCTTAATGAATGCAATCCTGATGTAGTAACAAGACTCGCAGTTCAGAGGTTATCTGTAAACATGCTCCATCCTTAGCAGTGATTGATGCAAGTCAGTTCCTCAATTTGGCCACCATCATAGACCTTATCGCAATTACTCAGTATGTGCACGTTAGGCGTTGAATGAGGTTCAACCTGGTCTAGCTAATGATCAAGTTCAACTGTTAGCGCTTGCGCAATAGGTATTTTGCAGTCTATGCACCAGACATAAAGAACAAATGTGCCCCCCCCCCTACCACAGCAAAAGGAACACCTCCTTACAGCTTCCAACATCCAAACCAATTAATGTGAGGTTCATTGAAGGCGAGTCTTTATCTTTCATCATATCACCCTCTCCCCCTCTCTCTCTCTCTCTCTCTCCATAGTCAGGAATACCACAGGGTCATCAATTAATCTTTGATCAAGCCAAGGAATGCTATCGCACATTCCCCCCTCGCCAACCAGGGATAACCATCTCCCTGCCAAAAGTAAACCAGCTCCTCCAAGAAACGCGGAATTTTGATGAGCGTTTCTTCAGTGTCGTACATTCCCCAAGTCGTTGATGAACTTTAGTTGATGGGGCAAGGTTGTTAATGTAATGGTAATGGAAAAGCAAAGTCTGGTGGAGAGTGTGGAACAAACATAATCCAACGTGTTTTTTCTGTGGAGTAAACATCGGGCTTATTTATTCAGTCGTATTAAGTAGCAGCAAGACTGTGGGTCATGATTGTGAAGTTCGCATAGCCTCCAATTCTTGGGATTTCATTTTAAGAATGGCCGATGTAATGTAGGTATAGATAATGAACACTCCCTTCACCGATGTTACTTGTTTAAAACTGCAACAGAAATTGACACATTTGTGAAATCAATAATAAACTAATTGGTCAGGTCAGTCCAAAGTGTTGTATATCTCTCACCTCCCTTGAGAGAGAAGCTCGGTGGGAAGATCTCGTTGCCAGAGAGATAGTTGCACTGGGATGATTTAAACACCATACAACATTTGTGAATTTGGAAATATGCTTGATGCTTCAAGCAGAAGCTTAAGCGGAAAATCTTGACTATTTGCATAACTATGTTTTTCAAGTCAAAGAAAGATGTAGAAATTAGATGACTAAGATTTCTCTCAGAGTACCTGTGGCAGAATTTCTTATTCTCGATTTGCTTTGTCTGGTGTCCATGATCCGCAAACATAAAATGAAAATCAGATAAAGCAAAAGATGTCTTTGTTGTGGTTTAAGAACTCTGGAAATAGATCTTAATTATCAAAACTGGATGTCTTTCTGCATCAATTTAACTCAGATGTGGAAATGTGGATGGTGACTTTAAGTTTCTGTACTTGAGGGCTATTTTCTCAAGATTTTATAAATTTGACATGACTATGAATAGCAGTCACTAGGAATATTTGACTTAAAATAATAATTTGGGGGGCTAATCATCCTTGCTCGCAGCTAAGAGCTGAATTGCGAAGGACGCGGCTAAAACGTGTTCAAGAAGCTGGCATGCAAGGGCCCCTTTGGCTGCCAGCCACATCAACCCATTATGACCACCGAGTACAGCCAAAGATCGAAAGTGTTTGATTTTTTTCACTTATGTACTCATTGAATGTTTTCTTTTTCTACACATAATGCTTTGGTCCCTCTTCTTAACCTTGGATTCAACTTTTGATTTGGCTTATAGGCTCTGGCTTAGGATCCGGCTTAGGCTCATGCTTGGGCTCTGACTTAGGATCAGCAGTTAATTTTGAAAACTTTCATCACCGTACTTCAAACAGAGGATGGTAGTTCGAGCCAGAGCCAAACCTAAGCCTTGGTCTCGAAAATGGCCCACAGTGAAATCAAGTGTTCAATAGAAATAGGCTGGTACCTTCTACTGCAGTTATTAGCAGTGCTATGACCAAACTATCATGCGGGGAGCCATACAAATATTACCACAGTTTGAGATGGTTTCAGTGCTTGGCTTGGAGTTCTATACATGTATAAACCACCTGAATATGAGTTTTCTGTAAACAATTCTTACTCTAGGTTCAAATACCATGCTAACTATCCAAATTGGGGTATCTATTTCTCCTGATTGGGACCATACTCTCCCAATAGGGGTATCAATTATCCAAAATCAGGGTGTGGCAACCTCCATTTTATTTTGGTCTGCTGTCAAATATTCCAAAAGGTGGTTCTCCTTCCATTAAAAGGCTAGGTAGCAGTTCTTTACTCCCTCTCCTTATAAAATAATTAGCATTCATCATTCTATTGTTGCAGCTGGACTGTCATCAATGAACTAATTATGTGCTTACTTAATATTGTTTACATTGTTTGTTGTATTCAATGAAAGGGAACACTTAATATAACCAACGGGCAGATGGAGGAAGCTCCCTAAGATTCCTTTCAAAGGAAACGAGGAAGTCTTAGATGTTTTTTCCTTTCCTTTTCTTATATGTTGTTTTGTTTAATTAATTTACCTCTTATATATAGAAGGGACGATGTAACGACAGAGTGGTTTAATGGTTGCTTAGTAGGTTACAACTTGAGGGTAATTTTAAGAGATGTGTTTCCTTGGAGTTTTCCATGGGATTAGGGTCGGCGACCCCGGTGTGGTTTTGAATCCATACCTGATTGGTTGTGTTTCTCCCCCACATTCTAAGAACTGACTTTACCTCATCATCTTCTCTACACACGTCTTCTAGCCCACATGTCAAAACCTGATGGGGACGTGAACCCGGTTCGAATTCCAGGCTGGAGCCTTGTATGGGGCTTTGGTTTTTAATCCATACCTGATTGGTTGTGTTTCTCTCCCACATCTAAGAACTGACATTACTTCATCATCTTCACTACACACACATAATGTCTTATGGCCTACGGAGCGGGAAGTAAACATTATCCCCATACTTGGCCTCATTTATTTATGAGTACGGTCTTGTTATTATTTTACCACTCTTGGCCATTATGGTCAAATGGTGGGCTTAATTTTATTGTTTTACTTTTTGGTAAGTTTTTCTCCATAATCTCTCATTACCAGTAAGATACCATATTAATGTCTACTACTAACTTTTTAACAAGTATATAGCATTGAGGAAAACTAAACTAGTGGCATGTCAGAACTGCAAACTGTTATTTGGTTGGTAAGATCATTCAAAATTCTTCTAAATAGCAAAGTGACTTTACAAAATGCAAAAATGTAATTCTAAACAACATGGTATCTTGCATACATAGGGGTTGCCACGGAATGACCAGTTTCAATCTGTATGTATTACATAATATTTTACATAAAATAAGTTGAAACTGTCATTTTCCCCTTCACCCAGCCAGCTAAAATGGCAATGGACAATGTTTAATAACAATCCGACTTGATTGCCATAGCTCACTCATATCTGTTGGGGTTATGAATATTCACAGGATATTAACACCCGTAAGTTAAATTATGCATTTCTGTACTTTTGGTTCTATCATGTATGAGGTAATCAGTTTTTAATATTTCACTACAAGTGAACCTGGCCAAAAATTGTTTTACTTGTTATTGTTAGTTTACTTATTAATGAGAGACGATGTATTGTGCGCGCGGTGACTGGTCTGGGGCCATCAACCTATGACAATGTAACGGCGGATATAGAGGGCCCAATTAAGCCAAAGTGATCTCATTTGATTGATGGAACTATAGGCTCCACGCGCTGTTGTATTGTATATGACCATACAGGTATTAACTTTCAACTTTGTTATGTGTATATAATTGCTTTGAAATTAATATAATGATAAAACATGCATTTGATGCATTCTTTTTCGGTGTTGTTTTGATGGCGGCATGTGCGTTTGGGTTTATGTGAGTGCGAACGAGTGGGTCTTCTTCGGGATGACGTCGTATATAAATTGAGTGTGTTTGTTGCGAAGGCAGCATCGAATGATTAATGCATGTGGAGATTTGACTGAATGTCAGAGATGAAAAGCTGTCACTTTAAACCCTCTGTGGCATGCCGGCTTAGTATCATTAATGTATCAATGTTAAAGCGGCAGTCCAGAGAAAAATGTTCCGTTGAGTGGAAAACAAATCATAATATTATACATTTGTAGGCAATGTTTATTGTTATTATGTATTCGGATATAGCCCATACTGTAATCTCTAACCAGATGAACTGTAAATAAATATAAATATATACTTAAAAGAGACGTCATTAGTGGCGCTAATCGTGTCTTATTTACCCCCCCCCCCCCCTCTCTCTTCTCGGATTTTGTTGAAAAACAGATTTGGCGGTCGTAATAATAAAGCAACCACTTGTTATCAATCAAACATGACATGATGGGGTCGTTTTTAATTAGGTTCAGCGAGACCCCTCTTTGGACTCCATTTTGACATAGATGTTATCAGAGTGAGACATCTTGCTCCTTCAGTTATTTGTGTATATTGTGTGTGAATTGGTAATCAAAGCTTTTTGATTTGGTTGCACTCCTTTCTTTCCCGAAGCCTGGGTGCTAGGCTTATAGTATCATCAATCCCACTCTAGGGTTGTCCCCCTCCCCCCCCCCCCCCCACCTCCTCCTTGTCATCTCGGCCGGCACTTGTCGGCACCGATCACACCTAATTGCGAGAACATGGATCACGTTATTAGTATACCGGCATTAGATGACTCGCATCCTCCAAACCGCGATGTAATATTATTGCAAGGTCTATTGGCCGTGGTGACTCGGGAGAGAAGAGGGAAACGGGAGTAAGTGTACCGAATGAAAAAGAATGGGGAAAAAGTGCCTACTTGTTACGAAGATTACCTCGACTGGCCAGACGACATTCCCCTAGGGGGTTTCTTGCACCGAGTCCCCCAAATCACCGCCAAAAAATGACTCATTGATTTCACGCGCGCCCCCCAAAACGGTCACCATGGCGACAATGGTAGGCAAGAAGATACCATAATCAAAGTGGTGGCATGCATGCCACCGGTTTTCCCGCCTTTTTTCTTTACCTCGGGGTTAGTATAGTGTATCAAAGGGGCCGCAGACGGGAGACAAAGGGCCCCAGCCTCCGTGAGTCATTGTTAATTTACTCGCTGCGATGTCATTTAATTTGAAAGCGTCGCAAATGAATCATTTTGGGTTCAGCAATTGTTAGTAGATTAATAACTTCATCGTTTGTCGGTCGGGTAATAAAGTTATATCTGTTCGGAGATATACCGGCAATAGGTGGGGGACAGGGGGGACGGGGTCCTGGCTAAACTGATAAATGACACAACTTCTCTCAATGAAACGTAACCCGCATAACGTCTTGAGGTGTTCTTCTCTTTCTCGGAGATTAGCCTATCCATCTCAGTCAGCTCCTTTCTTCTATATTCTCTCGTTTTCCCCCTTTTCTTTTGTCCGGCGATCTGTTGCCGATTATTAACTGCTCTGTGGTGGGCTTACCAGCAACAATTTGAAAGAAACAGAACTCGGTTGAACGGTAAAGACACCGGACACCCTTGGTAATTGTCAAAGACAAGCATTATCACTTGGTGTATCCCAACATACAATAACATATCTGTGAAATTTGCCTCAATTGTCATCGAAGAGCAAGAGAATAATGATAGAAAAAGCACCATTGTTGCACATTAATTTTGTGGTCCTTTCAGATGCCGAAAAAAAATCTTCAGGGAGAAATTGTCTCTTTCTCAAAAACTACATTACTTTAGAGGGTGCCGTTTCTCACAATGTGTTTTATCACCAACAGCTCTCCATTGCTCGTTGCCAAGTACGTTTTTATGCTTGCTAACAATTATTTTGAGTCAGTGTCCAGTACCTTTGTCAGTACTCACATCTTCCTACATAAAGCTTTTGAGACGAAACCAACCCGTTGTCATTTTTTTTTTTACTGGATGCGAAAAGCATACAAACCTCCCTGCCCTCGGTGAAGTGTGCAATGGCACGTGATGCGCCAATTTAAAAAACACGTGGCGACATGTTGAGAATCTGTTAAAAATTGACACATTTTTTTCTGTCAGTGTGTCGTGCGTGAGTGTTTCGATATAATCAAATATTGGACGCCCAGTTATTTTGACTTGTAACCAAAACCAGTACCAATTTTCACAGAGCTGCTTAAAGCCATCGGACACTTTCGGAACAGAAACAAAATTAAAAGTTCACAGATTTACAAATAACTTACAGGGTTTACAGAAGGTATGAAAGACTTCTCTTGAAATATTATTCCATGAAATGCTTTACTTTTTGAGAAAACAGTAAAACAATATCAATTCTCGATATCGAGAATTGCGGATTTATTTTAAACACATGTCATGACACGGCGAAACGTGCGGAAACAAGGGCGGGTTTTCCGTTATTTTTTCCCGACTCCGATGACCGATTGAGCCTAAATTTTCACAGGTTTGTTATTTTATATATAAGTTGTGATACACGAAGTGTGGGCCTTGGACAATACTGTTTACCGAAGTGTCCAATGGCTTTAAGCAGAAAATAGTGCTTAACAATTTTCTGCCAAACAGAAACTAGAAATGAGCTGGATACCAGTCACAGATTGTTCATGTGACATGGTAGTTTGGCTGGTAACCTTTTGCTGGTAAGCATAATTGTGTTGCGGTTAGCTGCTGTCTGTCCTTTAGCAGCTCTATGAAATCGGGCCCTGGTCGAAGAATATGAGTTGTTTGTATGAATTTTTAGGAAACAATAAATAAACAAAACCAATAAAATGAAAATCCCATTGTGTAAAGCTGGGGAATAAATTATTGTTTGTGATCTTTCCTGGTGGATGCTTGTATCCTAATTGTTATTGGCTGGCTGGTCGAGACGTCTGTAACACAAGACAACTTCCAGACAATACCCATAGATGAGTCAGTTAGACTCGGCTAGACTCGTCTCAATGTGTTTGGATTGGGGTGGTGAGCTTGTCGGTGTTGGTGGTGGTAGTAGGAGGGATTGCAGGGTAGTGATTCATTTCATGCCCGCCTGGAGGGCCAGTTGGGTTTGCGGTGACCCGGACATTGGAGGAAACCACCCGGAATACGGATTTCTTGAATGGATTGAGGGGGGGGGGGTCCGTCCATGTGTTAGGCTCAATGCAGTGACAACTGGTTATTATTACACGTGGTGTGTAGTGATGCAACTGATTGTATTAAAATTAAAAATCTACATAGTCATCATTAAACAACAGCGTTTGTTGAATTGTTTTTTTGTTTGTTTTGTTTTTGCGTTGTTTTAAGTCGAGATAACTTTGAAATTATTTATCTAAAGATATTACCGGTGGGCCCCTATACTGAATTTAACAATGTAAATATAACTTGTTTTATTTTTTCTCTAACCATTTCGTTTCCACCTCTTTTGTTGTTGTAGGCCACGTGTTTTGTTCGAGTCCATCTTTTGTAACACTGATGCCAATGAACACCAGTGACTAGGCATGGCACCAGACTATTTTATAATACTATTAACAGATCTGAGTAACACTCCAAAAGTAAGACTTGCATTTGATACGAGTTTATATCAAGACTGCACAACGGTTCATCTTAATCATCATCATCATCATCATCATATTCTACAGTACGGGCATGAGATGTATATTTCCCGCACCGTCATTAATGGCACCAAACCATTACCCAGGCCACCGCGCCGATAGACCCATCAAGAGAGAGAGAGCCCTGGCCGCTGGGGTCCCTGAGAGATTGACTCCCTTTTAGCGTGATAAACACCTTGCCTTTTAGCAACAATCGTGCCGATGATGATACCCCGCTATTATACGTGTTGCATTTTGGGACCCATCTCTCTTTCTTTCATCCATCGGTCTCTAAAACTAATGGATACAGTCATCGTGTTGGATGTGTCTTGGCAAACCCGTTGGGGATGGCACGGTATCATCTCCATCCATCCTCACAACCTCCCCGGAAGAAAAGATGATCTTTGCTCATTGTTCTGTATTGAATATTGTGCCATGATGATAGCCATCCATGGGTCTGTTCGATGATGACCGAAAGGTTAAAACATCTCTCGAGGGATTCCTTTTGTCTTGGTCTTAATTCTTTCCCGTTACTTAACCTATAACTAACATATCGCAGCTCTGTATAGATCTAATGTCTGCTGGAAATTAAAAGCAAAGGCTCAATCCAGCAAGCAAAACGGATATATATATGTGGTTTGCTTAAAGACACTGGACACTATTGGTAATTGTCAAGGACCAGTCTTCTCACTTGGTGTATCTCAACATAGGCATGAAATAACAAACCTGTGAAAATTGAGCTCAATAATTGGTCGTCGAAGTCGTGAGATAATAATGAAAGAAAAAACATCCTTGTCACACGAAGTTGTGTGCGTTTAGATGGTTGATTTCTAGACCTCAAGTTCTAAACTTGAGGTCTCGAAATCAAATTCGTGGAAAATTACTTCTCTCTTGAAAACTACGTCACTTCAGAGGGAGCCGTTTCTCACAATGTTTTTTTACCATCAACCTCTCCCCATTACTCGTTACCAAGTGAGGTTTTATGCTGATAATTATTTTGAGTAATTACCAATAGTGTCCACTGCCTTTAATTCCGAGAAATATTCTCGTTTGATTGGAGGAGAAACTCTGAATGTTATTCATTTCCGATGATATATTATCTTGATTGTGTGTTTAGCCATTTATTACAAAAAGTTACCGGTTACTGGCAAATATTCGTATTAGTCAATTTGAGTCACACCACTGTAACAGAGACCTTTATCACGTGGTCATATTGTGCCAGGTACTCTGTATATACAACAATGACGGTAGCATGAAAAACATGCACCATAATATTTGTTTCCCTTCCAGCCTCGGTTTGGTTACATTGGGTCGAATAAAAGAGAAGCAAGACGGATGGCCGCACCTTGGTAAAAATCTGGTTATTTGTTGATATTTTCCACAACCCGTCAACTTGGTTCTACTCCTTCTCATTGGTAAGTCGCCAAAATGTCCCTTCCCTGTGCAAACAAATCACCTCAGCTCTTAACCTCCCGTCCCACGGGTCTATAAGTCAAGTTCCCGGTGTTTTCTCGAAGAGAAGGTTGGGTGTGGAGGTTGGGTATTAACGCACATCCATACATCAATAAGACGCTTTGTAATTAGGCACTTGTAAACATGGTATCAGGTTTAGTTTAGTTTGGTTTATTACCTTACTATTGCACAAACATCAAAATACATGTAGCAAGAGAACCCATACACGCAGGCCCACTAATGGGGACCCTTCAAAGCACCTTATGTCATCACTGGGACCTGGGACCACCCTAAAACACCTTCACTCCTTTGGAGTATGCGGCATCGGCAGTCAAACAACCAACAATCCCCCTTCGCATTATATATAGCCATTAACTTTGTAGGTATGATGTATTTGTACAAGAACAAGTGCAACAACCGGGATACGAACCCACCTCTCCGATGACTCAGCCACCACAACTTTGAGTTCGATGCTCTGAAACCGCAGCTCAACCACGACACGCGCCAAAAGAAAAATAGCACCCAAATAACTCCAATCATATGAATCTTATTTTCATTATGGGGTTGCATGATTTACAATTACCACCTCTGCCCAATCGTAACTCCTTCATTACCGATACAAAGTTATTCTCTAAAAGCTGTCATGGGATTCACTCTTTAGAAAATATCAAGTCTGTCACTACTGTGATGAGTAGACAGTGGAGCATTGTCAACAGTGTTATGCCAATAGCTGTAAAGTTGAGTGACCGGACGGATACGAATATTGATGTAAAATACACAGATGAGAAAAGATCAGGGTGAACCGGCGGAATTTGAACTTAAAGGCACTGGACACTTGGAGTACATCCCAACATAGGCATAAAATAACAAATCTTTGAAGATTTGGACTCAATTGGTAATCGAAGTTGTAAGAGAATGTTGAAAGAAAAAAACACCTTTGTTGCACAAACTTGTGCGCTTTCAAATGCCTATAAATAGAATGCTTCAGACCTGATTTGTTTGTCATTTAAGTGAGAGATTACCTCTTTCTCAAAAACTACGCTACTTCAGAGGGAGCCGTTTTTTACAATGTTTTGTACTATCAATAGCTCTCATTGTTCGTTACCATGCAAGTAAGTTTAATGCTAGCAATTATTTTGAGTACCAATAGTTGACAGTGATGTTAAATGATTGGGAACTGTTTCTCTATACTAGAAAAAAACCCATTATTTTGATTGTAAGACTTTAACTCTCTCATCTTTATTTCGCACTTTTAAGTCTAACCTTTACTTCCCAGAATGTCATCCTTTGTTTTCTTTTTGTAAAGCTTTAATTTTCTTCCTGCTTTTTGAATCGTGTTTTTAAAGCTATTTTCCCTTTTCTTCTTCTTGGCATAGGATTGGCCTAGATTTTATGTTGATATTATCCAGCTATCAGAAATTTACTTTTTATTAAGTATCAAAATAAACCCATCAAAACAACAAGGTAGGCCTACATGGAAATAACTTCCCCTCCATTTCGCAACCATCCGTATATATCTTGTTTTCCTTCGTGTCCCGCCTTTACCCGATCTCATTAAGAACGGCACACACAATGTGGAGTCCATGACCGGTGTGTGTGTATTCCCGAAGCACCAAACATCTTACACTATCCCCATCATCTCGTCGTCTTGAAAGGTAAAGCCCCGTCCATCATTTATCATGGTTTGTATTTATATATTACTTGCATCATCCGGTTGCCATCTCTCCAGAGCCGCAGATGGGTAAAAGCTTTGTAAGTAGGCTCTATAATGCTTAAGAATTTCCGTCTTCGCCCGAGTCACACTAGACTCGCTCTCCGGTTGCCTTAATAGCCATTTTGTTGTTGCCAGCTGAATATTTCAGCGCGTTTCCTGGCCTAGTGAATAGGCCAGTCTGATATGGGTCCGGTATTTGACACCTGTCGCCTGTACCACTTCATTAACACAGTTTAATCTTCCACTATGACTGTATGCCCTCAGATTTATGCCGTTGCTTCTATTTATATATAAACCACTCTGATATAGGAACAACTTGACGTGTGTTTCACTCCTCTCATGTGCATTTATAAAAAAATATATATATCCACTGTCCTTTTGATATAGTGGCTGGAGTGAGGGGGTTGGTATGGGGCGATATTTCATGCCTGTATTTATGGGGACAGATGGCGTGGAAGCCTTGAGCGACTGTGGCATCAATGAATTGCCATCCACGTCGTGTCCTGACGAGATATGAGTCAGTTGCCTCTCCCTGGTGTAGGATGCACAATATTTGATGTTTATGAGGCAGTCCGAATTTGAATTCCGATGTTGTTGTGCTGAGCAATTTTAAACGAGACACGATCACGAATACTTGGTTGAACATTTCAATACCGACACCTGTTTTCGGAAACACTAGACAATTACTCAAAATAACTGTTAGCATAAAAACTTACTTGGTAACGAGCAATGGAGTGCTTTTGATAGTATAAACCATTGTGAAAAACGGTTCTCTCTAAAGTAACGTAGTTTTTGAGAAAGAGGTAATTTCTCACTCAAATAAGACTTCAGGCCGGAAGCCTTTTATTATGCATCACCTGAAAGCACAAGATGCAACAATTAATGGTGTTTTTTTCTTTCACCATTCTCTTGCAACTTCGATGACATATTGAGCCCAACCAACAGGTTTGTTATTATATGCATAATATGTTACCGTACACCAATCGAGAATACTGGTATTTGACAGTTTACCAAACGTGTCCAGTGCCTTTAGCACACACTAACACATTTCCTCAGCATTATTATTTTCTTTTTTTACTGATTTTTTTTCTTCTCTTCTTCTTCCACTGCCGCCGAAACAGCGCAGCAGAAGTTAAGGTTTTATTACACACATTGGACATTATTATTAGTAAAGTGATAGTCCCATCTTCCCAACATCATCAGGTAGTTTTGTAGAGCAGTAATATATCATTGCAGAAGATGATGAACTGCGAGAGTTTTCTGATGGCCTCGGTTGCTTATCCAATGTCACCCGATCCTGGTTGGACCGACCAACCGCATCGTAGCGCCGAGTCTATCTCACGCTCAGTCGCCCAGCCAAATTGTCCAACGATGCCAAAGTGTTCCATGAATCTGCTTCTCCGGATACAAACGTACGGAGCTCCATGAGTGCCATCCCACTTATTGAGATACTGACATAATTTATCTCATCAAGACGACTTATTTCGTGGTATAAGTTAACTTACCGACATATTTTATCTAGCTAAGTCGACTTATTCAAAACAATCAGTCGACTATTAGCAACATAGTTTATCTCACCAAGTCGACTTAGATAAAACAAAAGGTCGACTTGCTGACATAATTTGTCTTGCCAAGTCAACTTACTGAGAGTACTAAGCCAACTTACCGACATAACTTATCTCGCCAAGTCGACTTAGATAAAACAATAAGTCAACTTGCTGACATAATTTATTTCAACAAGTCGATTTACTGAGAGTACTAAGTCGACATACTGACATAATTTACCTCGCCAAGTCGAATTAGATAAAACAATAAGTCAACTTGCTGACATAATTTACCTCACCAAGTCGACTTACTGAGAGTACTAAGTCGACATACTGACATAATTTACCTCGCCAAGTCGACTTAGATAAAACAATAAGTCAACTTGCTGACATAATTTATTTCAACAAGTCGACTTACCGAGAGTAATAAGTCGACTTACTGACATAATTTATCTCACCAAGTCGACTTTATAGATAAAATGGCAAGTCGACTTACTGACATATTATCTCACCAAGTCGACCTAGATAAAATGATAAATGGACTTACTGACATAATTCATCTCAACCAGTCGACTAATTAAGAAGTTTACTTATACACAGCCTGCACACGTTGCAACGTGTGTGTATTGAGATTGCAAGTTAGGGCCCGCGTGATCGCTAATAATGTGGGGGCGTTTTTCGTGCCTTGGATGCAGAAAAATAACCACAATCTAAGACTTGAATCCAGTCTACACCTCGTCCAACTCCGGTTGTATTAGTCAATTCAGGCATCCTCTTCAATTTTATTTTATGTAACAAGCAAAATGATTAATTTACTGATTTTATTTAAAAAATGGTAATGGCTGTTAGCAAACTGCGTCCAACTAACACTACATGGTGTAGTACTTGCAAAATAGTGTTACTGGCCTGACGTTTTGACCCTACTAAATGGCTACGTGAGAAGAATGAGACAATAAATCATGAATTCAGTTCAAAAAGATAAAAGTTTGTTTTCGTCATATTATTCATCAAACTATAAGCCTTTACACAATTAAAATCTTCACAACAAAATGTATAATGGAAGGTACCAGACAGCACGGAGCCGAGTTGAAAAGTGACAATACCAAAGTGCAACCATCAGCCGTTGTCAAAAGGATAAAAAGGTTGTTGTCGCCACACCCAACCCCTTATATTCAACGAACCATGTGAATCTATTCACAAAACCTTGTAAAGAATATCCATGCATAGATTTGTCAGGTGCATAAAATTATGTGCCACTATTGTACAGATGACGTGTTCAAACATGTCTAACCATCAATTGATTTATGTTGACTTCTTGGTTTCTGTAAGTCAATTTGTCGATATAAATTATATCAGTAAGTTGACTTATTATTTTATCTAAGTCGACTTGGTGAGATAATTTTTATCAGTAAGTTGACTTATTACTCTCAGTAAGTCGACTTGGTGAGGTAAATTATGTCAGCAAGTTGACTTATTGTTTTATCTAAGTCGACTTGGCGAGATAAATTATGTCAGTAAGTCGACTTAGTACTCTCAGTAAGTCGACTAATTATGTTATCTAAGTCGACTTGAAGATACATATTTTGTCAGAAAGTCGACTTAATATTCTCAGTAATTCAACTTGGCGAAATAAGTTATGTCAGCAAGTTGACTTATTGTTTTATCTAAGTCGACTTGGTGAGATAAATTATGTCAGAAAGTCGACTTATTACATTCAGTAAGTCGACTTGTTGAAAAAAATTATGTCAGCAAGTTGACTTCTTGTTTTATCTAAGTCGACTTGGCGAGATAAATTATGTCAGTAAGTCGAGTTAGTACCCTCAGTAAGTCGACTTGGCGAGATAATTTATGTCAGTAAGTCGACTTAGTACTCTCAGTAAGTCGACTTGGCGAGACAAATTATGTCAGCAAGTCGACTTTTTGTTTTATCTAAGTCGACTTGGTGAGATAACCTATGTTGCTTAGTCGACTAATTGTTTTGAATAAGTCGACTAAGCTAGATAAAATATGTCGGTAAGTTAACTTATACCACGAAATAAGTCGTCTTGATGAGATAAATTATGTCGGTATCTCAATATGTGGGATGGCACTCCTGGAGCTCCGTACAAACGATATAAGCACACGTCATATAATATGTAGGTTTAAAGATTATGGTCGCTCCAGAACTGTTTTCGTATTTTTTTTATTTTAGCAAAAAAAAAGCTTCGAACTTTCACCTTGAGATCTACGCAATGTTAATTAATTTAATATCGTCAAGACCACCTATTGAAACTTAAGTTGTCGACAACTGTGGCAGTTTAACTCATCAAGACAACCGTTCCAAGATATCAACTTGTCGTGATAGTTTGTCTCGTCATAACGACTCTTTGAAACTTGAAGATATCGACATTTTGTGATTATTGTTCTCGTAAAAACGATTTATTGAAACTAAGACAGTATTTTGACTGAGCGAGTTTATCAATAAAAGTTGGCTTCCAGTCAGGTGATGTTGCGAGAGAAATCTCTCAACTCCCAATGCCATCAACATTTTCAGACGAATACTTTTAACATTATATGTTTAGGCCACTAACACAAATGGACTGGTGTGTCCGAATGAAAGTGTTGTACGCACTACTGAGGGACGGCACGGCTTACATGTGCAAGACCGTGCAGGTCCCGCGCGATTTTGAACACTAAACTGTCCACGTGCATTGCTAGGCGCGCGCTGTAACAGTTTTATGTATCGAAGTGCAAGATACAAAAATCACCTGACCCTCTTAAGCTCAATTTGAAAGTCGCGCGTGCACCCTCGAGATCTATGGAACGCCAAAGAGGCATTTAATCATCGGTGATGGTCTTTTGCAACCGGTGATCAAATTTGTCATCGGTGGTGGTCCTAAGCGAGCGGTGATAAAACACGATCGGTGGTCCATTTTAGCGATCGGCCATGCATATTCATGATCGGTGATGGTATATAGCGATCGGTCATGCATATTCACGACCGTTGATGGCTTTTTGCAATCGGTGGTCAACTTTAGTGATCGGTGGTGGCTTTTTGCAATCGGTCAACTTTAGTGATCGGTGGTGGCTTTTTGCAATCGGTCAACGTTAGGGATCGGTGGTGGCTTTTTGCAGTTGGTCAACTTTAGGGATCAGTGATGGCTTTTTGCATGCGGTCAACTTTAGTGATCGGTGGTGGCTTTTTGCAATCGGTCAACTTTAGGGATCGGTGATGGCTTTTTGCAATCGGTCAACTTAAGGGATCGGAGGTGGCTTTTTGCAATCAGTCAACTTTAGGGATCGGTGGTGGCTTTTTGCAATCGGTCAACTTTTGCAACCGGTGATGGGATTTTGGGATATCCGAATTTTGCGTCCGGTCGGTGCAGGCCTACTTCAAAACCTATTATCGTGTAGATTGTGGATATTGGTTGTTGTTATTTTCTAGTTCACACCACCATCGAGGAATAAATTACACTCACCAGCGGGTTGACTGACTTGCCAAACATTTTTAGAAGAGTACCATTTTATAACTATGTAAGGGGGAACGCAACAAACATCAAATTAATCAGCTCTTTCTAAAAAGATAATAATAATAATAACAAATGGGTAGGAGAGGGTGTGGAAGGGTTATCTATGTCCCACAATTGGTTGTCGTTTTCCGGAAATGGTGTATGCCGGGGAAATACAAATATTTATATTCAGTGAAGGGAAATGTTTTTGAACAAGAGTCTCTACCGATAGTTTTGTGTGTAAGGGGAAATCTGAAATCATACAAGTAGCCCTGTGTAAACAGACCCGGAGGTGAGAACATTATGACCACACAAAAACCGTTTTGATGGATAACACATATTATGTGCATCATGAATGTGATGGACAAACACAGACCGGGACGCACTCAACACGTTTTATAAAAGGCTAGGTAAAGTATTATACAAATATTTCCTTGTAATAAACGGAGAGGCACGTATTAATTGAATCCAAAGCGAAAAACGTACTATATAAAGTTCTTAATTTAGGGGGGGGGGGTGTATAAAGTATAAAGATAAAAGAGTTAAATCTTATATAAAATTGAAGCTTGAAAATAAACTTTACTCTAAACGTAATTTTGTTTTAAATTAACCTTGTGATCTTCATTTGCATATTTAATTAGTAAATCTTAGTAGAGCGCCATATCTCAAGAAGTATACTTCCGGGTCAACCGGAAGTTGGCCCATTTTTTTGTTTCAGTTATACTACACAATCAATCTTCATTTTTTGTTTCAGTTATAGACTCCTTTTAAAAATTTACTTTGGAAAACCGTGACCCCATGTTGACCTCTATTTTCGGGTCAACCTGAATTGGGATCAGATCTCAAGACCTATACAACCTATTTCAAACTTGTTCCAGTTTCCGCGACCCCATGTTGACCTCTACTTCCGGGTCAACCGGAAGTGGGACCATATCTCAAGAACTATACAACCGATTTTCAAACTTTTTTTTCAGTTGCACACTCCTTTGTGTTAAATATTAACTTTGAAAAATGTGTCCCCTTGTTGACCTCTACTTCAGGGTCAACCGGAAGTGGGACCATACCTCAAGAACTACACCACTAATTTTCAAACCCTTTTTTACTTAGAGACTCTTTGAGCATTAAGGATTAACCTTAACAAAATTTGGCCCCCATATTGACCTAGCTCTACTTCCAGGTCAACCGGAAGTGGGACAATATCCCAAGAACTTCACAACCTATGTTCAAACCTTTTTTCAGTACAGTATCGGGCCAATGGTGGCATGTACCGGCGTCGAGTTTCGATACGGTGCCGTTAGTTATGATGATGATATTGAGCCAGAATTGTGCCAGTGCTGGCCTTCTTCCGGTCAAGCGTCATGTCCTTGCTAGTAAAGTGCCCACACTGGGCCAATGTCGGTTTTATAGAGGCAAACTATTTTAGTTAGGACGGAGGTTTGCCTGTCTTGGCCAATATTGGTTTTGTGCGGCACACCGTTTCGGCAAAGTGATGAACCTTTAATGGGCCAATGCTTGTTTTGTAGCGGTGCACCATTTTGGGAAAGTGGTAGAAAACCTGCAGTGGTCCAATACTGGTTTTGTAGCACACCATTTGGGAAAACAGGCGGAAAACCTCTCATTGAGCCAATACTGGTTTTGTAGCTGCACACCATATTTGTCAAAATGGTGTCATATAGAAAACCTTTTCGGGGCCAATCATGCCAATACTGGCTTTGGCAAAACGGTAAAGAAATATGTTCTAATTACTAAACCGACTTGATATTTAAAAAGGAATTAGCCCATGCAAGTTATTGAAGCTGGGGTGGATTTCACAAAGAGTTAAGACTAGTCTTTCTCGAGTTAGGAAGAGTTAATCGTCCTAACTTAGGACTAGCCATACGTTTCTTTCATCTCCAAAGACTATGTCCTAAGTTAGGACTAGGCCTAACTCTCTGTGAAATCGACCCCTGATGGTACCGGCATTTTGAGAAACCGAATACTATTAATAAAACAACATTCTAAACTGTATACCTCCTTTATTATTTTATTGGTTTTTACATAGCATTTTTAATGTGATTTATTCATTGCTGCTGTTTTTTCATTTTTTATGTTTTGTGTTTATCATGGACAACTACACTTTATTGTAATGAACTTTTTTATTGCAAAGTAATTTCATTTAAATTTAATATATTTGATATACTTTTTGCATTTTTATTTTATTAATAAAAACTTACGAGTTAAAATGCTGGTTGAATTTTCGTCTGATAATGAAAGTTTTACTTTCTGTCATCTGTCTACTGGTTTGTTGGCGGCACACCATTTTGGCAAAATGGTAGAAAACCTCTATTGTGCCAACACTGGTTTTGTAGCTGCACCATAGACAATCTTTTCTGGGCCAATACTTTTTTTTAGCGCCACGCCATTTTGACAAAATGGTATAGAAAACTTTTTCTGGGCCAATACTGGTTTCGAAGTGACACACCATTTTGGCAAATAATGGTATAAAACAACTTTTTTGTGCCAATACTGATTTGGTAACGGCCACCATTGGGCCGGCATTGAACCGACATTGGTCATAATATGCAATTTTCAAGGCAGAGTATCAAAGCTGTGGCACAGGATGTCTTAAGATTGTCGAAACAATTAAAAAATGACAAAGTAATGTAATTTCTTGAGATTTTTTTTTGCTATAAAATACCCAAAAAATTGTAGATATTAATAAATCTTGATTGCAATAATGTAATAATTTGGAATAACTGATTGCCCAATGTATGTATTTTATCTGGGTATAAAATGGTACTCTTCTAAAAATGTTTGGCAAGTCAGTCAACCCGCTGGTGAGTGTAATTTATTCCCCCACGGTGGTGTGAAGTAGAAAATAACAACAATTAATATCCACAATCTACACAATCATAGGTTTTGAAGTAGGCCTGCACCGACCGGACGCAAAATTCGGATATCCCAAAATTCCATCACCGGTTGCAAAAGTTGACCGATTGCAAAAAGCCACCACCGATCCCTAAAGTTGACTGATTGCAAAAAGCCACCACCGATCCCTGAAGTTGACCGATTGCAAAAAGCCACCACCGATTACTAAAGTTGACCGATTGCAAAATTCCATCACCGATCCCTAAAGTTGACCGATTGCAAAAAGCCACCACCGATCCCTAAAGTTGACCGATTGCAAAAAGCCATCACCGATCCCTAAAGTTGACCGATTGCAAAAAGCCACCACCGATCACTAAAGTTGACCGATTGCAAAAAGCCACCACCGATCACTAACGTTGACCGATTGCAAAAAGCAATCACCGATCCCTAAAGTTGACCGATTGCAAAAAGCCACCACCGATCACTAAAGTTGACCGATTGCAAAAAGCCACCACCGATCACTAAAGTTGACCACCGATTGCAAAAAGCCATCACCGGTCGTGAATATGCATGACCGATCACTAATACCATCACCGATCATGAATATGCATGGCCGATCGCTAAAATGGACCACCGATCGTGTTTTATCACCGATTGCTAAAGTTGATCACCGATCGCATAGGACCACCACCGATGAC